>NC_081410.1:620277177-620625927 GCF_030272615.1 Cryptomeria japonica
ATCATCCATAAGTGCCATGGTCTCCGAGTTATGCTATGTCAAAGTTTGACCATTTTTTTCGCTTTGAACGCTCAAGGGAAAACGTCGCTACAAGGTGGCTCGTAACGATTGGACGTCTTGGGGAGTGAGACAAGGGAACACTTAGCATAAACACAGCCACCCAGATGCACTTGCACTGATGATTCATTCCCATGACAAGCAGAACGAAAGATGCACTATTTTGCCACCTCTCACTGATAGTTTTTGACGGTTTTTGATGCGAAAGAAAAAATCTTACCACAAGTAAACGGAATTGAGTTGCCCAAAACCGAGATAGGATTTTTTAGAAAGAGAGAACATGACCCCATAGGTTCAAACGGATCACCCATAAGTGCCACGGTCTCCGAGTTACACTATGTCAAAGTTTGACCATTTTTTTCGCTTTGAGCACTCAAGGGAAAACGTCGCTACGAGGTGGCTCGTAACGATCGGACGTCTTGGGGAGTGAGACAAGGGCACACCTAGCATAAACCTGGCCACTTAGATGTGCTCACACTGATGGTTCATTCCCATGACAAGCAGAACGAAAGATGCACTGTTTTGCCACCTCTCACTAACAGTTTTTGACAGTTTTTGATGCGACAGAAAAAATATCACCACAAGAAAATGGAATTGAGTTTCCCAAAACCGAGATAGCATTTTTTAGGCAGAAACAACAAGACCCCATAGGTTCAAACGGATTGTCCATAAGTGCCACGGTCTTCAAGTTACAGGACATCAAAGTTTGACCATTTTTCCAATTTGAGGGCTCAAGGGAAAACGTCGCTATGAGGTGGCTTGTAATGATCCAACATCTTGGGGAGCGAGACAAGGGCACACCTAGCATAAACCTAGCCACCTGGATGTACTCGCATTGATGGTTCATTCCCATGACAAGCAAAACAAAAGATGCATATTTTGCCACCTCTCACTAACAGTTTTTGACGGTTTTTGATGCGACAGGAAAAATCTCACCACAAGAAAATGGAATTGAGTTGCCCAAAATTGAGATAGGATTTTTTAGGTAGAGACAACACAACCCCAAAGATTCAAACATATTGTCCATAAGTGCCACGGTATTTGAGTGACGGGACATCAAAGTTTGACCATTTTTCCACTTTAAGCGCTCAAGGGAAAACGTCGCTACAAGGTGGCTCGTAATGATCGGACGCCTTGGGAAGAGAGACAAGGGCACACCTAGTGTAAACCCAACCACCTAGATGCGCTCATGCTAATAGTTTGTTCCCACAACAAGCAGAATGAAAGATGCACTATTTTGCTACCTCTCACTGACAGTTTTTGACGGTTTTTGATGTGACAGAAATAATCTAACCACAAGAAAACGGAATCGAGTTGCCCGAAATCGAGATAGGATTTTTTAGGAAGAGACTACATGACCCCATAGGTTCAAAAAGATTGTCCATAAGCACTTCAACTCTTCTTTTATAGGTGATGAAATGATGAACTTCACTCCATAAGCATTAAATGATGAACTTAAGCATGAAATGTCTTAATTGGTTCTTGAAATGATGAACTTCACTCCATAAGCATGAGTTTATTAAATAATAACTTCACTCCAATCTCTTCATGCACGAAGGACTCAAAGAAAATTCACTCAATCAAAATACAGAATATCAACCTTACCGGTATCAGTACTTGGGTATACACAATATCAGCAATAGATAGTTTAAAAGTATACGCCATATGAGTTACAAGCAATGAACAAATTGGATCACATTTCAAGACATATACACAAATCACAAATTTGATCACCTTTCAATAGCAAATAACTAAGTTTCAGGAATATCATGTTTCATATATATCAATGAACAAATTGGATCAAATATCAATTTTCATATATATCAAAATGAACAATAATCGTGTACATATATCAAAAAATGGCATAGATGCCAAATCAATAATAGTTAAAAAAATGTGGCATGTGCCATGTCTGTCAAAGTCGATATACATATACAAATGTCGAGTATATAAAAAATTGGTCCTTCAATGACCACAACTATAACTATATGTCTCTATTGGTATCTATGACTGTGGCGGATCATCAAAATCAAGCCTCTTTGAAGCAATACGTGGCTCTGTAGGTGGCTACACAAGGACAATTCAAATGTCTAATCAGATATATTTTCTCAATATAACATCAAAATAACTAAGTACTGAACTCTAAATTGTTTGAAGTTGAAATGTTGATTACCTCATCTATGTCTTCTACAATTCGGTGAGGTTGAGGATCCGTGGGATGTCCTACAGGAGGTTGTAACTGGTAAAACAACATTAATACATGTTAATGACATATATGTCAAATAACACAATAACTAAAAATGAATAGACTAAAAAACTAAAGCATACCGGAGCCTCAGATGGATGTGTTGTGGTCGTAGGAGGCAAAGTCATAGATGAATCAGTTATAACCATTTCCTATATCCATGGTAAGTGATCCAAAAGGAGTTAACTAGACGGTTTCAACTCCGTTGTGCACTTAGTGAAAAGGAGTTGATCTAAGATAGACATACCTTTTGCCTTGGTTGTGTTGGATCCCATAATATACATGTAGGGCTTCTACTGAAATGGAATGGTAGAATAACAGTAGGAAGTTTGGAAGGGGCCTGTAATAGTTTAAAGACAATCATAAAAGTTAATAACCCAAAGTTGTTGACAAACTAGATAAAACAAATATTTTTAACATACATAGAAAAAATGCACACCGAAGCCTCGTATAGTTCTCCTATAACCTTAAGAGGCCTACTCGAATCTGATGTAGCTATTACCATTTCCTGTATGAAAAATGATAACATATGATATAGACAAAAGGATTTAGTTATTTCGAACAATCAAGAATGCAATCCAAAGTGAATATGAAGATATCACCTCTTCCCTCTGCTGAACCTCATCGACATCAGGTGCATTCAATAATTTCATAAACCACATATGTTTCTATATATAGAACAAATAAATTAAGTGCATTTATCAATATCTACATATACATGTTTAATCATAATACATTTCAACAATTGAATTTAAATTATAGTGAATTACCTTCTGTCATTTGGGTGTTCGAGAGGATATCTTTTTCTGCCTCGGAGTGCTAGAGGATGGCTTTCTCACACGAGATGTCCTCGAGGCAGGTGGGGTAAACTAATGGAAAAAAATTAACATAAGGGAAAAGAGCATATATTTAATATATCACTTAAGTCAAAAATATATAAATCTAAATGGTACCGCATAGCTATCTTAGCCAAAGTCAATGGCTGAAAGCGTGATATCATCAAGTTGGGACATCTCAGCCACTGATAAGCCCTACAAAATATCAAGTAATGATACATATAATTAACAAAATATATTTTGAATCCAATGTATTATTATATTTTTAACAAATTTACAAATCTTTACCTCTGGTGGCGAAACTACTCATGACCGTGGAGTCGACTGAATAGTATGTGGTGTACTCCCACCACCTATTGCACCCTGCAATGCATTTTATTTATATGTCACTTTAAATTGTTCTATAAATAAAAATTCATTTCTTTTTATAAGATTTAGTCACTTAATTGATAACATGTCATAAACAGAATTAAATGCATCTGTGTCTGATAGAGAGGGTACAACATATTGAGCAGTTCGTCGATGAGGGCCACATCCTCTGCAGTGGAAGCATGGCATCTACTCCCACAACATGTACATGAATGAGATGTCCCACCATCCTCATCTGCATCAATGTCTACACTAGAACATACACCCTAGTAGGTGGGGCACATATGTTGAATGGGCTGGCTCGTGCCAAATGATGCATAAGGTGTTGTTGATGAAGGAGGTGCCGCTGAGGAAGGAGGTGTTGCTGATGAAGGAGGTGTCACTGATGAAGAAGGTGTTGCAGGTGCCGGTACATCCTTTGCTCCGACCAGCTATGTGCCATGCTGAACAATGACATCAGTCAATGATGCAGCTGCCTAAAGAGTCTGTAATTCCATAGACTCCTTCAAGGATATAGGGACAATGACATGAACCATGGGTTTAGGAGTTGTACGCCTCCTATGTTGTGGGTCTACCACCCTATGGGCCCCAGGTCTATCCTGCGCAGAGCCTCTCCCTCTACCCTGAAATTGTCGGATGTCAAAGTAATTCGGCTTCTTGCCGAGGATAAACTCACAATACAACTTTCTCAAAAAATACTATTTTGTGTAAGGCAATTGATGAGATCCTCTTGTTTGGCATCTACATGATCTAATGGAGGATGTGGAGGGTTTTGGGGTGGTGGTGGTTGTTGAGGAGTAGCATTTTCAAGATTTTGAGGGTTTTCTTGTTGCTCTTATGCAATGTTAACAGGGTTTTCTTGTGTTGCTTGTGCAGGAGGAGGTCTTTGTTGTCTATTTCATTTTTGGGGATTGCTTGAAGAATCTGACATCAAATTAATAAAAACAAAACTTAAATCAATTAAAAAACCTTAATTTAATTAAAATGCAAAGAAAAATAATCAAACAAATCAAATCTTACCTGTTTGACGGGGTGCCATTATTGAAAATTGCTTTCGATGATGGGAAAATAAAAAATAGTTGCAAACCCGTGCAGGTTCGATTCTTTTTTGGCTTCTCCTTGTTGTTGTTCCATGGGTTTTGGCATTGAAAATGGCCAAAACCCGTGGCCTACACAAAAGAAATATGTTTCTCAAAACCCGCACAGTTTTTGAGAAACTTTAAATTTTTTTATTAAAAAACAATGTTCCTCAAAACTCGTACGGGTTTTGAGGAACTTTTGGTTTTTTTTATTGTTTTTTCTCTAGGCTTGGTGTTACCAAGACTAGCACGTTTTTGAAATTTTAGAACCCGCACAAGTTATGAAAAAATTTGTTTTTTTTTTTGCATGTGGCCACTTTTTTGTTCACTATCTTGGTGCACTTACCCACCAAGTTATGGCCAAAAGAAAAAAACCCTCTTGTAGGGCATAAAGAGGGTAAAAAAAATTGACGCATTTGCAGGTACAGTCGTACGGATTTTTGTGCCTTGAAAAATGTGCCAATAAAAAATGATGGCCCAAATACCCTTGCCACCAAAATAGGTCAAATTATATATCAAATTTCAAGGAATCGGCCTCCTAAATCCAACCTTGAGGTCCTTTTGGCACCAAAATGTACCAAAAAATCATCTACCCCCCAAAATAGAAAAAAGCAACTGCACAAACCCCTAAATACTCAGATCTAAAGAATAAGGTCTAAAAACTCTCATGAAGAGAACAGGGGCATGCAGATCTGGAGCTATAATACCATATAGGAGTTGAGGAAAAATCAACTCTACAACTCCCAAATATCACCTGCATGCAAACCTGTCACAAAAGGAGAGAAGCAAAAAAGCTATGGAGGCCAAAATTCAGAGATCCAAAAAAGAGGAGTCATATTGATTGTGCAACAAGAATGCAATTCAATAATTATAGTTGTTATACAAAGAGAGAATCCTTATAAAAGGATACTCGAAACCCTAAAGGAGAATACCCTAAAGAATTATAATATTCCTAAGTTTAGCTTAAGCATAGAGTATAATAGACTAATAATTAAATAAATAATTATTAGCTAATAAAATATTACTCTAACAGAAATTAAATAAAAACTTAATTTTGATGGACTCTTAGCATACCTCTACATAGTACAAACTCACTAACATAAAACAAAATAGTACATTATGTAGAAGCTATCCTTTGAAAGTAGCTCTCATATCAGTACAAGAATTCTTCAAGCTACTCTTGAATTGTAGGTATAGTCAAGTAGCTATCATCTAAGTTTCCAACATCATTGGACACCGTTTGCATATGAAGTGTCTCATCACCTTTGTAAAGGTATATTGTTGAACTTCTAAATTTTGGATCTCCCTTGAACTATTGGACACCAATTCTCATATGTTTGTCTCATAACCCAATGAGGTATAGCTTCTCAGATCTAAAAGCGCCTCAGGCTATTGATAATCTATCTATCTTCTACTACATCTTCCTCTATCTTCTAAGTATTGGCCTCTTCAAAATAGGACAAGTTCTTCATATTCAATGCTATCACCAAAACTATCATCTAGTGGATATTTAATAGCGACTTTAGCCATGCTAACAAGTTTCAGCACAACAATAACACAATATTTAATGAAATAATCTTTATAGATTTCACTCAAGAATCTTCAACCTAGCATTGACTACAACTTATTCAATTTAACACTTTTTCAAAATGATTTCCTATGAGTTTCTTCTTCAAGCTCTGATTCTTCTCTCAACCAACAATTGATCTAGTTTTTTACTACAATAGGCACAACAACAATAGCTCCTATAACAACTCACTTGTTGATATGCAATTTTAATGAACCTATATCCTTGTTAGCTTCTTCTCAATTGGAGTTATGAGTATTTGAAACAATCATCGTAACATTTTGAAACAACTTAATATTCCACAACCTTCACTCCAAACGGATTCTATAAAGTCTTAGCACCTTGCAACAATACCTTCTGACTCACTACCATTTGCCCAAGATTCTGAGGGCACTTTGATACTAAATTAGAAATATGGCAAAAACAAAATCACACAAAATTGAATTGCAAAAAAGATGTTTTTTATTCATAAATAAATAATACATATTTATTGTTGCAATATTTATAGTTATTCATTAAGTGGGGGTGTTATAAATTAACTCATAAATTAAGTATGCTCATGAGGGATGATTCATCTATTATTGAGTATGTGTCAAAATAAGTTGAAGATGTGTCTTTTATTCTTCAAATCACTGTTAATCTTCACCAATTAGCTATCAAAACATTTAGAAAAAATATAGGAAATTGTTGAGTTATACTGCAACTATAAATATGTATTTTGTTTATGAATTAAAAAATTGTTTTATAAATATATATTTTGTTTATGAATTAAAAAATTTGTTCTATAAATATGTATTTTGTTTATGAATTTAAAAATTTGTTCCTTGCAGTTCCATTTTCTATGATTTTGTTGCTATCATATTTCTAAATATCACAATCGATGATTTGTTAGTTGCATGGCAGGAGTGCAGATTGAAACAAAAGAGAAAGGATCTATAGTGGTTTTGAAGAAATTAGCCTACATTCCTAGCAGGTCGTTGGTACTAAAAAAAAATCACTGATTTGTCAATCAAAAGGTAGTTATTGAAGCTTGTTTGAAGGAAGAGCTACAACTGTCAAGAAGATAGTATTCTGACTTGTTTTATCATTATTGTGTAGACATAAAAGATAGATCACTAACAAAGAGGTTTTAGATCACGTTGTCGTTACCAAGGAGGGATCGAGCACTCTAATATATATAGTTGAAATCTTTAGATCAAAGGTGAGAGGATATGCTAAAAAAAACTGTCTAAAGACAAGGCCAAGTATTATGAAAGGTCGATGTTGAAGAAGATTGTGGAAATTTACATAGGAAAAATTTGGTGTTATTTGTGAAGAAGTCAATAAGTTTACTGATCTAAACAACACATTGAAGTGGAAAGATAGGAATTATTGAGATCATCACAAAGAAGGAAGACTCCATGACAAGAAGTAAAATAGAAAGTATGTACGATAATGAGATGTAAATGGGCATAAGTAATAGACTTGTATTTTAGGCAAATGGTTGAGTGATAGTAACCTTTATTAAGAGGTATAGACACCTAAAACTTGCACATTAATTAGACTAAGGTTTAATTGATATCCCTATGTGCATCAAGTTATGGGATTAATCACTCAAATATATATAAGGGTGGAAAATAGACTTGTATCTAAGATTGACATGGAGAATCAGAGAAGTTGAATCTTTGATTAAGGGGGGACTGTGAGATCGAGTAATCACAAAGTTTGAGGGACCAACTAAATTATTACAAGAGAGTTTAACATATTGTTTAACCATCTAGGTGAAAAGGATTCCTACAGAACTAGCAACTACGGTGACTAGTTACCCATGTATCTTAGTAGGTGGATCAAATTTTATATGGGTCTCACATGGAGAATCATAAAAGTTCATGAATAAATCCCATAGTGATGAAAAAATTTCAGAAAATATGTGCATTAGTTTCCTCATCATGATGGGTCTGAGTCATCTGAAACCACTTGTGTGTTAGGTTCATGGTAAACCAAAACCATTTGTGTGTAGAGTATCTAGTCATCTAGAAACCACTTTAAGAAAGACATTAGTTTGGGGTAAGCTACAAAATCCCAAGGTGGTTATGATGAGGGGAAGTTATAGAATATATTGCAGTTATGCAAAAGACATTCTCATTAGAGACAAATAAAATGGCAGATTTCCAAGACACACTACTATGCAACGTCGTGTTTTGGTGGAACACACATATTTAACACATTTTTAATTTGCATTTTGTTAACATTCTTATCAAAACATAGTATAGACAATAGGATGGGGAATATTGTAGCATTCCTAAGTATGAAGGTATCATCCCCCAAAGTATCACCTCTACAATAGTATGGTAACTTGGATCAAACACTAGGAGTATGATCATTTCCTATACTTATAACTTTTGGGTTGGACCCTAACACTGATAGTCTAGACTTGGTACATTAATCAGGAAAGGAGAATAGGAACCAAGGATTTGGATATAGTTTGTACAGATTTCAATCGCACATTCTCCGCCCATAATTTAGTAATGAACAAATCCAACAAGCCCTATTCAAGATCAAGGATTTCATATTTAAATCAATTCCAAAAAAATACATATCCAACCTAAACCTCCACCCTGTAGTGAGGGTGTATGGAAAATAGTTGAATGGATAGACAAACAAATACAACTAGTCCACAACTAATACTATATGATTCATACAAATGAAAAACAAGTGGATCCCAGGAAAAACACTGACATAGGAGAAGGGGAACAATAAATAGAACTTTAAAAATATTCCAAACTTCACTATTACAACCAACCTATCAACTCTGAGAGGAAAAATATATTGCTACCACGAGCAGCCTAAAAATAGAACAGATATGAGACTATTGTGATGAGGATACTATAGAATTTGTTATGAAACTGTTGACAAAATATGAAGACATGTTTCTCTAAATATTCATTGACGTGAAGATCATTAAGGAAGAAGTTGAAACCATGAAGATACAATTGAAAGAAGGAACCAAACCAATCTAGAAATGTCCATATCACCTAAACCTAAATATGAAGCAGAGAGTGAAAAGTAAGTCAGATAAAATGTTGGCAACAAGGATAATCAAACCAGTTGAGGACTCTAAGTGGATAATCCCAATGGTGATATAGAATAAAAAGACCAGAGAAATTTCGGTATGTGCAGATTTTCGAGAATTAAATAAGACTTACCTACATAATCCATTTCCAACACCTTTATGGAAGAGATCCTTGAATCAGTTGCTAAGAGAGAGAAATATTCATTCTCAAATGGATTTTTTTGGCTATCATCAAATCTTAATAAAGGAGGAAGACCAACACAAGACTACTTTTGGCATAGAATGGGACTCATTGATGTATACAGTAATGCCCCTTGGACTAAAAAATGCACTGATAGTGTTCAATCATATTATGGTAAATACATTCAAGGATTTTATTCATGAATATTTGGAAGTATACCTAGATGATTGGATTTTTTACAGATTAGTCAAAGGTCATGTGCAAGCACTCTGGACCATCCTAGAAAAATGTAGAAGCATGGAGATTTTGTTCAACCTAAAGAAATTTATGTTTGTAGCGCCATTTGGAACACTCCTAAGAAACATCATATGCAAAGAAGGTATGATGGTGGATTCAATGAATATAGCCCTTATCATGAATCTCCCACCACCTAATATAGCATTAGAAGTCAAAACATTTATGAGATACACTAGATACCACTAGAAATTAATCAAAAGTTATGTCACAATAGTTGACCCATTGGAAGAATTTCTTAAAGTATAAAAACAAGCAAGTCAATCGAATGGAACCTAGAATGCCAACACTCCCTTGATACACTAAAATAGAAGATAGAAAAAGCCCATATCCTCATTTTCTTAGATTGGACAATCCTTTTTCACATCCACATAGATGTGTTTGGAATAGAACTAGGTGTTTTCTTAGCTCGACCAAGAGGAAACAAAGACAACCTAGTATCTTTTATTAGCAGAAAATTATCCAAGGCCAAATGAAACTATACCACAATGGAAAGAGAGGTCTTGACTATGGTTTACACATTATATAAGTTTAGACATTTCTTGTTATCTGCCTTGTTCACTTTTTACACCTACCATGAACCTTTGAAATTCCTCCTAAACAAACCAATGATACAAGGTTGAATATGCAGGTGGCTTCTATTATTTCAGGAGTACGATTTCAACATCATGGTTTAACCTAAAAGAAACAATCAAGGTCCAGATTACCTATCTAGAATTGATAATAACAAAGATCCAGATGAGATTGATGAAGAGGACTTACCTAGCACATGCTTATTCCAAATCACTATAGTCCTGGAGGACCTACACGACATATCAGAATTCTTGTCAATCGGATGCTACCCCTCAAGTATGCCTACCCAAGGTAAAAAAGTTCTACTAAGTAAATTCTTATATTTTATGTGGAAGGACGATATCCTACATAGAGAAGCCTACAAACATGAAAGAGAACACATCTTGTTAGAGACACATGAAGAATAATAGGAGAATATTACAATGGGGATGTGAAAGGTCAAAAAATTCTACTTTCTAGATTATGGTAGTCAACTCTATACAAGGATTGGAAACAATAAACCAAACAATTTAAAAAATTTCAAAGAGCAAGACATCCTATAGCCCGAGATAAAACACGTCTACAACAAGTTCTTACACATACCCCCTTGAAAAAATGGGCTATTAATCATTAGACCAATCTCACACCATCCAAAGAATCAAAATATAAGTTTGTCATTATCGACGTAGATTACCTCACTAAATAGGTTGAGATTGAATCTACTAGAGACTATACAACATATACTACAGCTAAATTTCTTTACAAAACATAATCACTAAGGTTGGATGCCCTCTAAGCATCACAAGTGACCAAGAGAAGCATTTTGTCAATAATACTATCAAGGAAACCTTAGATAATTTAACGATCACACATAACCAAAGTACTCCTTGCCACCCACAAGAAAATGAGACTGGTAAAGCCTTGAACAAAATCTTAGGAACTACCTTAACCAAAATGTGAATACCAACCAAATAGACCAGGATATAAAAATACCACAGTACTTTTGGCACACCAGACCACTTACAAGCGAGCAACTACACATTCGCCTTTAGCACTAGTCTATTCCCTCGAAGCTACATAACTCATAGATTTCATTACTGGTAACCTCTAAAGTGCACTTACACTCTATTTTATAGAAGATGAATATATTAAGGAATGACTTGAATCTGAAAAGAAAAAAATTCAACCTCGGCGACAATGTACTTCAATATGATAAAAAATTTAAGAAGTAGCAAAAATTGAAAGTCCATTGTCTTAGCTCCTACTGGATTAATGACATTGGGGACTCGACCAATCTAGTTAGAAACATTAGATGGTAATTTTTTACAATGCTATGTTAATGGTGCCCGCCTCAAACACTAGCATCATGATATTGGACCACCTAGTTGAGTTGAGGACAAGTTAAGGGTTTTTTTGCAAGGGGATGATGTTGACCAAAAATAGGCTATAGATACCAGTCCAAAGTGATAAGGGTGCAATCTAGCATTAGTAATTCTAGAATAGATTAGAAATTTATTATCAAAGGCTTGTGAACCTAAAGGAATATATAAGTAGAAGATAGTTTAGATAGTTACTAAGTGACTAAGGTTAGAAGGCTAAGACTAAGGTAATAGATAGAAGACATATTTGATAAAAGGTGATGTAAGGAATGTGTATGACATATTGAGACTTTTTCAGTGAATCTATCTTATTGCTCCAATACTATGTATGCTATTTCTTTTTGGTTAAGTAGTAGGATCAAATCCAAAATTCATTGAATTAATCACTTCAATAGGACCACCTCCAGTGTTAAAGACTACAACTAGCCGAAATCGTTTTGAACAAAACTTCTATCTATTTCCAAATTTCTTGCTAATCATAGTTTAATTAGCATTTACATTTTATTTGTTGTTCTCATTGTAATTAGGTCATTTTCACCCAAATATAAGGTTGTTTTCTTTCTCAATAAAAACATTAAAAATCTATGTGGAACACTAGAGAAGAGAGTTCTTATGATGTCAATGTATCTTTATTTATTTTGTGTAGATAGGACCATAAAAAGGTGACATTTAAGTAATACATTATGCTTTTAGCACACTTGACTCTACAAAATTATCAAAAAAAATTATTTTTGAATGTTATGTTGTATGTATGCACTACAATTTAATTTATGAGATATGAAAAAAAAAAATCATAAAATAAAAAAAATGAAGTTTTCCACAAAATTGTAATGTCCACCTACTAGTTGATTTTAGAACTTCTTTTAGAAAATCAATACTAATGTTAGTTTTATCAATAAAATTCAAATAATCTTTCAATTTCAAAAATATGAACATAACCTAAAGTAAATAAGTCTATACATCATTAATTTACATCATTTCAAAATTCAAAACATATATGTAGATTTTATATTTTTTAAGTTAAAATGTTGAATGAGTTTTACCCATTTTCTTTATAAATGATGTGACATTACTAAACTTTCACCCCTAGTTAAACACTATGTCAACTAACAAAATATTTTCAAAGCTACTACAACCATCTTATAACATTCTCTCCATAACTTGGATACAACATCGAATAAACTTCTCTACTATGCTAGCTCTTTAATCCCCCAAGATAGCTTAAACAATGCCCTCTTTATCATTAGCATACCACTATGCTTTAGTTCTACTCTATATACCAATTCAATTAACTAAATATCAGCTTGGTCCTTCCTCTTGCTACCAACAAATTATGTAGATGATGGCATTCAATAGATTGATGACCCTACAATCCACACTAGGAATAGGTACTAGACATTTCTTTTTCATATTTTTCAATTCCTATTTGACTTTTTTGTGGGCTTGCACTATGGTGCCTGTTGATGGTTGGCTAGGAATTTCTTGATTCCCTTCATTTTCAATTTTGTAATATTTTTAAATAGTCACTCTACCTCTCTCAACAGGTATTCTTTCTAAAATCATTTTGCTTCTTCTCCTTAAACTCTAAACCAAATTTATATACTTCCTTGATGTTGTAGAGCATCAACATACTCATCTCCTCCTATATAATAAGTCATAAACCATTAATTATTCCACCATCTTCCAATCTAAATATATATGTTCAACTTTAATGTTGAGTCAATAAAAAGTTCATATAATCATCTCTATTATCCATGCTAACACAAAATTCTAAACTTCTTTATCCAATTGATAGAAAATTAAAATCATAAGATAATGTCATATATATATTCAATTTTGTATGAAGAATAATGACTCTGACATCCTCCCTCCGTCCACTAAACTATGAGGGTGTTAAGAATTTTATGTCAAATCATGTGATCCAAATCTTGAAACATAAAAAGAAGTTCAATCCCAATTTTTTCAAATTTCCTTTTCACGATAGGTCCTCAAAGATCCTTCGGCCAAAAAGATTTTGACAAGCCCCCTAAAATTAATTAATAGGCCACAAACCCTAAAAAAATTCCCGGAAATCAATCAACGACTATTCCTTTTTTTTTTTCAATTGGATAAGAATAAAGTTGTGCGCTCAAAACGAAAACTACTCATTTATTTAATTGTATTGCACTTTACTCTAAATATTCTGCACATGGAAAATCTGACTCTGCAGAAGTTAAGGACACACACAAAAATTCAATTCTCTTTAAGAAACTCCAAATGTTTTAGAATTTATTTTATGTGGTCGCTTCAGATTTTCACATGACCCTGTGTCAGCATTTTGTAGGGTTCAAGGAAGTTTGCATTGGTTTGATTAAATGTATTTTGTTTAATCAATCTCCATAGATTAAAGAATTGATGTAGATAAGATATCTTCCATCTAGATATGGGTAGGATGTCTTTAGATATCAGATTAAAGAATTAATGTAGATAAGATATCTTCCATCTAGATATGGGTAGGATGTCTTTAGTAGTCATATCTTCTAGAGCGTCTCTATCAATGGGAGTTGAGACACCCACCAATCCATATCCAGTTGGTAACTTGGAAACGAAGAAAACATTGTTTTAAAACTACTTGTGAGTTGTTGATCAGTTGGATTCAATTCAAATTGCATAAATATGTAATGTGGTTTGCCTCCAATTATATCCCTGCATCTTTGTGTTGATGATCTGCAAAGCATTATTTTATATTTTCAAAGCAAGTTCATCAAGCATATGATCGATTGTGGATCCATAAGGAGAAAGATATAAGATGGCGAATTCTTCTGAACCAGAAGGCCCGGAAGCTCTCATATTCTGGAGAATTGATGCTCATGCACCACCTTACGAAGGTATAAAGGAGGCCAATGACGAATTAGTTGAGTCATTCAAGAAGATCTTAGGCAATATGTTCCGCCAGTGGAACAATTATGAAGATGAAAGAAAAGCTGTTTATAACAAGAAGCAGGCAATGAGTGTCCTCAATCACAATGTGAATAATATCCTCAGGGTCATTAGGTCAAATCTTCCTGATAATCCACCAAATGTGCCTCCAGTTGTGGAACTGCTACAAAGTTCTGTAAAGGATAAGAATCTGGCAATTCAAGAATAAGCCAAGATGCATGAAGCAGTCATGGTGCAAAATGTCGCCTAGGTTATTAGATTAGGGCACTTGTCAATGGAGTCAATAGGCATTAATAATAAGAATGATCTGGAATTATATATTCCATGTCATTGAAAGTTCCTCATGCAAGGTGTATTCTGAGGATGGTCTTTTTTTAATGACTTTTATAAGTTAAAGTTGGAAGGTTATCAAATGTGTTATTTAATGTTATTGGGATTTCACAATCCATGTTAATATCATTTATTTGGTTCAGCTTATTGTCTTACATATCAAGCATTCTTTAAATATCATAATGGTGAATTATTGAGTGTGATCTGAAATGTTGATGCTAAAAAAGTTACACAATCAAATCTAAAGAAACTAAATGAAATGTGTTTCTATCTGTTTTCTATGTGAATTCATAACCAAAAGGGTTTTGAGCTTTGTTTACGCTCGTACTCAGTTTGTGATGTGTTGTTTGTGGTTCTGTCTAGGCGATATGAATAGTCCAGGCAATCTTAAGTTTAGGAATAGTAATCTAATATCATTTAGATGCTTCAACTTACAATCTTATATATCCCAGACTTCTCTACATATCCTGATGATGGATCATGGAGTGTGATCTCAAACATTGATGCTAAAAAAGTTACTCAATCAAATCCAAAAGCAACTAAATGAGATGTGTTACTTCCTATCTTTTGTGCGAATTCATAACCACAAGAGTGTTGAGCTTTATTTATGCCTGTACACTCACTTTGTGGTGTGCTTGTTGCAGTTCCAATCTGATAGATATGAACAGTCTAGAGAATTTTTTATTTTCAGAAATAGTGATAGATATTGCATCTTTTTATTATGAAATATATTTGTATATTATTATATAATATTTTACAAATTATTCATAATAAAAGTGGATCAAAATATCATATAAATAGGATAAAATTAAGTATCAAGAACTGCAAAATTAATCAAGTTTGAGGCAACTACATCTAGCAGATTCTTTTTTTCTCCCAACTCCCAACCAAAAAGAAAACTATTTTAATCATTCTTGTTTTGTTCAACTCTTGTTAAGAGGCTAGCTACACCCCCTACTAAAATTGATTTTCAGATTAATTAATAGGCCACAACCCTTAAAATGTAATTTAAGGAAATCAATCAACCGATAACGAGCTCTACCTAATATTTTTAATTAGATTAAGAATAAAGCTGTGTAGTCAAAACGAAAACAACAGTCTACAGACCCTAGGCAGGTAGATCTATTTATTAAAATGTTATTGCACAATTCTCTAAATATTGTGCACATGGAAATCTGACTCTGCAGAAGTTCGGTACACGCAGAAATTCAAATTTTACTTCAGAAACTCGAAATGTTTATCAATTTCCATATATTAAAGAGCTGATAAGATAAGATATGGATGGTTTAGATTTCTTTAGCAGTGGCATCTATATCTTCAGGTACCCACAAATCTATATCCGGTTGGTGACGGAGACATTTTTTTGAGATTAGTTGTTAGTTGTTGATTAGTTATTTGATTAGTTGGATTCAATTGTAAATCTTATCACATAAATATGTAAATTATTGTGCATCTTTGTGTTGATGATCTGCAAATCATTATTTCATCCCTTCATAGCAATCCCTATTTATTAATATAGATAGGTAGTTCATCAAGCATATGGTCGATTGTTGTAGTAGCTGATCTGGGATATTGTGGATCCATAAGGAGAAAGATATAAGATGGCGAGTTCTTCTGAACCAGAAGGCCCGGAAGCTCTCATATTCTGGAGAATTGATGCTCATGCACCACCTTACGATGGTATAAAGGAGGCCAATGATGAACTAGTTGAGGCATTCAAGAAGATCTTAGGCAATATGTTCCGTCAGTGGAACAATTATGAAGATGAAAAAAAAGCTGTTTATAACAAGAAGCAGGCAATGAGTGTCCTCAATCACAATGTGAATAATATCCTCAAGGTCATCAGGTCAAATCTTCCTGATAACCCACCAAATGTGCCTCCAGTTGTGGAACTGCTACAAAATTCTTTAAAAGATAAGAATATGGCAAATCAAGAATAGGCCAAGATGCATGAAGCAGTCATGGTGCAAAGGGTCGCCTAGGTTATTAGAATAGGGCACTTGTGGATGGAGTCGATAGGCATCTAATAATAAGAATGATCTGGAATTATGTTCCATGTCATTAAAAGTCCCTCATGCAAGGTGTATTACGAGGATTGTTTGTTCTTTGTATGGCTTTTATCAGTGAAAGATCAAAGGTTGACAAATATGTTACTTAATGTTATCATATTTTCAAATCAATGCTAATATCATTTAGTTGCTTCAATTTACAATCTTACGCATTCTGGTATTTTCTAAATATTCCGATGATAGATTGTGTAGTGTCATTTGAAACGTTGATACTAAAAAAGTAACACAATCAAATCCAGAAGAAACTAAATAGAATGTGCTACTACCTATCTTTTATGTGCATTCATAACCAAAAGAGTGTTGAGTTTTATTTACACTTGCACTCACTTTGTGATGTGCTCATTGTGGTTTCGTTTGGTAGACATGAATAATCTAGGCAATTTTGTTTTCAGGAATAGTGGTCTATATTGCATTTTTTTATTTTTTTATATTAGAATAGTTCAAAACATATACATCATACTATCTAGTGCCCTGTGTTTTACAAGTATTCTGCTTTGTACAATATCTTTTTCACATGTATATCAAAACAGGTCGCAGCCCTGTGTCAAATCACTAGGTATTACATTATGAACAGAATATAGAGAGGATTAATACAAAATGTCTCATATCAGTATATAAACATCAAAAAGAGCCACACTGTTCACTGGTCTCCTGTACCTTTCTCCCCATTTCTAGGAAAAAGCTCATCTAGGTCTTCAAGTTTGAGTTTCTGCATGTATTGTATCAAGGCCTCGATCTCCTTCGGATGCAACATATCCATATGTTTCTTGAAGTACTGGACAGACTGGATATCTTCCTTGTAAATCTGAAGAGCACCTTCACGAACCAAAGTCATGAACCTGTCTTTAGAGATCTCCAAGATAGCAGAAATCTGTGACATAATATAAAAATGAGTGAGTTTATTATTAAACTTAGTAAGCCTCCTCCTCTTGTTTTGAAAAACCTCTCCATTTCTCTCTTTCCAAAGAAACCACAACACTTCACAAGAAAAGACAGACCAGAACTGATTCATCTTAAGGTCAAAAGATTCTACAAAACTAGCAAGGACCTCACTCCAAGAAGGGCCAGGTCGGTGATTCCAGACAATAGAAGGGCCAAGGAAGATGGACCACACACCACGAAAAAATTCACACTCAAAAAAAAAGTGCTTAAAGGATTCTTGGACATTACACACACCACACCTAATAGACTTGAGACCCTCAGCAGATAAAAAGGAACCAACAGCTAACTTTTTTAAAAGAAGGAGCCATCTAAAATAAGACTTCTTAGGGTCAATGGGAGAGTGCCAAAAGAAATCAAAAACAAATTGCCACCTGGACTTAGGCCAGTCTAGACCCCAACCCTGATTAACTCTAGAAAAGATTGAGTAGTCATCCTTCAGCATCAAATAAATCTATTTCTGAGAAGGAAGAACCATCCAACCATTTAAGTTGTTTTAGGAAGGAGACAGTATCCATAATCTTACCAGGGAAAAAACAACCTGTAGCCTTACCAATGAGAGAATGTGTTTTCTTTTGTGAAGCAGGGATCCCATATTTAGACTTAATCTCAACCCAAGAGCCAATTTAGTTGTCAACCAGTACATTGCTAATAAGAGAGATACCCTTATCATTCCATATCTTAGCAGGGCAGCTTTGAGTCAAAGCAAGAGGTTTATTGTTCAAATTTACCCCCCACCAGATAGATCTATCCACAATAGCATATGATGGAGAATTGCCTATTGCATCCTTAGAGGGGATTAGCCTCCTTACTTGTGACCATGCCTTCCATAATGAAGAAAAAACATTGGAACCAAATACCTGGGTATGTGCAGGATCATGGTGTGCCAAAACAGGCCCTTAAGTGGCAATGAAATTTCAGAAAATCAGAGTTATCCAACTTGACATGAAAATTTGAATAAGTTGTGAACACTATTTTTATAATATGTAAGAAGAGAATATATAGAAAATTGAATGTAGTTTCTAAGCTACTAGTTTTTTTTTGGAAAAAAAAACCTATTTGATGAAAATTTCAAATTTCAATGCAATGGTACTAAAATTTCAGGAAAAAGATAAGAAGTAGATGTATGTCTGACCACCCTAATCACAATCAAATCATAATATTTTTTTATAATATTTATAATATAAGTATTAGACTCATGTCCAGATGTGACAGCTATTTTTGTTTATTTTTTAGAGTAAATAATTAATTATGAATTTTTTACTACAGCTTTTTCATAAATTCAGAAACTCCTACATTTGACCACCTTAACTTAGTCAAAACCTTATGAAATTTAATGTTTTTTAATTTTTCCCTATATTAGACGAAGCATAGGATGTGATGCATGTTTTGGATTCAAAAAATGTTATACCATTTGAAAGTTATGAGTGTTTTTCAATCAGTCTATCAATCAGGATTATTGTCAGAATTCAATTAGAAAATAAATAATAATTATTTGTTAAAATCAAAATAAGACAAGCCTTGTATTGTTGGAAAGCTGAGAACATCCTTAAAAAACCCTTTTCGTTTTATCAATTTTGGCTAGAAAAAAAAGTCGTCAGCCACCAGTGTAAAGTCTGGAAAATCAAGGAATACTGAAAAACACATTTTTTCAGTTGACTTTCCAGGCTTGTCACTTCCAAGCCAAATCCCAAAGCATTCTCAAGCTGAAATTTGAAATTTAAAAATTTTACAACACAAATCAAATATCTGATTATATCGGATGTCCGATTTTAATAAGTAAATTCACTAACTAAATTTGCACATAATTAATCTAATGTTTATTAGTATATTAATATAAATTAGTATATGATATTAGGGAGAGAGAGAGAGAGAGAGAGATTAGCGAAGAGAGAGAGAGAGAGAGAGAGATTAGGGGGAGAGAGAGAGAGAGAGATTAGGGGAGAGAGAGAGAGATTAAGACACCGAATTGTGTCGTTATGGGTCATATGGTGTCCTATGACCCATAAAAACCAAATATGGTGTCGTAAGGGGTCATATGTTATCCTAAGGGGTTGTAGGACACCATATGACCCCTACGGACACCATAGGACCCCTTATGACACCATATGGTGTCGTTAGGGGTCATATGGTGTCCTAAGGGATCGTAGGACATAATATGACCCCTTAGGATACCATAGGACCCATAACGACCCAATATGGTGTTGTAATGGGTCGTATGGTGTCCTAAGGAGTCATAAGGGTTCATGGGACATAGTATGACCCCTAAGGACAACATGCGACCCCTTATGATACCATATGGTGTTGTTAAGGGTCATATGGTGTCCATAGGGGTCATATGGTGTCCTATGACCCCTTAAGACACCAAATTGTGTCGTTATGGGTCATGTGGTGTCCTAAGGGGTCGTAAGACACAATATGACCCCTTAGGACACCATATGGCCCAAAGTAACCCAATATGGTGTCATAAGGGGTCATATTGTGTCCTAAGGGGTCATATAATGTCTTAAAGGGGTCATATGACACAATATGACCCATTAGGACACAATATGACCCATAACAACCCAATATGGTGTCTGAAGGAGTCATATGGTGTCTTAAGGGGTCGTACGATACCATATGACCCCTATGGACACCATAAGACCCATAACGACCCAATATGGTGTCTTAAGGGGTCATATAGTGTCCTAAGGGGTCGTAGGACACCATATGACCCCTATGGACACCATAGGACCCCTTATGACACCATATGGTGTCATTAGGGGTCATATGGTGTCCTAAGGGATTGTAGGACATAATATGACCCCTTAGGACACCATAGGACCCATAACGACTCAATATGGTGTCATAACGGGTTGTATGGTGTCCTAAGGGGTCATAAGGGTTCATGGGACACCATATGACCCCTAAGGACAACATATCTCCCCTTATGACACCATATAGTGTCGTTAGGGGTCATATGGTGTCTATAGGGGTCATATGGTGTCCTAGGACACCATATGACCCCTTAAGACACCAAATTGTGTTGTTATGGGTCATATGGTGTCCTAAGGGGTTGTAGGACACAATATGACACCTTAGGATGCCATAGGACCCAAAGCGACCCAATATGGTGTCATAAGGGATCATATTGTGTCCTAAGGAGTCATATGATGTCTTAAAAGGGTCATATGACACAATATAACCCATTAGGACACAATATGACCCATAACGACCTAATATGGTGTCTTAAGGGGTCATATGGTGTCCTAAGGAATCGTAGGACACCATACGACCCCTATGGACACCATAGGACACCTTATGACACCATATGGTGTCGTTAGGGGTCATATGGTGTCCTAAGGGGTCGTAGGACATAATATGACCCCTTAGGACACCATATGACCCATAACGACCCAATATGGTGTCATAATGGTTCGTATGGTATCCTAAGGAGTCATAATGGTTCATGGGGCACCATATGACCCCTAAGGACAACATACGACCCCTTATGACACCATATGGTGTCATTAGGGGTCATATGGTGTCCATAGGGGACACCATATGACCCCTTAAGACACCAAATTGTGTCGTTATGGGTCATATGGTGTCCTAAGGGGTCGTAGGACACAATATGACACCTTAGCATTGTGTCCTAAGGGGTCATATGATGTCTTAAAGGGGTCATATGACACAATCTCTCCCCTAATCTCTCTCTCCCTCTCCTCCTCTCTCTCTATCTCCCCTATTCTCTCTCTCTCCCCCTCCCCTGATCTCTCTCTCTCTCTCTCTCTCTCTCTCTCTCTCTCTCTCCCTAATCTCTCTCTCCCCTAAGCTCTCTCTCTCCCTCTCCTCTCTCTCTCTGTCTCTCTCCCTCCCCTGATGTCTCTCTCTCTCTCCCTCTCCCCTAATCTCTCTCTCTCTCTCTCTCTCTCTCTCTCTCTCTCTCTCTCTCTCTCTCTCTCTCTCTCTCTCTCTCTCTCTCTCTCTCTCTCTCTCTCTCTCTCTCTCTCTCTAAAATATGACTAATAAAATCAGATATACGATTTCTACCATTGCCATTAATGTGACAACAGTAAAAAAAAAGGCGGCAATGGGAAAAAAAAATTGGGACCACAAATATATACATTAAAATTGGATATCCAATTTTTGTAAATAAAAAAGAGCCTTGTGGGTCATTTTGTGGATTCCAACGTCCCACAATCTGCATATTCTATTTTCTGTTGACGATCATGGGTTTTCAGATAGGTTGAGACAAATTTGTGCTTTTGGGAGATTCTTAAAGTCAAATCTTACAGTGTCAATCATTTAGGAGCATCTGTGTGGAGGTAAATGGGGAGTAGTAGTCGTTGGAAATCTAAATGCAAAAGAAAACTTTCAAATGACCAAATTGAAGTGTATAGGGAAAGAGATAGAGAATGTAATAGGAGGAGAAGACAAGGTATGTTAAATATTGCTAATGTTACTTCAAGTGAAGAGGAAATTAAATTTCAAAATGTGTCACAAGTTATTGAAAATGAAAATGTAGATTTTGAAAGTGAAAATGTTGAAAATGTTGAAAATGTTGAAAGTGATAATGAAAATGCTCAACATGTGGAAAATTTTGACATAGGAGGTGAAAATGTGGAAAACTTTGACATTGAAAGTGGAATTGCTCAACCAAGTGAACCATATGTAACACCTAATTACTTTAGAAATGAAGACCCTCTCATAGATGAAAGACAAATTCCAAATCCAAGACCTTCAAGATCCCCACAATGGTTATTCGAAATCGATGAGAACATTATTGCGAATCTTGAAGGCAAGAGGTCAACAAGAACCATTCGGTTGTGGGCTACACAAATTTTTGACCAAAATTTTAGCAATAAGACATTGACTGAGCAATGCCAACTCTTTGTTCAATTGCTAAAGATGATAAAGACGATACCATTTCTAAACAAATTGAAGATTCATATGAACAAGAATATGGAGAGAAATTCTATTATTGTAAAAAATCTATTTGACGCTCTCAATTCTATTGAAAAGAATACCAAAGAAAGAGATAAGAGAGTCGCTTGAAGAGTGATTACAACCTCCTTAGTAAGCCATCAATTGAGGAAGGATCGTCAAATGAGACAAACTTGTGTTGATTTTAACATAAACTGTAAAACTTTGGATAGAGCACTTGCACGAAGACAACGACTTGACGATCCACTTCAACAAAATACATGGTCTTTTGGTGGGAGGCTTCCATGTGTTGATAGAAAGTTGACTGACAATGTGAAGGAGGAGATTCAACAATTTTGGCACTCTAATTCTAGAGTGTCACCCAATGTAAAGGATGTTTTGAAATTAAGAATCGGCAACCGAGACCGTACACTGCATCCCAAACATTTCTTGGAATCAAGCCAAACAATGTTGTACAAAAAAAATTGTGAAGTACATCCAACTTTGCAAATATCACAAAGGGCCTTTGAATGTTTGAAACCATTTTATTGTGTTCCTCTTAACATTTGCAATACTTGTTGTTGCAAGTACCATGTGGAGTTTTCAATGTACCATGAACTTTTATGTCATATTCATTCTATGATGCATATTAATGAGATGTTGTAGAAGTGTGGTGCAATGCTATTTTCGAGATCATCAAGAGACTTGCAAGATCTATTTTTATGCCCTAGAGATGATGGTTGCTATTTCTATAGAAATTATTGTTTGAATGAGAAGTGCTAAGAATATGGTGGGTTGTCAAAGTTTGTTTTATGTTTTCATGAGGGTAGAGAACACGAGTTTGGAAAGAATTATGTTGAGAAAAAAAAATATGAGACAGTGAAATATACTTTGAAGAGTGGAGGTGAAGGTTCTAGATGCGAATTAGTCTCAAGAGAAGTGAGTATTGCTGATTTTATGTTTTATTTTAAGGAAAATCTTTTGTACAAGTATGCAAGGCACACCCATAGGTCTCAGTGGTTGGATCAACAGTTCAAGATGTGTAAGAACTCTTTCCCAATTGGCACTATTGTATTGGTGGTTGATTTTGTAGAGAACTATACATTCCAACCAAAGAATGAGGTACAGTCTCAGTACTACAATTCAATCCAGATTGCTATTTTTGTTCACATTACATATAGACATGCTCTTGATACTACAAAAGAGGACAGGAAGACAATTAGGGAGTATAATTTTTATATGAGTGATGATAGATCACACTCCTCCGAGTATGTGCAACATTCTTTCGAGAATTTTTTTGAGTTCTTGCATGAGAAAGATATTGCAATTGACCGACATATAATATGGTCAGATAACTGTATGGGTCAATTCAAGAATGCCCCTATGTTTTATTGGTTGAGTAGAATGCATGTAGAGAGGCGTATACCTCATATGTGGTGTTTTTTTGAGGCAGGGCATGGGAAGGGGGAGCATGATGGAGCAAGTACATGTTTGAAGAGAGCTCTACTAAAGGAGCAATTGAGGATTTCAGGTGCAAATTTCTCTGATGCACATTCTATTGTTGATTGGTGTGGTTCAGCATTGTCACATGGAGGTACTCTTGATTCAGCAGTGACCAGATTCTTTTGGTTGGTTGAGGAGGGTGCAATGGGAGATAGATTGGATTGTCAAGCAATTAAAGGTTCTTCAAAGATGCATTCATTTCTCAGCTTAGATGCAAGTACATGGACCATTTGGACACGAGTGTTGGCTTGTTTTTGTCAAAGTTGTGTTAGGTGTGATTGGGATTAGTGTGAGTCAAGTGAGTGGGTTGATATGTGAGTTCCCCAATATCTAACTCCTTTATCTCAAACAATATCCTTGTCAAATGATGACATTGAAAGTTCACTTGAGTATGACCATCTATCAGATCTTATACAGCCAGGACATGTTTTTGCAGTTGTTGCACTACAAGGGAATGAAGAGAGATCAGAATATTGGTTGGCATGATGTGTACAGGGAAAAAAAAGGCTAACACAACCAGTGACAAATGATGATGGGTTCACATATCCTACAGGTTCAATTGTTGTTGTGGGAACTTGGTTGCGAACATATATGATTAGAAATAATGGCATACCTGCATCTGAAGACTATGAGAGACACAAAACCATTATAATGTATTCACACCTTATTATAGCTACAAATGTCAAGTTGTTGAAGCATCAAGCAAAACCGAAGACCAAAGAGCTATGGACAGTGACTATTGCTGATCATGAAGCAATACTGGACACTCTTAAGCAAAGAGATGACCATTCAGGCACACTTGAGTAGTAGGTCTTTAATGGTGCCTTTTTTTTTTTATCATACATTTCATTTCAAACAATGATCATTAAACCTTAATGTTCAAGTTTTTTATGTGTATATTAAGGATGTGTTCAAAATGCAGGTCTATTGATGAACGCTTTTTTTGTTTGCAACATGTTTTTTACATGCACATAGCGGGTACACTCGATATAATCGGAAGGGATGTATTTTTGCAACACGGCTTATTATCATGCATTTGATGAGCTTTACAATTTTTGTTATTGGAGAACACTATCTGACAATTTTGGATGATATAATTATCGCAAAACCTTTATGCTCATGCAGGTCTTTTTTGATGATATACAACAGTATCACATTGTGATTTTTGCGTCAACATAGTGGGTTCTGTTGATATAATTTGAAGGGACGTGTTTTTATGGTATATAATCCCACCTTTTCATTTATTATCATGCATTTCAGTTGAAGTGATTATCATAAAGCCTTTATGTTCATCCATGCATTTTATGTGTAGATTAACAATTCTTAAAAATACAAGTTCATGCTAGATCATTCGCCGTTGACAAGACCCTCTCTTGGTGATGGTACATATTCCTTTGTGCATTAATGAGATAAAAATTTGTGTATAAACATTAAGTCAAGTGAATGTATTACTATTTAAAAATTACCATATCTACCATCATCTTCAACCATGCAGAGAAATGCAATTAGAAGGGCTTTAATCAACATGTGTCTTTCTTCAAAGTTATGCTTGTATACTTTGCAGAGAAACTGGTAAGTTTCGTAATCATACAATCGTGTACGTCTTAAAAATGTTTCAAATGATCTATTTATAATTTGACAAACTAATTTGTATTAAGTGTTATAATTTGTTTCTTGTAGCACATTCATTCCACACAAAAAGGTTACTTATTTTGGTCTTCATTTATATGTAGGCATTGTTGTACGTAATCTTTTCTCTTAGGACATGAGGATGTCTGATGCAGATGAAGTGGGATGTTGTATTTGTAAATGGATGTGAATTGATGTAACTTTGTTATGATGATATACAATGTCCATGAGCAAATTGGTTTAGTTATATTGATGATATACAATGTATTTGTACATAAGTACATTGGTGTAGTTGTATTGATAATGAAAAAAAAATCATGTTTGCATATCCCTTCATGGATGTCACATGCAAGTGTAATGGTAATTATGTGTATACAATACATGGAAATATTGATGATCATTATGTGTCTATAGTGTAATTCTTATTTATCTATATTTTTCATTGAACAAGTTAGGGTGACAGATTCCAAGATAGGCTTTTGTAGGGACCCCTCTCATGGCCTCGTAGGTTCAAACGGATCATTCACAGGTGCCACGGATTCTGAGTTAGGGCCCATCAAAGTTTGACAATTTTTAGCACTTAGGGCGCTCAAGGGACAATGCTGGTAGGGTATGACCCTGAGCATTCGACCGAGTGGGAGGGGGGGGAATAGGAGCATGCATAGGGTAATAATGCCTAACTGGACATGTCAGAGCCAACGGTTTGTCATCGCGACGAGCAGAATGAGAAATTGGCCACGAGACAACATTCGAATGAATGAGACTGATGATTGTTTTGCCAACCGAAAAATTGTTGCCCTAATAAAATCGTAGAGAAACTTGAAAAACCAAGATAGGATTTTGTAGGGACCCCTCTCATGGCCCTGTAGGTTCAAATGGATCATTTGCAGGTGCCATGGATTCCAAGTTAGGGCCCATCAAAGTTTGACAATTTTTAGCACTTAGGGCGCTCAAGGGACGACGTCGATAGGGTATGACCCCAAGCGTTCGACCGAGTGGGGGGGAAAAATAGGAGCATGCATAGGTTAATAATGCTTAACTAGACATTTCAGAGCCGACGGTTCATCATTGCGATGAGAAGAATGAGAAATTGGCCACGAGACAACATTCAAATGAATGAGACTGACGATTTTTTCTCCAACCGAAAAATTGCTACCCTAATAAAACCATAGGAAAACTTGCGAAACCGAGATAGGCTTTTGTAGGGACCCCTCTCGTGGCCCCATAGGTTCAAACGAATCATTTGCAAGTACCATGAATTTCGAGTAAGGGCCCGTCAAAGTTTGACAATTTTTAGCACTTAGGACGCTCAAGGGACGACATCGGTAGGGTATGACCCTAAGTGTTTGACCAAGTAGGAGGGGGAATAGGAGCATTCATGGGGTAATAATTCCTAACTGGACATGTCGAAGTCGACGGTTCATCATCACGACGAGCAGAACGAGAAAACGGCCACGAGACAACATTCGAATGAATGAGACTGCTCGCCCACCGAAAAATTGCTGCCCTAATAAAACCATAGGGAAAATTGAAAAACCAAGATAGGCTTTTGTAGTATCCCCTCTCTTGGCCTTGTAGGTTCAAACCAATCATTCACAAGTGCCACAGATTCTGAGTTAGGGCCCGTCAAAGTTTTACAATTTTTAGCACTTAGGGTGCTCAAGGGACGACGTCAGTAGGGTATGACCCCGAGCGTTCAACCGAGTGGGGGGGAAAAATAGGACCATGCATAGAGTAATAATTCCTAACTGGACATGTCGGAGTTGATGGTTCGTCATCATGATGGCAGAACGAGAAATTGGCCACGAGACAACATTCGAATGAATGAGACTGACGATTTTTTCGCCAACCGAAAAATTGCTGCCCTAATAAAACCGTAGGGAAACTTGAAAAACTGAGATAGGATTTTGTAGGGACCCCTCTCGTGGCCTTGTAGGTTCAAATGGATCATTTGCAGGTACCACTAATTCTGAGTTAGGGCCTATCAAAGTTTGATAATTTTTAGCACTTAGGGCGCTCAAGGGACGACGTTAGTAGGGTATGACTCTGAGCGTTCGACCGAGTGGGGGGGGGAAATAGGACCATGCATAGGGTAATAATGCCTAACTAGACATGTCAGAGTTGATGGTTCATCATCGCAACAAGAAGAACGAGAAAATAGCCATGAGACAACATTCGAATGAATGTGACTGATGATTTTTTCGCCCACCAAAAAATTGCTGCCCTAATAAAACCATAGGGAAACTTGAGATAGGCTTTTGTAGGGACCCCTCTCATGGCCTCGTAGGTTCAAATGGATTTTTTGCAGGTGCCATGGATTTTGAGTTACGGCCCATCAAAATTTGACAATTTTTAGCACTTAGGGCGCTCAAGGGACGACATGGGTAGGGTATGACCCCGAGCATTCGACTGAGTGGGGGGGGAAAATAGGACCATGCATAGGGTAATAATTCCTAACAAGACATGTCGAAGCCAACGGTTCATCATCACGATGAGCAGAACGAGAAATTGGCTACGAGACAACATTCGAATGAATGAGACTAACGATTTTTTCGCTAACCGAAAAATTGCTACCCTAATAAAACCATAGGGAAACTTGAAAAACTGAGATAGGATTTTGTAGGGACCCCTCTTATGGCCTCATAGGTTCAAATGGATCATTCACAGGTACCATGGATTCCAAGTTAGGGCCCGTCAAAGTTTGACAATTTTTAGCACTTAGGGCGCTCAAGGGACGACGTCGGTAGGGTATGGCCCTGAGAGTTCAACCGAGTTGGTCAGGGGGGGGGGGGGGGGGGGGAATAGGAGCATGCATAGGGTAATAATGCCTAACTAGACATGTTGTATTTGATGGTTCATCATCGCGACAAGCAGAACAAGAAAACAGCCATGAGACAACATTCGAATGCATGAGATTGACGAGTTTTTTGCCCATCGAAAAATTGCTGCCCTAATAAAACCATAGGGAAACTTGAAAATCAAGATAGGATTTTGTAGGGACCCCTCTCGTGGTCCCGTAGGTTCAAACCAATCATTCATAGGTGCCACGGATTCCAAGTTAGGGCCCATCAAAGTTTGACAATTTTAGCACTTAGGGCACTCAAGGGACGACGTCGGTAGGGTATGACCATGAGCATTCGACCGAGTTGGGGGGGAAAAATAGGACCATGCATAGGGTAATAATTCCTAACTGGACATCTTGGAGCTGACGATTTGTCATTGCGATGAGCTGAACGAGAAATTGGCCACGCAACAACATTTGAATGAATGAGACTGACAATTTTTTTGCCAACTGAAAAATTGCTTCCCTAATAAAATCGTAGGGAAACTTGAAAAACTGAGATACAATTTTTTAGGGACCCCTCTTGTGGCCCTGTAGGTTCAAATGGATCATTTGCAAGTGCCACATATTCCAAGTTAGGGCCCGTCAAAGTTTGACAATTTTAGCACTTAGGGCGCTCAAGGGACGACGCTGATAGGGTATGACCCCAAGCATTCAACCAAGGTGGGGGGTAAAATAGGACCATGCATAGGGTAATAATGAATTGTATTAGGTATTGTTCATTAAATTAATTGTATTGTATTGTTCATTAAATGAATTGTATTGTATTGTTCATTAAATGAATTGTATTGTATTGCTCATTAAATGAATTG
This sequence comes from Cryptomeria japonica, assembly GCF_030272615.1. Classification (NCBI taxonomy): domain Eukaryota; kingdom Viridiplantae; phylum Streptophyta; class Pinopsida; order Cupressales; family Cupressaceae; genus Cryptomeria; species Cryptomeria japonica. The sequence goes on from NC_081410.1 coordinate 620,306,737, forward strand.
TATTGTTCATTATACAAACAACACTTACGATGAAATGAAATGAATTGTATTGTTCATTAAATAACCATTATTAACCATTGTTAATTATTGGAATGAAGATTAAATATTTCCATGATAACACCACGCATAGATGAGCAACAATTTATATGATCGAATATCAACTTCTGTATATATAAAAATGTCAAATGATTACAAATGTATGTCCATACACAAATATGGCATAAACGCCAACTCAAACAAAATGTATGTCTAAATATGTGAATCTATGTCCATATACAAAATATACATGCCATTTAATATACATGTAAGCATCCCAAAACTATATATAACATCCTAAGCTGTTGATGGATCATCAAAATTGATCCTCTTCGCCGCACTGTTCGGCTCTTAAGGATCCTGCACAAGAAAAACAAACCACGATTAATATTAGTTATATTATATAATTCACATTCAAAAGGTTAACATAAAAATGAACTATAATTGAACTATTCATGTTTACCTCATCTCCACATTTTCTCTTCGACTTTGTAGGACTCTTGATGTATGTCTTCGGTAGAGGAGGTATGTTTTCAATATTTTCATACACAACCTACATATGTTCAGAAACATGACATTGATACAAGTTAGCATATAAGTGTCACTGATAATAACAAATTATATCTACTAAACACAAAATAAAATAAACACACATCTACTCGAGGTATCTCTTCTTCTTCTTCATCTTCAGGTATATTGGGTGTAGTCATCAAGGATGTGAAGCCAAGAATTCTCTGTACATATACACAACAAGTATATGAAACTATCAATCTATGTCTAGACGTGTATAATCACTATAAGTTATTTAAACTATTCATTCAATCAAATTTTCATTCAATTACCTTTCCCTTGTCTCCAACTGCACTACCAGATCCTAAATCACACTGCCTCGCACTCGTGTTGCTTGTCCCTACAAGAGTAAAATAAGATATACATGAAAGTTACTACATAATCTAATTAATACCAATATAAATGATGAGCATGTATGTACAATAAAATACAAATGACTAGGTGCAATAATATATGTACCATCAAGCTATCAAGGCCAAATGAAATGGCCGACAAGGTTCCCTCTTGAATCTGTCTCAGCTCCTCCTCGATCATCAACTGTTAAATAGACCATGTAAATAAAAATTAGTGCTTAATATTATCTAGATTATAAATATTCATTTAAAATATAACATGAACTGTGAAAATACAAATCTTACCACTACATCATCAATGTATGATGACGGTGCCTCCTCGCGTCTAGCATGCGAGGACTCCCTAGGGTATCCTCCAGTCTATGTCATAACATCTGGTGCATCATGCATCTCATGCACCTCATAATCTGCACTATCTGTGGGAGGATCAACAAGTTTTCCAACTGGACCCAAGCATGCGTGCCCACACATGACACAACTATGGGGCACGCATATGTGTGGAGCCGAGGATGACGTGTTAGCACCACCAGATGCACCGCTACCATCAAAAGTAGGCTGAGCTACTAACCCAGCCTGAGAAACCAAAAGGCTACTCAAAGAGTGAATAGCAGATATGGTCCATGAAGCTGCCTCACAAATGATATCTGGATGTTGCACTAGAGGTCGGGGATCGACAGGAGGAGGGGGGACATATGGGCTTTGGACTACTCTGATTGCCCCAAGTCTATTTTGGGGCATACCTAAACCCACACCCTAGAAAGGTTGGATGTCAAAGTAGTTCACATGTTTGCGTAAAATAAACTCAGCATACAATTTTTTTATGAAGTAGAAGGGGACATCAAGATTGTTGTTGGGTGGTTTGTCGAAAACCATCCACCAACAATCCCAAAAAAATTTCGCAATACCATCATTTGCACACCATTTAATAGAAAGTGTTTTTTGGGGGGGGTCTACGAATTGACCAGTGCGGGGATTCACAAACAATGAGGCGATATTGGCTTTCGATATCTCGAGATCCTTGATACAAGCCATCCGCATATTGTTCCCTCATATAATCTCACCACAAAAGGGCGCCATTGTGCTCCTTAGTCATGGTTTTCATACTCTTTATTATCAACATGAGAGGATCAAACATTGGGTTTACACGAGGGATCCTATGATATACATCTGCAATCCCCCTCAATTCATTCAAATTTTGTGCAATCAAATCCTGAATTGAGGGGGGGTTTGGCAAAGGAGGGTTTGGTTGTTGCGGTTGTGGTTGATCAATGTTTTCATTGTTATCCCCCATTTTTAACCTGATTCAATGTAAACAATTGAATTTAGTTAACAAATTTAAACAATTTTGTATTTGATTTAAAAAAACCTAGTTTTCATGAAAAAAAACCATATTTTCAATGAAAAATCAAATAAACATTAAAAAAAATACAAAAATTGAATGAAATGATTGAAAACAATAAAAATCTTACCTTTCAGTCTATTTTTTAGCAATTTTTGGGCAAAACACCAGATATAGGATTTCTATAAAATCGCACAACCCATGGGTTAAAAATGACTCACGGGCTATCACAGTCGAAATATATTGTCTCAGAAAATCGGATATCTGATTTTTATACTTAAATTATTTTAAAATAACATTATATTATATAATATATTATTATATTATATAATACGTATTATATTATATTATAAAATATAATTATATATTATATTATAAAATATAATTATATATTATATAATATATAATATATTATAATAATATATTATATAATATTATATTATATTATATTATATATTATATTATATTATATTATATATTATATAATATATATAATATAATAATATATTATATAATGCGTATTATATAATATATTATTATACTATAATATAATATTATATAATATATAATATAATATATTATTATATTATATTATTATATTATATAATTATATAATATATTATTATAATATATAATTATATAATATATTATTACATTATATATTATATAATATAATATAATAATATATTATATTATATAATATAATATAATAATATATTATATTATATAATATGTAATATATAATATTACATTATATATTATATAATATATTTTTTAATTTAAAATTACAAATAAAAATTGGATATCCGATATTATCGGATATCCAATTATATCCGATTTTATCGGATATCTGATTTAATTGGATATCCGATTTGCTTAGGTAATTACCATGCCAAGGTGTACTGACACCCAAGCCAAGCAAAAAGTCAACACGGATTTTCACATTTTTAGGCGAGTGGAGAAGGCTATTTTTTCCACATCGCCACTTTTTGGCCCCCCATGATCCTGCACTAACCCACCCTCATGCTATAATCCCCTAGTGCAATATCACATAAAGGGATATTCCTCCATTTTTTACCTTTTTTAATAACATACCTTTCAATATTATTTCTGATCAGCACCTAATTCCAAGGTTCATTACCATATAGGGCTTTTACAATCCATTTGGAGGCTAAGGCAATGCCATGAGCCCTAATATCCTTGATACCCAATCCACCCATACATCTTGGTATGCAACACCAATTCCAGTTCGCACAGTGCCTCTTGTTGTGCCCCATCCCATCAGACCATAAAAATTCGCTCATAATCCTCTCAAGCTTATTGGTTTGATAATTGGCAAACACCCATGCAGAGGCACAATAAATATGATGGGAAGAGAGAACCTTTTGAACAATCTACACTCTACCAGCCAAGGAGAGAAGGTGAGTCTACCATTTAAGATGTTTCCTTTCAATTTTAGAGTATATCCACTACCACATATCTTGAGTAGATGGGTTAATAGCAAAGGGAATACCAAGATATATTACAATAGAGCTCGATCCTACCCATTGCCAGCCTTTGCATGGGATCCAGTTTGGAGGGGTCTCAGACCATCCAAGCACTATAGATTTGTGAGGAGATGTCTTAGCACCAGAGGCCAGACAAAAAAATTGTAGTCTCTCCATGGCATTATCAAAATTTTCCTCATTCAAGGCCAAGAATAAAGTAGTATCATCAACAAATTGGGCATTAATCAAATCATCAACATTAGGAAGAGTAAGACCTTTGATAGAGGGCCCAAGTTTCAGAGCCCTTATAATGTAATAAAGAGCATCAGTAGCAATGACAAACAAGGTTGGGGCAATGGGGCACCCTTGCCTGATAGACCTCCTTAGGGGGATAGACTCAGACAGTTCACCATTAACCTCAACAACTAAGGAGGAGTCCTTAAATAGAATGTCTATCCATCTACAAAAATAGGAAGGAAAACCAAAAGCTTGCAGTATTCCTCTAACGAACAGCCACTCAATTTTGTCATATGCTTTCTTGAAGTCCAAAAGGACCATTGCAACATTCTAATTATCATCTTTTGGCTAGTGCATTGCCTCCCAACTGGTAACCAATTTTTCCAGAATATACCTACCTTTTATGAATCCAGTCTATGTGGCAAAGATGAACTTATCTAACAGTCTAGCAATTCTCCTTGCCAATACTTTTGCAGTAATTTTGTATGAAATATTCAATAAGGTGATAGGTCTCCAATTTTTAACCAAAGTCTTATCCCCACCTTTAGGTAACAACTTGATAACACCTTTATTAATATTTTCTCCAAGGGAATTCTGTATAAAAACATCTTCATACAATGCAAATAGTTCCAAGCTTACCCAATCCAAGTGTTTCTTATAGAATTCAGCAGGTAAACTATCTATCCCTGGGGACTTACCATTTTCTAATGAAGTAATAGCACTTTTAATCTCTTCCAGAGAGATCTTATGGCTCAGAGCCTTAACTTTCTCACAGGAAATTTTCTTAGGGATTAACAATAAGCACTTCTCGAGGGCCTCCTGATTAATATCACCATGTTCAGAAGAGAAGAGACCATTGTAAAAACTGAAGAAGGCCTCCTTGATGGCTATCGGATCATTAGTTGTTAGATTGTTGACTTGAATGTCTTCAATAAGTTCCCACTTGTTCTTATCTCTGATAAGATTGAAGAAATAATTGGTTCCCTTATCACCACCTTTAATCCAGTTCATTTTATCTCTAACCTTCTGCCCTTTAATCTTGAAGTTTTACAGTTTCCTTAAAAGGTTCTTGACCAAGGACAGTTCTCTCTCAAGTATCAGATCATTCTTCTTACTCTTAAGTTCCTTTTCAATCTCATTAAGCCTAGATTGAAGAAAAGACTCCTCTTTAAAACTTTTCATAGCATATTTCCTACCAATGATCTGAAAAAATTTCCTCCAAGAAGCAGTAAGGGCCTCCCACTATTCCCTAGGTCTGAGGTCAGAGGAACATACTTTAGTCAACTGAGAGACCATCTTAATAGCCTCACCATTATCCTCATCATTAAGCAAGGAGACATTAAGTTTGAAACCATTTTCCCTTTTATGCCTGATCACAGAGGAAGGATCAAGGTCCAAATTAATAGTGACAGAGATAGGAGAGTGGTCTGAGATGCTAGCAGGGGAGACACGTGTAGGGGCTTGCCCCCTCTGAGGGAGGAAGGAAAAGAAAGAGGCATATGCATAACATCTATCTAGTCTACAATACATTCTCTATTTACCACTTTGATTATTGCACCATGTGAACCAGATACCAGAAAAGGAGCCTTTTTTCTTCTCCATGGGATCTATTAAATTAAATCTCCTTTTGAGTTTAGCCCAGAAAAAATCTCAATTACCCTTCCAACAATGTTTATTGCAACCACTTTTTCCCTCACCATGTTCAATCATGTTAAACTCACCCACAAAGTTCCAATGGGCATTCGGCAAATCGGTTGTCATCCAGCCCCAAAGTCTAGCTTTGTCTCTGTAATCATTGGCAGCATAAATGTTTCCAATATCAAAAAAACTTTCCTTCTCCTTAAAGGTCACCCACAAGGCTCTTTGGCAAGGGGAGACACCATTAGCAATGATCTTATCTGCCCACTTGGGACCAACCATAATGGCAGTACCTCCTTTACCCCTTTCATGATTGGAGTGGAACCATATGGCCTAAGCCCACAAGAATTTCAACATAGTATATGCATGAAACCCTACCACTTTGATCTCTTTGAGGCATATAATGTCTTTTTCCTTGATGTTGTTACACCATTTTTTGACCATATATTTTCTATCACACATCTCCACTTCCCTAACATTCCAGCTATGTATGTGCATCATCATAAGAGCTATTTGGAGGAGGGTCTTGTATTCTTGTATAGTCTATTAAAGCACTCAGGCACCTCATTGTCTTTTTTACTATTATCATTGGAAAGAGATTGTCTATTAGATGTTTTTCTTTTCTTTCTAAGTTTTTTACTAACCACCTCTATAAACTGCTTAGCATTAATAATAGCCAAACCATCTAAACCAAAGGGCACAATCTATTTATCAGAGGAACCATCCACCACAGAATTCATGATACCAGGTAAGGTGTTGCTCAACTTCAACTCGGATGGGACTATTATGGCATTTCTTAATAAACCAGCCTTCTCCTTAATACTTGCAAGAGCAAGTTGTTGAGCATTCAATCTAGGTTGGGGGGAAGAAATCAAAACCTTTACTGGATCAGAGTTAAAAGGATTAGCTTGTATGGATTGACACCCGACAGAGATATTGGGGAGATCATTCATGAGAGGGGATTGAACAACCTCATATTCATCCTCGAATAGAGGATTGGATAAACTAACAAATTTATTTCCATTACTATGATCAATCGGGCACTCTAGGACAGAATTAACCTTTTCCTTGCCCTTATCAGATGGGGTATCCACTAGTAAATAAACGCCTTCTTTTGAGGAATAAACATCTCTTTTCATTTTACTATTGTCACTTCTCATTTTTTTTTATCATCAATATTAAAATTAGCATTGTGAGATTTTTTCAGAGAAGGGAAATCCTTTCTCATATGCCCATTAACTTTACAGAAAAAATAGGCCCCCAAATTACCCAACAAAGACAATTCCCAAGAAAATATTTCTCCTTCAAATTCCAGGGAAATAATGTCGGGAAACACAACCTCGAGATCAAGAGCAACAAGGGCTCGAGCATTCAAGTGAGGGAGGGTGGTTCTCGAATCCTGGACTTGTAGAACCAAGCCCAATGGCTTCAAAATGTGAGAGATGAATGGCCAAAATTTGGCCTGGAGGTTCTCAATTTCAACCCAATTAGGGAAGGAGTGATCAATAACTTGCTCTACATTTCATTTGGGAGTCCAAGGAATATCCCTAAATAGAGAGCACCCAACATTCCAAAAGTTCTTCTTAAAAATCCTATCTTGCATGTTATGTGATTTCAAGAAAATTACAAATAAACCCTTCTGAATCATTATGCATTAATTAACATGAATGCCTAATTTCTTGCCCCAGACATTAGCAATCCAATTATCAAAAAACTTCATTGAAGGAAAAGATTCTCTATCCATGCAAACAAAAAAAACTGCAATATTTCTTAAGCACGACTACTCAGCCCTAATATCTTTAACCATATCTTCATTTGGTGACAAGGAAAGGGTCTTCAACCCGAGAGGATGAGACTTATCATTTCCTCCCCCTCTGGGGTCGTCGGTCATGCTACCATCCCCAGGTTTGAATCTATCTACATCGGTTGCAGTCCCTCCCGAAGCAGCCTCTGTTTCCATGTGCTTGGGCCTGCAGAAAGATCCATTGAAACAAGCAGAAGGTGGGAAAACTGTGGCCAATTGTTTTATGATCATTCCTTTGTAGGATAGCTTCTCATGCTTTCCCTTCTACGAAATAACAGCCTCATCCTCCAAACCCCCACTATTATTAATGATGGCCTCCTCATCATTCTTACGAGTGGGATCACCATTACTCAAACTACCCATTCGTTCTCACATGAGCGGCCTCAAGGAAAGGGCACGAATGAAACCTAAGCCCAGTGGCAATCTGCCAAGAGAAAAACAAGCATGCAGAGGGAGAGAAAGTCAAAGAACAACAAAGTGAATAAACCAACACACGAAGCATTAACAAGAAAGTCATTCAAACACCAAGGCAACATGGGGAAAACATATTTCACACAACAGGTTGACGTGGGACACCAAAAGGATCTCACGAGCGCTAGAAAACTAGTTTGAAATCCAAGGAGGGTGACAAGAAAACCTTCCTGGATCTATACTAGTTGCAGAGTGCTCCCTCTTTGCCATATTGCATTTTTTATTATGAAATAGATTTATATATTATTGGGGAAGGTTCTTTTCAACAAGTTTGAGGCAACTACATATAGCAGTTTCTCTTTTTTCACTCAACTCTCAACCAAAATGAATTATATTTCAATCATTCTTGTTTTGTTTGACTCTTGTTTAAGAAACTAGCTATTAGGAAGTCTCACCAACATGATTATAGTCATGCCTAGCTTATAGAGGATACCATGCTATACATTTTCTATCTAGTGGAAAAGGTGACTAGTGATTGTAAGCTCTAATAGGAAGCACCAAAGTGATATTATCTTTTCCCTTAATAAGTATGTGCTCAAGGTGGTGAGAAATATGGAACCTAAATCAGAATATTTGATGCATTTCTCCAATAATCTAATAGGATTTGAAGGTGAGTGACCACTAGAACTACCTTATTGGCCTATAGTTGAATTTGCATAAATACATTGCGGACCACAATATATCTAAATTTTGTATGAAATATATATGAGAAGAACTGGACAATTTCTAATTTTCTAAATAGTAATTAAAATCTGCATTCCAAAATTATACCATTATTAAGAAAATCTTGTCAAAAATTTAGTTCCATCTCCCAAAATAATATCGTTCCAAGTGAAAGGCTTTGATGCAAAAGACTTGAAAAATCATGAATCAAAGACCAAGCCTATAAAACCCTAACACAATTAAAATAGGTATTTGATGGTTTCAAATCGACCACATAAATGATATTTAGGATTTGATACATCTAGATGAATTAACCTCTTACCAATAAGAATGTCTTAGTATAATAGACACCAAGTGAAATGACAAATATTATGTTCAATAATAGCTTTTCAAATTGTCTCAAACCTCTTATTTGACATATAGGAAGGTGATTGAATGGACCACTTCTAATTTAACTTGTGGATTGTGTAGATGAGGAGAAAGATGATTTTATTTAAAAAATTGTGTTCTTTGTTAGAAAAATATTTGCAAAATTTTATTTCCACATTCCACTTCTATACTTTCCACCATGGTTGAATTGATTGTGAATCAATCTTGATACAAAGAAAATTGGAGGGTCTTATCAAACTACCCAATCTTGTAGCCTCAACATATCATCCTAATCACTTTATTGAAATAAAACCTAAAACATATCCTTATTGGAACTTTCAAATGTGCACAAGAAACAAAGTTTAGAAATTTCACAAGGCTTTATAATCACCTCATGCTTGCAAATCTTTAAATCTTCATGTCTTCATAATTCATTATTTTTTAATTTTTTTTCATTCTACAATTCTCATGGCTACCTTGAATAGCTACAAAGCACATGTAAAATTATATTTCTCTTCTTTTCCCCTCCTCTTTGCAAGTTGATTTCCTACACTCTTCTTTATGCCATCATCTGGGGCAACTTGAAAGTTCTTTCTCCAACCTTGTTGTTGTTGGTTGTTGCTTCTTTAACCCATTAAAGGTTGCATTTAATAGATATTCAATTCTTTTTGAGGCACCAAAAGTAGCCCCCAATTTTTCTCTTTCATTTCCCATAATTTGACCTTTGAAATTCCTTCAAAAAGATTGAAATAAAAACCTAGTTTTGCTTCCAAAATATATTGTCAATATACTTGCACCATATCCCATGACTCATTATTGTAGATACCTTTAAATAATAAATAAAATCATAATCCAATTCATGCTCCTTTGGAATTTGAAGAGTAATTAATCATTTTTCTAAAATTCACTAGCCTTTCCTTCCATTTTAGGCATCTAAATTGAAAGAAAAATACAAGAATAGAATTCCAAAAATCACTTGTCTTATACAAACTTATCTTTGCATAAAAAATGAGAAAATAATTAATTTTAAATTCTAGAATATTCCAATGGATCCCTTCAACCCTTTAAATTTTGAATCTGTGCAATATAATACTCTTAAAACCACATTAATCACCCTAGTTTCCTTTGGTTTTTTAAATGGAACCCATGTCTTCATAAAATAAATGTATTTTCTTTGAACACTTTAAAATATTCTCTTAAGTTTCCAACCTACACCAAAATAAATAAATAAGAAATTAAATTTTTTGTTTATGTAGGATTGCTTGTGAGCTCGGATACTCCTTTATCAAATGCATTGGCTAAGTATTTTGTGAGAATGGTCTCAAAAAATAGACTTGGATAGTAGAAGTATTCTTTCAATTTATGAAAACATTATACCAAACTTCATGATTGCATTAAGCTCATAAAAAAAAATCTCCCTTCACCTCTTCCAAAACCTAGCTAGAACATTCATCATCCTTCTCCACCATATCTACAATTCACTTCTCTTTCCTTTCATGAGATTTAATCCACCAAAATAAAACCACTTACATAAAATATTTCTATATCATACCCACTATTCCCCACACCTGCATACAAATATGCACTATCAATTGCATGGTAATAAAATATCTCTATCTTTTCCTCTACATTCACTTCTTCTACCTTCACCACAACATATGCATCCATCTCTTCTTTCACTTTCACCATTACATCTAAATGTAAATCAATAACCAATTATTTATCTTCATCAATAACAATTAAAAATATTAATTATTACCTCTATTTTCTCTAGCTCTTTTGTTGTATCTTTTCATTTTTTACTCTCAAATACAACATTTTCATCTTCCAACGCTCTCATTTCCTCTTAAGGACACACAAACTCTACTATAGAAAGATTATTATCCTTATTTTCAAACATCTTATCATCCTTTATTGCAACTTATTTTTCCACCTCTTACATGCCTTCCAAAAGACATGCTTAAGCTAAATTCTTGTTCTTTTCTTCTTTTTCCTCCTACATTCTTGTTCGTTTCTTCTTCTTTCACCTCATTTCCTCAATACACAAATTTTCCTACACATACATTTTTATCAAAATAACCATGGGACTCATCCTTACCCATTTCCGATTCCTCTTCTCTTCTCTTTTCCATCACTACTTTGGTCTCCATCAAGCCTCTCATAGTACCCCTTATTTCATACATTCTATCCATGTGTACATTCTTTTTCTCTTGACAAGGACTAAAATTCTTAATGGATTGCTCACAACCAACCCTAAACTCCTTCACTTTTTCATTTTGACATGCAATTTTGAACCTACAACAAAAATCACATTCACACCTATCATCTATCCAACAAATATTTGTGGAAGATAGGCCTCTTACTTCCTCTACCCACTCTCTCTTTATGGAGGAACTGTGTGCACCTTCTACCCAGCTTCAATCCTTGTTGGATGACAACCAGCATGCTCTCATACACATTTAATTCAACCCAAGCTCCTAGTGCAGAATGACTCACATTCGGCAATCTATCTACACACTCAAGATCTCTAGCTCAGATACAATTTGATTTAGACAATATTATCAAACTACCCAATCTTGCATCCTTAACATATCATCCTTCCCTTGATGGCCCCAATGGTAGTATCACTTGGACTGTTGTTTGTCATAGGCTAAAGGGGAAGTCCTCCCCGCCCCCCAAGGCTCAGGTGTCCATACCCATCCTTAAGTTGGCTCTGCGTTGTAGAAGGTTTGACACGTCTTTTTCTTTTGTTTGACCTTGCTTGTTTCAGGCTTGCTCCGATGTGTTGTTTTTACTACCTGCGGACTCTTCTTTTTGATAGTCTCTAACTATTGAAAGGGTCGGTGCCCTAATTAACACTACTTTTTTAATCAAAAACATATCATCTTCTTCATTTTATGTAAATAAAATCTGAAATATATCTTTATTAGAATTTTCAAATGCACATTCATACAATAAAATATCTCAAGAATAATTGCATACAATGAGGATCTCAACAAGAACTAAAATTCAAAAATTTCACAGGGTTTTCTAAACACCTCATGCTTGCAAATCCTCAAATCTTCATGCCTTCACACCTTCTTGGCTTAACTCATATTTTGAACTATGTTTTTTTATTCATTCTATAACTCTCATGGATACCTTGAATAAAAATTAAAATATTAATCATTACCTCTATGTGACAAAATAACTACAAAATTATTTTTCTATTATTCTATTTCTCTCATCTTTGTAAGTTGATTTTTGCACTCTTCTTTACGCAATCCTCTGGAGCAACCTGCAAGTTATTTCTCCAACCTTTCTATTGTTGATTGATGCCTCTTAAACCATTAAATGGTGCATTTTATAGAGTTTAAAATATTTATGAGGCACCAAAAAGAGGCACCCAATTTTGTTATTTCATTTCCCATAGCTTGACCTTTGAAATTCCTTCAAAAAGAATGAAATAAAAACATAGCTTTCCTTCCAAAATGTGTTGCCAATGTTGTTGCACCATATCCCATGATTTTGTTGTAGATACCTTAAAAAGTGAAAAAAAAAACATAAACCAAGTCATGCACTCCTTTGGAATTTGAAGAGTCATTAATCATTTTTCTAAAATTTTCCAAATTCACTTGTCTTATATAAACCTATCTTTGCACAAAAAATGAGAATAATTATAATTTTAAATTCTATAATATTTCAATGGATCCCTTCAACCATTTAAAATTTGAATTTGTGCAATATAATAATATTAAATACTTATTAATCACCTTATTTGTCTCCGATTTTTGAAATGGAAGATGAGTATTGATAATAAATAAATATTTTATCTTTCGACGGTCCAATAATGCTTTTGAAGCCCCAACCTACACCAAAAATGAATAACTTGAAAAAAAAAATTGGTGATGTAGGATTGATTGTGAGCCTAAATGCTCTTGCATCAAATCTTTTACTAATGTTTAATCCAAATGTACAAGGGGTTCCATAAATACCTTCACTTTTTTTTGTACTCTTATAAGTTCTTTATTGAAGATAAAAATAAAATGTAAAGTATAATAACTTGATTTATTTTATTCGATGCACAAAATCATAAATATATAGAGAAATAGGAGAGTTAATTTAATCAATCACCAACTACTCAACATAATTACCCTAACAACATAATGCGCTAACATTTATAACAATCCCCCTTGTTACGCTATTTCCTAAATATTCCCCTAAAATCTTAACCTTCACCTTCCTAGAGGCCCCTTTAAGGCTTACACAATAAAAATTGTTGATTACATTAAAAATAAATACACATTCTTGAGATCTTTCTTCGAAGAAACAATTCTTGAATCAAGTGTAACTCCATCAAGCTATCTCATGACCCTTGTAAAGGTGTATCTCTAAGCTGAATTCTCAAGTTCCCAGTCCCAAACTCTCAAATCACTAATCTTGAATTATTGGAAAAAAACCCATATTGAACTCTACACACATAAGGCTCCATCAAGTTATCTCTTGACTCTCGAAAGGGTATAAGTCTTGATCATAGTCTCATCAACTCTTTGGGAAACAATCTATATTGATTTAAGCACCAAACCCTTTACCTATATTCAAAAAACAAGCTTAAAACTATATATATATATATATATATATATATATATATATATATATATATATATATATATATATATATATATATATATATATATATATATTCTTCAAATTAATTAGCATCTCCAAAAAGGAAAGCAAGAAAAATAGAAAGCAAAAATATTTCTCATGCAAAGCACCATCTCAAAGCCATAATCTAACTTGAGATATTGGAAATCATCCATCCTCTAGTACCACTAAACTCCAAATATGTAAAACTTAATTAGTGATGAATTTGACATTATAGAAATAATTTAATAACCTTAATTACAGGTTCTTTTGTGTATATATATATATATATATATATATATATATATATATATATATATATATATATATATATATATATATATATATATATATATATATATATATATATATATAGTTGAAGAACAAGGTAAGATGGGCAATTTGACATAGTGGAAGAACAGAATTGATGGAGGATTTGAAATTCATCCTAACTTGGGAGTTTCCTATGCCCAAGTTGGGATTTTGGATAGAAAAGACTTGGTAAAGTGAGTGGAGAATCCAACACCCAAGCTTTGGAAGAGAAACTTTGAGAACTTGAAGCAAAAAGGGGAGTGTAATTTGTTGAAAAAAAAAAGGGAGAGCTTGCCAAATAGTATGCATGGAGAACTTTGCATAGAAATATTGAGTGAGGTATTTATTCATGCCTTTAGCTAGTTTTTTTATGTTCTCTTCATGTTGAAAGACAATTTTGATGTTGATTTTTAAAATTTTCTAAAATAGATCCTAATCTAGGACTTAATTCCTATTGTTTTTCACTATGTTCATCTTTAGGAGAGTTCAACCTATATAACTTTTTAAGTATGGTGTGCCATAGATATTAATGGTTTTTTTCATGGTTTTTTCTACAATTTATGAATTTTAAGAGTTTAAGCTTTTGTGATTGAGTTTTCTATAATAATTGACAATCCATTCTTGGATTATCAATTGTTGATCTGCAAGATTTTATATCATAGTAGAGTTGGGTTTGCAAAGAGAAAGAGTAAATTGAGAAAGCATTTCACATAGAAGGTGAGGTAGAGAAAGACCACCATGAGGAGAAGATAATACGATGGTTGTGGGTATGTTGAGAGGAATAATGGCACGACTGGAAGCTATTGAAACATCACAACAAAGAGGAGTATCTATATAGGATGTTAATGAGGATGAGGAAGAAGTGGCAAAAATTTTAGGAGTATGAGGAGGAGATGCACAAGAGGGTATATTTCTTCAAGTATTATCAAAGTTAGGTAGTAATTCAAGGATGGATTCAAAAAGTTATAGTTGGAGCTTAAACCCAAAAGAACATATTGGTTGGGTTGTAGAGATGGATAAATACTTTGATTTGAAATCCATTGAAGACAAGAATAAGGTAAAGTATGCTTGGACAACATTGAAAGGACATGCATATGTATGGTGGAATCAAATAAAAATTGAAAGATAGAGAAATAGAAAGGAGAAGATCAAGTCATCGGATAAAATGGTAACTGAGATAAAGGCTAATTTTTTACCAAAAGATTATCACATTAGTTTGTTCAAGAAATTAAAAAAATTGAAATAGTAAGATTCAAGTGTCATGGAATACCAAGACTAATTCTACCAACTTAACATTCAAGTTGGACATGTTAAGGATGATGAGGAAAATGTAGCAAGATATGTGAATGGTTTGTGAGTTTTTATCCAAGATGAGTTAAGTTTGGTCATGATAAGGATGGTAGAAGAAGCTTATCAATATGCACTCAAGTCAAGTTAAATACCATAGAGTTAGGGCACAGAGCTCTGCAACCAGGAACACGATCCTCTCAAACCCTAAGCCGAGAGGCTGCAAGGGTCGATGGCGGGGCTGCAGGTGGCCATTGCAGGAGGACATGAGGCGGTAGTGAGGGTCAGTGGTGGTGATGGGAGTTGTAGGATGGAAACCCTAGCCGCTACTGCTGGCTTGGTCCCAAACTAGGATACATCAGCAGATATCTCCATCACCAAGTTTGCCGAAATTAATCCCCTTCATTCCATGACCAGGTAGCATTGGTGAATAGAGATTTTGATATTGTGCAAGAGCAAGTTGTGGGTGTTGAGAAGTGGTGACTTTACCAGGTAACCATTTTCCCACGCACAGAGCTTGCACCTATGCAGAGATTATGGTGGGAAACGGTGACGGTTGACCATATTTAGAAGTCATGGTAAGGAAAGAACCCCCTCTCTAGCTTGTTCGACTTTCCAGCAACACATGTAGTACTGCAATCCCATTGTTGGAAACATGGTCATTAGTACTAATGCATATTCCAACAGTTGTGCACACATTTGTTGATGCTAGAATAGACTTACAGGGATGTGGAGTTTAGAAGGAGCTCATATAAGCTGCCATCAAGTGCTTCATGCCTAGTATTGATGTTGTAAGTATTACCGTGCATTCTTCTTCATGATTTGAAGAATTACCAAGACAACTCATGTAAACTCAGAAATTAAGAACCTAACGATCTTGGACACACGGAGCTCTGCAACCAGGAACGCGATCCTCTCAAACCCTAAGCCGAGAGGCTACGAGGGTTGGCAGTAGGGTTGTAGGCATCCATCACAAGAGGACGTCAGGCGACAACGAGGGCCGGTGGTGACGATGGGAGTTGCAAGTGAGGTCATGTCAGGCATTAGCGATGGGAGCTACAGGCGAGACTGTGAGGCAGCGAGACTATGCAGCGGCCATCTATGGAGATTGTGAGGCAATGAGATCGTGTATGGTGAGAGGAAGTTGAGCATTAAGTTTCTCAGAGTGATGCAGTGAAACATGCAGCCAAGGTTACTAAGACCTGGACCTATGGGAGTTAGGTGGGCTACATCGCAACTACATGATGATATATTAGAGAATAGAGCTCTTTTGATGGAGTCCAGCAATTTCCAAGCAGGTTTCAGGATAAGGGGAGAGAAAGAAGATTCTTGCGACATCGTTTTGCATGTTGACTAGATCGAACACCACAGCCCCTATTTGACATTTTCAAGGGGACACCATCATTCTCTATCTGAATCACAGGCTAATTTTGATAATCTTCCATCATATGTGACTTGGCCAAACAATACCCAGTTGATAAACCCCAAATTTCTTTCAACCCCAAACAATCTCCCAATAAACAACTTGCGCCAAGGAGCACCCTTCAAACCAAAATAGATTACACAGAGCTGGAGAAAGAAAACCCCTTGCATATTTCTTCCCAATCCAAAAGCACAAAATTTGGATGCAGAAGGTAATGAGAAATGTCTAAATGATACAGCTAAATAGGGTAGCCGAGCTCCAGTCTCGCCAAAGAACAAGGTTGTTGTTTATACTGGAAAATCAGGCAAATCTGAAGGTGTGTATAAAATGGTTTTGCCGGACCACCTTATTTAGCCTCAAATAGATCTGCTACGCATCACAGCCCTCATTGGTAAAATTCATTCTACTATTTCCTTAATGCAACTTTCATTTTGGGCTAAACAGAATTGGCTGGGCTTGAAGGATTTTTTTTTTATGGATAAGCAATCTCTCTTTTTTATTGCCATTTTTTATTCTAAAGAATATAGAAATTGTGTTCATAGATATAAGGGATGGTTTAGTAAGGGTGTTGGTATTATCACTTTGGCGTGGGTTCCAAATTTTAGCCTGGAGTCAGTTCTCCCTCTTTTCATGCCTTTTTGGATTACTCTCCCGAGGCTCCCACTTGAATATCGTGATCCATATATTGTGGAAGTTTTGGCTAACCAAATGGGTATTTTTATCAAGCATGATCTTATCCCACATGAACTTTCCCATTTAGCAATTAGGGTATTGTTAGTTCTGATACTTGATGTAAAGTATAGATGCCAATAGCTAATAAGATGAGAGGGGGGGGTGAATCATACAAACTTAAACTTTCATAAATCAATAGATTCAACCTCGGTAACTTATACTTCAACAACTTAACCAAAAACTGTTAAACATGAAAACTTAAGAACACATAATCATAACAACACTCATAACACCAGATTTAATGTGGAAAACCAAATAGGGAAAAATCACTGTGGGATTTTGGACCCACTAAGAAATATACTCTTCTAGAGTATGCTCGGTTAAAAGCAAATCTTGTTAAAGATTACAAACACATTGCTAGATGTGACCCGGTTAAGGGATTTCCCTTAGATCTGTTAGGATCTTCACTTTGTTAGAAGTGACCTTGTTAAAGGATTTCAAACACTCACTTAGAATGTTACCTTGCTAGAGGGTTTACATATAAGACTGTTAAGTCCACTCGGTTAAGAGATTTTCTATCACTTACAAAATAACAGTAATAAAATCTATCTGCAACTTCACATCTAAAATGCTAAAGAAGATTCTTATTTGCTCAAAACAATCTTGTCATAGGACTTATCTTGTCCCTCTACTAGGCTCTCTACTCTATTATTCAAACAAGTCTTCAAGATTTTGTGCTCGGTAATCACTATGTAGAATCCCTGTGCATACACTTGCCTGCATACATTGTTTATCAACAATTCCTTATTTATAAACAATTGCTAACCGCTAAATCCCCTTGATCACATTTCCCATGATCAATCTTAGCCATCAGATCTTCAAACTTGACTAGGTTCAATGTATCCTTTCAATCTAAAAATGTTTTACCTTACCTCGGGACTTGCATTCCCTTCTTGGAACTTGCATAAGGTTATTGCAGTTCAATTTGCGCTATAGATCTTTCTGTCGATTTTCCTTCACCATAGATCCTTAACAAACTTCATACACAGCATACCAATCATTTATACATTTCCAGCTAATCATTGTCCTTCATTAAATAATGCTTTTATCCATCCCATGCGCACTGTCATAACTCGGTTGTAACTCGATAAATACTAAACTTTACTCAGTAGACATTTCGCCTTCATTAACCAATATCGATAACCTTAGGGTTTACCGAATAGGTTCGTTAGGGTTTACCATCTAGGTTCCTTGCTCGGTTGCATAGCATAGTATTAACCTTATAATCAATAACATATGTAGGATATCAAAACAATCTAAACATCATGATCTCATCATTGTCTAACTCGGTAATAGTTGCCCATTGAATAACTTATTCCTCCCTTTATTCATCACATTCTTTCTATGTCTTTTACCAACATCTTAATTCTCTTCTAATCAATCTTCTCAAGATATGGCAACATCATACTGAATCAGATAATCAATTTCTTGACATCAATGACAAAATAATGTTATAAAGATAGTTATCATCCTTCTTCAGTTATATCAATAATCTTCAACAACCTTCTCAATATCCTTATTGAATATCAACAATCTTTCTTACTGTAATGCCAATAGGTATGCTTATTTCTAAACCTCACAAAGACACTTCCCAAGTCCATTATAATGACTTCCTCCATAGGGAAATGGAATCAAGACATTTGCATACGGGTACTAGAGATATTGATGACCGAATAGATAAATTGGGTCATTTTAATTCGTAGTGTCAAGGATCGGGCATTGATGTTGTTAGGGTCTGCAAGGACTTTGTGACTGATTACCATAAATGCTCCTTTTATCAATCTGCTTCATTTCCTTCTTCTACACCAAATGGGACAGCAAGTGTAATTGACTCAACAAAGAGCTTTGTACCTTTGAACAATGTTGATAATATTGCAAGACCTTTCCAAGGTATTCAATTTTAGGATGTTCCTCCTCTCTCTCTGATTCCTTCTCAATCCTTTTTGGGCTCTATGACGGACATTTTACTTCCAGCAGAAAAAAGAACAAAGCCCTCCAATTTGAAGAAATCTCCTCACTATCAAGTTGCAATTTTTGGTTTAAGTTCACTGCAAAAATTTGGGGGTAGATACAAGAAAGTATCTTTTAAGATCCACTGCTCTTCAATCCTGGTTGATTGGTTGTATAAGAAAATATTTGCTTCCTCTCTCTTTAGGCAGCCCACTTCTTCTTTTTTGAGTCTAACTTCTGTGGGAAACTCAGATACTCAATTCCAGGAAATCTATATATCATAGAATGCAAAGGTCAATCTAATTCACAGCTTGATATTTAAATGCCAACCTTTCCATGTGATTCATCATAGTCCTCCCATTGTTGGATCCTCATTGGATACTTCAAATATTGAATTAATGGCACATGATATCCTTATCTCTGTTGCATCAAACTTGATAGATGAAATTTCTCTTGAGGAATTTCTAGAAATTCAGGGTGTCCCTAATGTTGATGTTATGCCTCTTGTTCTCAATACTTCACCACCCATTTCCTCATCCTTATTAGAATCTAGTCCTGCTGAACACCTTGTGGCTGAAGATAATTTACATCAGCCCTTTCTACCCCCCACACAGCTTGACTTTGATTTTTCTCAACATCTCTCTCTTGTTCAAACAGTTTCTTCATCTCCTCTGTTATATAAAACACCTAAAAAAAGAGGTCGAAAGCCAAAGATTCTTAAAACCCAAGAAGAGATCATAGCAGGTATCCAGACTACAATTGTAGATAAGTTTTTACCCCACACAAGACCGAGAAGAACATGTTGTTCTTCTCGGATGCAATGAGGATCATATCTTAGAATGTCAGAGGTTTGAATGCCTCTGACAAGAGGGGATAGATCAAGCAGTGGCTCGATTCCTCCCAAGTAGACATCATTTTATTACAAGAAACAAATCTTTCAGATGAAGCCTCTCAAAATATTTTTAAAAAATGGACTTTGTGGGATTTCATGCATATTCCTACAGTAGGGGCTTCCGGTGGTATTCTGACCTTGTGGAATACCAGGACAATCAAAGAAAAAACTTTGAGCCAAGGGACAAATTGGCATCTTATTCTTATTGAAAAATTTGATTCATCCTTTGTTCTCTTTAATATCTATGGCCCAACAGCTCCTCAAGAGAAACATGTTGTTTGGAATACTATAACTTGTCAGATCCAACAGCAGGGAGTTTAGAAAATCATCTTAGGAGGTGATTTTAATGCCATCTTGTCTCAGGATGAGAAACAGGGAGGCAATCCTACAATGTCTAAGGTGATTGAAGACTTTAGATCTTCTGTGTCTGACAACGCCCTTTCTGACATTTCACCTTCTAATGGTCAATTTACATGGACAAACCAAAGAACTTACCTTCAAATTGCAAGTAGATTGGACAGTTTTTTCACTTCATATGAATGGATCCTTCATAAATATACTTTCAGCTCTAAAATTCTATCGTTCTCTAGATCTAACCATTTTCCTATCTCATTATTCCTAGATAAACATGAAGTTTCTCATCATAGATCTTCTTTTAAGTTTGAAATAATGTGGTTTTGGCACCTACACTTTCATGCTCTACTTCGTCAATGGTGGGTGAGTGCCCCCTTCTGTAGGGGGAACAAAATGTTTCAACTTTATATGAAAATGCAGTTTGTAAAAGCAAATATCAAAGTCTGGAATAGGGAAGTATTCAAAAATATCTTTGCAGAAAAAACAAAGGTAGAGAAGGAATTAAATATTTTTTCTATTGGGATTAATCCAGAAACTTTCTCAAAGCAGTTGCATTTACAAAGCTACTGGGAAGAATTGTGCTCTAGAGAGGAGGAATATTGGAGACAAAAATCAAGGGAACTATGGCTAAAATAAGGGGATAAAAATACTAAATTCTTCCAGGCCTCTGCAAAGATTAAGCAAGCTACATCTACTATCTTTTCCATAAATGCCTCTTCTTCGGGGGAAAAATTAACTAATGAACAAGAAATTAGTGAAGAGGGTGAACTCTTCTATAAAAATATTCTTGCTCCCTCCCCTTCTTTTGTTCCTGAGGAGTCCAGTGTCGACATATTGCTAGACTCCATTCCTTGTCTAATTTCACAACGTGATAATGATTATCTGATGCAACCTTTCTCTCTTGTTGAATTACAAGAGGTGCTAGTTTCAATGGCTCTTGACAAGTCTCCAGGCCCTTATGGTTTCACTATACTATTCTTTCAAAAGTGTTGGGATGTTTTAGGCTTTGATCTTTTAATGGATTTGGAGGAGTCAAGACAAAAATCTTTTATTCCAAAGAACTTCAATTTAACCCATCTTGCTCTTATACCCAAATCCAATAACCCTCAATCTTTTGCAGAATTTAGGCCTATCTCCTTGTGTAATTCAGTGTACAAGATTTTCACAAAAGTTATCTATCTCTGGTTAAAATCCTTGATACCTAAAGTAATATCTCTTCAACAAGGATCTTTTGTTCCTGGTAGGGAAACATCAGAAGGTGTGCTTGTGGCCCACGAAGTTTTGCACTCAATTAACTCTTCATAGTCTCATGCTTTTATAGCTAAATGAGACATGTTGAAAGCATATGATAAAGTATGTTGGTCCTTTCTTTTGAGAGTGCTTAAAAATTTTGGCTTTTCAGATAAGTGGTGCAAATGGATCAAAAATTGCCTCTCTAGGGCACATTTGGGGCACATTTTTTAGTTATTGTTAATGGTAATCCTTCTGGGTTTTTTCGAACCACCCAAGGAGTTCGACAAGGTGACCCACTATCACCTTTTCTCTTCATTATCATGGCAGAAGCTTTTAGCAAATTGGTCAATAAGTAGTTGAGTCTAGGTCTTTGGAAGGGGGTATGCATCCCTAATACCTCAATTTCTATCATCCACACTTTATTTGTAGATGATACACTTTTATTTGGTTGTTCCAATATACAAGAAGCAAGGCATATTAAGAAAATATTAGACATATATACTTTTGGATCTGGACAAAAAATCAGTGCGTAGAAATCTAAATTATTCATATTCAATACTTCTGAAATGGTGTCTAACAGCATTATCTAGACATTGGGCTTTCCAGTGGATTCTCTTCCATCATCGTACTTGGGTATCCCTTTCTTTATGGGAGCAGGGAAACCTTCTTTTTGGAATTTTGTGATTGACAGATTAAAAAGAAAAAATTTTGTGTGGAAAGCTAGATGGTTATCTCTGTCAAGCAGAATCCTTCTTGTCAAAATTGATCTGGCTACAATTCCAAACTACTACATTTCGGTCCTTCAAGCCCCGAAATCTATTGTCTCTCATATCGAGAAAATTATTCAAAATTTTATTTGGAAAGGTAATCTTTCAAAAGATAAAAAGATCCTGCTTGTGTCTCTCAACAAAATGACTCCAAGCAAATCTATGGGTGGGGTGGTTCTGCACGATCTTTCAAAAAGGAATAAGGCCTTTGGGGGAAAGCTAGTTTGGAATATATATGAAAAAACACATGCTTTGTGGTGTCAAATTGTGCAAGAAAAGTATGTAGATACTCCTACCCCTTCACGTATCTTTACTATCCTTGATCCTCCATCAGGGTGTGCAGTTTGGAACTTCATGATGGACTATAGGAATGTGATTACTAGATACTTATCGTGGCAACTACATAGTGGCAAAGAAGTCAACTTTTGGCATGATTCATGGAGTGGTCTCCCCCCTCTTAATCTTGAGGAATCCCTAGTAGATGTGATCCCTATATTTACTGCTCACTGGGGTTCTCACCTTTATGATTACATAGATAATCTTGAGAAGCCCTCAAATCATGTCATTTGGAAGAAGCCAGCTTTACTCCCAATCTCCCTGAGTCAAAAGGTAAAATTTTCTTTGATTCTCAAGAACCATTGATATGGTGCCTTGTGAAGAATGGAAAGTACTCTATCAAGGAAGGGTATAAGGCAATTCATCATATGTTTGTTCAATCCTATTCACAAAGAGCCTACAATTTCTTTTGGAACAATAGTGTTCTTCCCAAAGTTGGAATGTTTGCTTGGCTTTCTCTACATAAGAGAATACTCACCAATGAGAGACTTGTTAAATTGAATATTGTACATCGATTTGCTTGTGTACTTTGTGGTGAACATAGTGAAACGTTAGATCATCTCCTCCTCCAATGTGATTTTACTCACTATTGTTGGATGTTTGTGCTTGATAAGCTACCCTTTAGCACCCCTCTTCCAGATAATGTATGGGATTTGTTCCAGTCATGGCCAGTCTTATACTCATCCTCTCTTTTTGAATGCATTTGGAAAGTGATCCCATCCATAGTAGTATGGTCACTTTGCTGGGAAAGAAATAAGCGTATTTTTAGAAAGCAAACATCTTCTCTTTCTGATGTTTTCAATAATATTGAAAAATCAATATCAGAACTGGTTAATGCTCATGTTTCAAATCAGTTCAATTCAAATAGGGAATTTACTTCTTGGGATGGTCAAGTTATTAATTGTTGGAATGGCATCTCTATTCTTGTATCACCTTGTCTTCTGAGAGTGAGAACTAGTAAAATTGATCGAAATAAAGTGAAATGGTATCCTCCGGATTCAATGCATTTCAAATTGAATTTTGATGGCTCCTCTAAAGGGAATCTGGGTGATGTAGGGATAGGAGTATGTTGGTATTTTGGTATGGTTTTGTCATTGATGTCAACACCTACTAAAACACTAGCACTTTGGAGATCCAGCAGCATTCACCGGCAAGCAAGTAACTATTGCACAGTTACTGGTATATGGTTCATCGGCAGGATATAATGATCATCGGTACTCGGAATTATGTGGAAGACACTTGGTAATGTTGAAGACATCTTTTGGACATCTTGTCTTGGAGTTTTGTTCATTGGTATATTCATATTTACATATTTGCTTTTACCGGCAAATAGGTCCAGGGTTACACCGGCAAGTTTATCTTTTCCAGATTAGCATGGCATGCTAACGAAATGATTAATTATTGTTGTAAATGCATTAAGAAAACATGTTCAATCAGTTATTGCATCGGATATTATATTGTTTGTAAAAAAAATTTATTGTAATATCTTGTAGAGCTGACCTACTAAAATTGGTCTTAGGTTATGGTATAAATGTAAGATCTTAATTGTAAGATTGAATGTGGAATGCAAAAAAGAATTGTGTGAAGGTATATGCAAGATTAAGCAGAGCTATACACAAAGACATCATTTGAAGGTGAAGCTAGGTTTCTGAGAAAGCATATTAGCATTACACAGGTATTGAATCCAGCATATGAAGATGCTATCTTGTGCAGTACATTCTTTTTGGATTTAACCATCCAACTGTAGTCAGTGTGACTCCCATTTTGTGATTGAGCAGTGAGCTCTAAGCTGTTGGCCTTTCTGCATGTGCAGACCCCATTTATGTACACTTACTATCTACATTAGTATCATCTGATTGTGGGTAAGGTTTCCCACCATGGTTTTTCCCCTTACAGGGTTTCCACATACAAATATTGGTGTCATGTGTTGTGGATGACTTTGTGTTTATGTTTCATGCATTAATCTTTACTGGTATAGCTATTAACTGTTAAAACAGTTTACCGACATACTTAACTAGTTTACCGGTATTAAGCATTAAGGTGGTTAAGTTGCTTTTTGTTTGAAATTAGTTGAAAACTGATTCCCCACCCCCCCCCCTCTTAGTTGTCTCCGGGACCTAACAATTGGTATCAAAGCCTAGTCCTCTTTTGCAAAAGTTTAACAACTTGAGGAGATCCAATGTCTACTAATTATTTCAGGAAGGATAGTCCTAAACTTGATGGAACCAACTATGGCATATGGAAGATCAGAATGGAGACACATCTAAATTGCATTGGCAAAGATGGCTGGGAAGTTACAAAGAAAGGTTACACTACTGATGTATCTGGTCAGCCCAGTCCAACTACCTTGGCTAAAGATGAGGAAAATGATTCCAAAGCAAGAGAAGCACTTTTGAGCACATTATCATATCAACAAATCATGGGATTATTAGATAGGTCTACTGCTAAAGCTATTTGGGATCATTTGGAAACACTAAATGAAGGAGATTCCACAGTCGAAATTGCAAAACTTGAAAGCTTCCGGGTTAGGTATGAACATCTGAAAATGGAAGAAGATGAAAGGATTTCTGCTTTTATGGAAAGACTAAATGAAATTGTTTTGGGTATTAAATGTTGTGGAGGAACCTTAAGTGAGGATGAAATTGTTTCAAAAATCTTAAGAGGATTTCCACTGGCATATAAAATGAAGGTTACTACTATAAATGAGTTAAGAACAATGCCTAATACATCAGTAACTAGGGATACATTGATTGGAAAACTTTCGGCTTTTGAAATTGAAGAATCTGGTCCTATTGCTACTATAAAGACAGATTTAGCCTTTAAAGCATCAACATCATATTGTCCATCATTTGACAAATCTGATTGGAAAGCCTTTTATGCAAGAGAACTTGAAGAAAGCAAGAAAGAAAATGAAGAACTTGAAGAACTTGAAGCACTATTTGCAAGGAAAATGCCTAAAGGTCCAATTGGAAGTAAGTATGAAGGTAAAGCACCCTATAAATGTTTTAACTACAATAAGATTGGTCATATGGCTTCGAGATGCCCTGATAGACATGCTAGACTAAGAGAAGAAGCTAGAAGGACATACAAACCTAATCCTGGATATTAGAGATACAGATTCAAGAAGAACAAAGACAAATCTTGTTACATTGTTGATGAAGGTGTGACTGATGATATTCTGATGAGGATTCGGTAGACAATGGATGGGTTTTTGTTGCTATAACAGAAGATCAACTGGTACCTACTGCTCAATCGGTAGAACAAGCCCTAGCAGCTAAAGTTGAAGTAAAGGATGAATGGATCATTGACTCAGGATGCTCACATCATATGACAGAAGACAAAGGTAAATTCTTGAACTTTCAAGAATACAATGGAGGTTTAGTAAGATTTGGTGATGACAAAGCCTATTCAATCAAAGGTAAGGGTATAATATCTCTTGATGGTAAGCATAACACTGATAATGTCTACTATGTTGAAGGATTGAAGCATAATCTTTTAAGTGTTGGTCAATTAGTTGAGAAAGGATTTCAGTTACAATTTAAAAATGGAAAATGCAAAATCATGAATAGAACTGGTTTGGAAATTACAACTGGTAATCAAACTAGAGGTAATATCTTTCATTTGAATAATAGTGAAAAGACATGCTTGATTACACATATAGATGAAATTTGGTTATGGCATAAGAGACTCTGTATGTAAACTTTGATTGCATGGTAAAGATCAGTACTTCTAAGGCAGTTAGAGATCTACCTAAAATTGTCAAACCTCAGAACACAATATGCAAGGAATGTCAATTTGGAAAACAAGTTAAAGCTAGTTTCAAAAGTATTCTAGAAAAATCCAATAATGCTCTTGATTTGATTCACACTGATTTATGTGGTCCAGCTAGAACTAAAAGCTTACAAGGTGATAGATATTTCATGCTAGTCATTGATGACTATTCTAGAATGTGTTGGGTTACTTTTCTTAGAGAAAAATCAGAAGCACTTGGAAAGTTCAAACTATTCAAAGCAATGGTTGAAAATGAAACCGGTAAGAAAATCAAATGTTTAAGATCAGATCAAGGAGGAGAATTCACATCTAAGGACTTTAATACATTCTATGGAGTGAATGGAATCAGAAGACAGCTATCAGCACCTCGGACACCACAGCAGAATGGAGTTGTTGAAAGGAAAAACAGAACTATCTTGGATGCAGCAAGAAGTATGTTATCAGAATCAAATTTACCACATGTGTATTGGAGAGAAGTAGTCAGCACAGCGGTCTATACATTCAACAAAGTTCACATCAAAGGTGAAACCGGTAAGACCCCTCATGAACTATGGTTTGGTAATACTCCTACTCTTAAATATTTCAGAATTTTTGGAAGTAAATGTTATATTAGAAGAGATGAGTATATTGGCAAATTTGATCCTAGAAGTGATGAAGGAATATTTCTTGATTATTCATCTAAGAGCAAGGCATATAGATGTTTTAACAAGAGATTGCAAAAAATTGTTGAGAGTACAAATGTAAAAATTGATGAACAATTCAGAGGAACTTCAAGGTATATAGACTCTGAACCGGCAATAGAAATTGTGACAAATGAACCTACACCAAATCCACCGGTACAGAATGAAGATCCAGTTACCCCGGTACCATCTGAGGATTTCACAATAACTGAAGAACAACAGCAAACAAAGACACCCTGGTATGTAAGATTGAATCATTCTGAAGATCAGCTAATTGCAAACAAATTTAAAGGAGTTATGACAAGAGGAAGATTGGCAAATGAAGAGGTATGTCTTATTTCTCAAATAGAACCATCATCTGTTAATGAGGCATGTGAAGATAAATTTTGGATTAAAGCTATGGAAGAAGAATTAGAACAAATTGAGAAAAATAACACTTGGACATTAGTTCCCTAGCCTAAAGATAAAAATGTAATTGGAACCAAATGGGTATTCAGAAACAAACTTAATGAAGATGGTAAGGTTGTCAGAAATAAAGCAAGACTAGTGTGTAAGGGATATTCTCAAAAAGAAGGAGTTGATTACAATGAAACCTTTGCACCGGTAGCTAGAATTGAGGCAATTAGATTATTCTTGGCTTTTGCAGCACACAAGAACTACAAAGTTTATCAAATGGATATTAAATGTGCATTTTTGAATGGAGATCTTGAATAGGAAGTATACATTGAACAACTTGATGGATTTTCTTTGACAAATGACAATGATATGGTTTGCAGATTAAGGAAAGCTTTGTATGGACTGAAACAAGCCCCAAGAGCTTGGTATGCAAGATTGGATAATTATCTTTTAAAGATTGGTTTTACTAAAGGAAATGCAGACAGCAATTTATATTACAAAATAACTAATGATGACATCTTGATTATAGAAGTATTTGTTGATGATATAATCTTTGGAGGAGAAGATAGTTTATGTAAGGAATTTTCTACTAAAATGCAACAAGAATTTGAAATGTCTATGATTGGAGAAATAAAATTCTTTTTAGGATTGCAGATTTCACAAACTGACAAAGGTATATTCTTGAGCCAATCCAAATACTTAAAAGAGTTACTAAAGAAATTTGGGATGGAGAACTCTAAACCAGTAAGCACACCTATGACTACAAATGACAAATTATCTCAAAGGGATGAATCTACACCTATTAATCCAACTAGATACAAATCTATGATAGGAGGTTTACTGTATTTGACACAAACTAGACCTGATATTATGAATGCAATATGTATTGTTTCAAGATTTCAAAGTAATCTTAGAGAAAATCATGAATCAGCAGTAAAAAGGATTTTCTGATACTTACAAGGCACTATAAATCTTGGATTATGGTATCCTAGAGATGAAAACTTTGAATTATGTGCATACACATATGCAAATTGGGCAAGAGATGTGGATGATAGAAAAAGAACCACCGGTAGAGCATTCTTTCTTGGAAAGAGATTAGTTTCTTGGTTGAGTAAGAAACAGAGTTGTACATCTTTATCAATAGCAAAATCAGAATATGTTGCAGCAGCAACTAACTGTACACAGGTACTATGGCTTAAGCAAATGTTGAAAGACATAAAGGTAAAATACAAGGAACCTATTACCATGTATTGTGATAACACTGCAGCAATTAATATATCTAAGAATCCAGTACTACATTCTAAAACAAAACATGTTTCTATCAAATTGAATTTTCTCAGGGAAAAAGTTGAAGAAAAGGAGATAAAACTGGTTTATGTGAACACTAAAGAATAGCTTGCAGATATTTTCACAAAACCTTTGCCTAAGGAGACTTTTGAATATCTCAGAGATCCGCTTGGAGTCATACCACTACCAGTAGAGACTTAGACAGTTGATGATTGTCATCAACTGGTAGAATTAAAAGACAAAACTTTTACTCCGGTCTTTGATGAGGAAGCTACTTCTCATGGGGAGTAGTTTGTATTTTGTATATAAACTTGGTATTATTGTAACTTTGGAATTTGATGTCAAAGGGGGAGAGATATCTATGGAAAAATGCATTATCTTTTGGAGAGATTGGTATGGAAACTTTGGAAAATACATGTTTCTCCCAAGGGGAGAGATTGTTGTTTGGGAGAGATTATTACTCTCTGATTTCTGGTTATAATCTTTTTGGAGATTGTTGGTTTTTGATACTTGGCATTTCTGTTTTGGCACTTTGATGGTTTTTCCATCTTGTGTTGCCATCAATGCCAAAGGGGGAGATTGTTGGTATCTTGGTATGGTTTTGTCATTGATGTCAACACCTACTAAAACGCTAGCACTTTGGAGATCCAGCAGCATTCACTAGCAAGCAAGTAACTATTGCATAGTTACTGGTATATGGTTCACCGGAAGGATATAATGATCACCAGTACTCAAAATTATGTGGAAGACACTTGGTAATGTCGAAGCCATCTTTTGGACATCTTGTCCTAGAGTTTTGTTCATTGGTATATTCATATTTGCATATTTGCTTTTACCGGCAAAAAGGTCCAGGGTTACCTAGGGTTACACCGGCAGGTTTATCTTTTCCAGATCAGCATGGCACGCTAAGGAAATGATTAATTATTGTTGTAAATGCATTAAGCCGACATGTTCAATTGGTTATTGCATCGGATATTATATTGTTTGTAAAATGTTTTTATTGTAATATCTTGTAGAGCTGACCTACTAAATTTGGTCTTAGGTTATGGTATAAATGTAAGATCTTAATTGTAAGATTGAATGTGGAATGCGAAAAAGAATTGTGTGAAGGTATATGCAAGATTAAGCAGAGCTATACATGAAGACATCATTTGAAGGTGAAGCTAGGTTTATGAGAAAGCATATCAGGATTACACGAGTATTGAATCCAGCATATGAAGATGCTATCTTGTGCAGTACATTCTTATTGGATTTAACCATCCAACTATAGTTAGTGTGACTCCCATTTTGTGATTGAGCAGTGAGCTCTAGGCTATTGGTCTTTCTGCATGTGCGGACCCCATTTATGTACACTTACAATCTGCAATAGTATCATCTGATTGTGGGTAAGGTTTCCCACCGTGGTTTTTCCCCTTACAAGGTTTCCACGTACAAATATTGGTGTCATGTGTTGTGGATGACTTTGTGTTTATGTTTCATGCATTAATCTTTACCAGTATAGCTATTAACTGCTAAAACTGTTTACCGGCATACTTAACTGGTTTACTGGTATTAAGCATTAAGGTGGTTAAGTTGTTTTTGGTTTGAAATTAGTTGACAACTGATTCACCCCCCCCCCCTCTCAATTGTCTCCGAGACCTAATAGAGTATACATAAGGGATCACACGGGATGTGTTTTTTCTTTGAAATCTGCTTTTATTCCACTAGGTACTAACAACTTTACAGAGGCATATGCTTTACTTGAAGGGATTCTACTAGTAAAAAAATTGAACATCTCTTATATTCACATTGAAAGTGATTCAGCTATTATTATCAACGCTTGCATAAAGAGAAATATTGATAATTGGCAGATAAGATATTTACTTTAATAAGCATGGACACTAATTGATATATTTACAAAATTTACCATTCACATGTGTATAGAGAAGGGAACTGGGTTGCAGATCATTTGGCAAATATGGAAAGTTCCAAGGAGGAACTTAATATGATGGGTCTAAATTGTGATTTCCATTCTTATCCAATTCTCAAGGGGAAAATTTTGGAGGATATGGGTATAGGATAATATTACATATAGCTATGCAATGGTCTTTTTCATAATGATATAAATTGGTATGTGTGGTATTATAAGTGCAGGGTTTTGTGGTTTTGATGTATTTGTATGTTGTGAATGGATGTCGATTTGAGAAGTGTGTTGGATTGTAAGTTGGATAAATGCATAAGTGAGACAAATTATGGACTACTATGTAAATTTGTACAGCTCTCATGATGTTTTGGTTCAGACTGCACCTTGTTCAATATATTCTAGAAAGCATTTGATACTGGGGGATGTTTTGTGGCACTCGGTATTCTGGACATTATAAGATATTGTATTTTTTGGCATATTTGATATTTAAATCTCACAACCTTTCTATGTATTGTAGAGCAAGTATAGGAGTTTTTCTTACTGGATCTTTTCTCCAGGAGCTCTTTGAATCAGTTTTATATAAATAAAATATATTAAGTGGCACTGCCACCTTTTTATTAAAATATATATATATATGCACTCAAGTCAAAAGAGAAGTTAGAAAGAATACAAAAAAGTAATCTTAGAGGAAGATATAAACCTATAAGATGAAAAGGACGAGTAAATATCGAAAGGGGATAACCACCAAAAGAAGGAGAAACAAGCTAGTCACAACCTAATTATGGTTCCACTATGAGAGGAGGTGGATATCAAAGCAACAAAGGTGAAACTTCAAGGGGAAGAGGAAAATATGAAAGTGTTGAGAATGTGTTGTCATTGATATAAAAATAGTGTCAAGGATGTGACAGATAAGTTAGTAGATCAAGAGGTCAAATTAGCATGTAATTGTATAGTCAGAACTATCTTAATATCTATGTTTAAGCATTTGAATTCAGAAGTACCTAGTGTCAAATTGTAAGATCAATTAGAATATGACTATAATGTCATCTTGCATTTCTTCTTGATGTTGAAGGTGATCCAAAAGTTTATGATGTTTGTTACTCAAACAATGTATATTCATTGGCAGTTGCTATGCTCTACATTCAATCTACCTTGAGTACTTGCATCTGCAATTTGACAGGAGACTATGTCTACACATGTTCTATTAGATTCCAGAGTTTTCAAATTTTAAATTTTGTGGTCAAAGAGTTTGATGTGAGAGATTGGTGAATGTGTCAGTTAGTCAGGTGGTTTTTTGTTTTAATTAATGTTCCCAAGGTTTGTAATGTGTGGTCGTCAAAGGTAGCATGTGGATGACCACTGGGACCAAATACTGCTACATTGGGAAAGGCATAGTGTGTTCTTTTTTCTAGTGTAGTGTGTAAGCTATTGGACCTAGCCTATTACACATTTGGTTGAGGGATATATTTGTGGTTGACTTAAAGATGCAATAATCTTTATTTTAGGCCAACATGTGAATATAATTATAATTGTAATTGTAATTGTAATTGTAATGTATATTGTTGGTGTAAATAATTATTCATCATGGATATTATTACACCTTACTTAAGTTTACTTAGGAAATGCATTTCATAGTAGTTTGGGTATGAGACACTTGGGTGTTTGTGCCACATTGGGATAGTGTGTGTAGGAGAAGATCTTGTTGTTACACTCCACCTTCGATGGGTGATCCACCTCATGTGGAATATTTTATTGTTTCTCCTACCTACCCACACCTATTTCCTACCTACCCTTGTTTCTTATTGAGCCACATGTCATGTTTTTGTGCTCACATATCCATAAGCCTTGCCTATATAAGCAAGATCATCTACATTATTTGTACAGGCAATCAATCTATATCTTGTAATGATCCAGTTGATCATATTTTGTATCTTGATAGAATACAGTTTATTTCTATCATCTATTTTGTCTCTCTTATTTGTGCTTTCCATTGCCTCTTGATCTTGGCAAAATCTCACATATATAAATTGATGTAGGATATTTCCTTGAATGATGTAAAGATATGTAATTAGGGCTTCAATATAATTTTTCATGTGTTTGATATTAAAATTTGAGGGTGATGCTATGTGAGTTGCATTTGAATTATTGTGCGATTTCATCATAAGATCGTGTAGTGTGGGAGAGTGTTTTGAAGGTTGACCAGATCAAGTGCAAGTTACATTTTCAATTTGAAGGTCCACAATTCATATCTCTTTATTTTAGTGGGATTGGTGCCTCACCTATTGAGTTAGTGGTGAGATCTTTGTGCAGGGTAATGGTGTCTCCAATATGTTGGTACCTACAAACACAATTGTCATCTTTGGTAGGTTGGTGCACCTACTTTATATTGTAAGTGATTCATTGTTTTGTGAGGCTATATTTGAGTAGTAGATCCAAGTAGCTATTGTCATCATGGTTTTTCCTTTCTATGTTTCCATGTAAATTTCGTGTTCATATGTGTGAATGTGTGTTTATCTTCTTTATTAGATATGTTGTTAGTAGATAATTTTAATGATAAATCTAAATGTGATGTGTGGAGATTTTATCAATGGTAATTAATGTTCAATCAAGTTGAAATTAGCACATATTGATTCACCCCCTCCTGTCAGTATATTGTGTGCCCTTCATGAAGAGGAAGAGTATTTTTAGGAGTTTGTTTTAATTGTGTAGAGAATTCTCATAGTGAATTTAATTTCCCTTATATGCAACAAGAAGATGGGAAAACTTAAACTAGAAAGGTATTTACCACATAACTTGAAGAGGAGAATGAATAATAAAGCATGGAGAATGGGTAAAATCTTATGTTGGGAAGATTTTTTTTAAACCGGAGAAGGAAAGACAAGAACCTTCATAGAGGAGGAGTTTGTTTAAGACTATTTGTAAGTTAAAAGGGAAGTGTTGCACCATGATCATGTGGATAGCAGTAGCACAAAAAATGGTTGAAAAGTAAAATTTGGAGAATCCAAAATATCCAAACCCCTACAAGGTTGCTTGGTTGCAAAAAGGACATTATTTTTTCATAAGTGAACAATGTTTGGTTATTTTGTAGATTGGTAATAATAAATATTAAATCATGTGTGATGTGATGCCTATGGAAGCTTTCCATATTCTTTTGAGTAGGTCATGGAGATATGACAAATAGACAATACATGACAGCAAAATAAATGCTTATACAATAACCAAAGATAGAAAGAAACATGTTATGACACCATTTCTAGATAAATAGAAAATGAATAAGAAATACCCATGGATATCAAGGAAATATTGTAGGAATACAATAAAATTTTGATGAAGGATCTTCTAGATGGGTTGCCACCTATAAGAAGTGTGAGCCATTATATGGATTTAATATTGGAAGAAAGTTTTCCAAACAAGGTAGTGTATGAAATTAGTCCCAAGGAGAATTAAGAGATAAAAAATAAAGTGCAAGGGTTGACAGATAAAGGTTTGTTAAGGAAATTTTTAAGCCCATGTACAGTACCTATAGTTTTGATACAAAAGAAGAATGGAGAATGGTGCATATGCAGAGATTCCAAAACTATTAATAAAATAGCAATCAAATATAGGTTTCCATTTCCTCACATGGATGACTTGATAGATTGCCTAAGTGGTGCTAAGTACTTCACCAATTGATCTTAAGAGTAGATATCATCAAATAATAATTAGAGAAGGAGATGAATGGAAGACTACATTAAAAACAAAGGGTCATATGAGTGGCTTGTTATTCCATTTTGCCTCACAAAAGTGTAATGCCTTCCACGAAAACCCTAGAGAAACTAAACACACATAACTAATAAAATTAGAGAATTTTTTTCAGGTATAACAACACATCAAATTACATTAATTCATTACTCTTTTAAGAATTGCACACGCAAGTCATACATGATTGCATAAAACTAAAGTGCACGAGAAGAATAATTTAGAGATATATAAACAATCTTTCCTAGGGTATCATAATGTCATTACTTAATTACAATATCAATAAGGAAATATACAACAACTATCAATGATCTATGTTCATTTTTCTCTATTTGTACACTAATACTCATTTCACCACATACATAGAAAAGTATTCATATAAGTTTCATTATACACATGTCCATGAAATAATATAATACCTAACACTTAACTTTCACCATTGCATATGTCATCATTACATCATATACTGGTAATCATTACAAATATACAATATCTTCTTCCAATAGAAGATAATGACAGTTATTTGCTCCAAGAACATAGCACAATAACTGAATAGAAGTAGAAACATCCATCATTCTCATGAACATTCAACGAAGAAATCCCAATGAAGAAGGCATCAAACCACCCGACCATGTAGAACCAAAAGGAACCACCCCCCATGCTCCAGAGAATGACATAAGATCCCACACACACTAGACTTAGGTTGATGCCTAACTCTCAAAGAAACACAAAGCATAAACACAATAACAATAAACAAAAGACTATCAACACAAGGCATAGGCTTAACCATAAAACAAAGGCTAAGACCTAGGACACACATAGGAGAAAGTGTCATCATATGTTGTCATCAAGGTTATCTTAGCAGTCTCTTTGGACCTTAGCGCCAAGTGAAACCCATGCAGAACCAATTGAACCTTTCATGAAGACAAGGGAGTACAATCATGCCAACAAGGCCTTCCCAACCTCATCCTAAGCCTAAACAGGCACTCTAGGCCATGAGTGGGGCACCATAATTATCTTGTTAATGTGAAAACTACCCAACCCCTAAATAAAATTATTAAGGTTATCACTTGTTTACAGAAAACTCCCAATGAGATCTCCTGGTAGCCACTTACGGGCCCCAACACTCACTTGGAAGCCACTCCCCCTAACATGCTCCTAAATTCTAGGGATAAAATACAAATCAAGAATCACAAAGATAGCCTACAACCATTTGTAATGCATAATCAATTGTTTCCCATATAAGAAAATTGAACCATCATAGTAAAACTATTCCATACAAATTGTTCCAAAAGAGCATATCTTATGCAACAACAAGAATATCACAAAAATCCTTCAAAAATCCAAGTAAGCAATTCTATAAAATAATCATAGGGAAACACAAGTCCAAAAACAAGTCTCTAGCCTGACTTGAACTGTCAAAATTTCAAAAAAAATAGACCAAAAGGACAAAAATACTAGACTAGCGCATTCATCTACTGTTTTGGTGAATTTAGACAATCTTATAGCGCATTTATAGATTTATTTAGCACATTCATTAATTTATTTGGTGCATTTGTTACCCATTTAGTGCTTTTGTTATGTAGAGTAGCGCATTCACTGCACAAGCTAGTGCATACGTCAGATCTTTTAGCACATATGTTGCTCGTTTTAGCGCATATGACAAAGAAGCAAAATACGACACAAAAACAAAACAAAAAAGTCTATAAACAAAATTACAAATTTGAAACAAATTCCACGTCCATTTAAAATAACCCCAAAGGAAGCGTCTAACACTCAAAAACCAAAATAAACAACCTCAAAGGTAGAAAACAAATCCACATAAGCAATTCTCAACAAGAACCAAATTCTGATATTCTTACATATAGAAAATAAAACATTGGAAGTAATATACAGAGTTCCTTTCAAGATTACAGAAAATACATACATAGAGACTAATCTCGGCAAAAGCCAACAGATCCAAAAACTCCCATGCACAGTAAAAGGGAATATTGATAATAATATTACAAACAATTCTTCCCAATAAAATAGAAGCCAATTTCAAACACAAAGAAGAAAAAAAAATTTGAAATCAAAGATGCATAAATAAAATACAAGGATAAGAAAACCTCCAACTTGGAACAAGAGAGTGGACAAATAGTTGAAAAAGTGGTGTAGCACACTAACAATCTGAAAACGTCAATCTGCTCAATCCTTTCCAACACAAAACATAGCAACAATGAAAATTCTAAGATGCAATGCACAACCAAACAATCAAGCATAGAAAACTTCTTTGAAAACCTGAAAGCAATTCTTCTTCTGAACAAGCCAAAATCACCAAATTTCTCCAAAAAATATCACAACCTTCTCAAATTTCAGCCAATTCAACAATAATGCAATTCCCCTCTAAAAATCCTTCAAAAAGCTCTAAAAATAAAACATAAAACAATAATCCTAAAAATAATCTTTCTTCATGCATGAAACGTAATTAGCAACTCAAATGCAAAACATAAAGCTAACTCTGCTTCCACCTTCGAAAACAAGGAGAATAAATAAAATTAAAAATAACAATTACTAAATTCAATTCTCAAATCACCAATTAAATTGAAGTGAATATAAATAAACAATTAATATATTTAAGCTCCAATAATATAACTACATAAAATAATTATTAATATATTATAATCAACTTGAAATAAATATTGTTTATTAATTACACACAAAAGACTAAATAAAATCATTAATTAATTAATCACCACAACATCATAAAATTGGCCCAATATAATAATTAAATAAAATACTACATATATCCTAACAAGGTGACTTAACCAAACACTAGAGCTCACAAGACATCAACTAAGCCTAGAATCTGATAATACATTATATCATTCTCTGATCAACTTGCCATTGGGATTAGAGACATGCTCAGACCTATGAAACCGGGTGGAGTCGATGTCTAGTACTTGCAACCTTGCATAACACCAATGTCTATGCACAACATATATATATATATATATATATATATATATATATATATATTTATTTATTTATTTATTCACGAAGTAAACACATAGGTGAAAAGAGAATCGCAATGTGACACCCTACTCACAATAAGTGGTATGGCATCGTCCCTTCCACATCCACATAAAAATACATCATAATACAGACAAAGCATCATCAATAACATCATCATATCTAACATAAAAATAAAGTAAAGTTAGCACATGGAATGATAACATTATAAATAAATATAAGTCACTGAATATGCATAAATAACCAAACATAAATCCTGGCATCAACAATCTTGAGTATTTCATCATCCATATAAAACATAATGTATCAACTATCAACATGAAATGTATATCATCAAAAATATAATCAAAACCATAAGCATCTACCAAGAGTATCATATATGAGTCTAAACATGTCCATAAATGTCTATCAGTGCATAAAAGAAAAGTATGACAAGGAGGGACACTATATCCTCCCCCTAGGTCTAGGCTTACTCTTGGAAGCTTGAGAACAAATAGGGAAAGAGCTCTCTCATTTGCATTGCATCCTCCCATGTCAATGAAGACTCATCATTTGGGTCTCACTAGACCCTTACATGCTCTATGTCGCGACCCCTGAGTGTCAACTTCCAATGTTGCGGAATGTGCACAGGCTCCAAAGAAAGTTGGTTGTCCTCTACCTGCAAGGCATTCCAATCCAACACGTGTCACATCAGGAAAAATATGGCCTCAAAACTGAAAAATGGAATACATCATGGATGCGAGACAAGTTGGGCAGCAATGCTAGACAGTCAGCTATAGGACCAATCCTCTCTAAAATCTCAAATGGACCAACAAAATGGGGCACCAACTTAGAGCCTTTTCTATAACAAATAGGACTCTTCTATGGCGTACTCTCAAAAAAACCTATGGAAAACTGTCAATCCACATGATGAGCATCCACATATTTCTTTTGCCTATCCTGTGTCACACCAAATGCTCACAAATACGAATCAGTTGCTACTCCATCTCCTACAACATCTTGTGTCTTAAAAGAACTCGATCCTCCAATTGATCCCAACTCAAAGGGGTACAACAAGGCCGACCATACAAAGCCTGAAAAAGAGACATACCAATAGAACTATGGTATCCATTATTATAGGCAAACTCAACCAAATACTAATAATCCTCCCATCGAGACTGATGATCCATGACATACATCTAAAGCATTTTTGGACATTGTTGCTGCTAGGATATGTTGTTGTCATTGATGTCAACATATTCATGTGAATTGCTTTGGTGATTGTAGATTTGCAGCTTTGTTTTATTGTGTTGGTGCTTTGCAGAGTTCAGTATTTCCTCTAGTATATTCTGGTGTGATCAGATCTTGAGCCGAGTTTTTTGGATATTGTTTGGAATGGTCTTTTGTATCTTCATTTCAGATGGTTTGTGATTTGGTGCTCTGTAAGTTATCTTTCTTCATGCCAGTTGTTGATTGGTTGTGCTCTTAAGTTCTCAGATGTTGATCGATGAAGATTTGATAAGTGGTGTTGGTGTAATTGTTACTGATGATTCCAACATGCTTGTTAGTAATTCCTAATTGTGCCCTATTTATTTTGATGATCCATATTGATCATTGTGCGAGTTATTGGTGGTTTTCATGAACCACTAATGATTTTCGTCTTATGCGGTATTTTTGGTGGTGTAGCATGTTGCGGTTGATCCTGGTGTGATTTTCGGTGAAGTTGAGCATTTGGGAATTTCAATTAGGTCCATGTTATGTCATGTAAATAATTATATTAGTCCGGTGGTCGATCTTTGTATTGTGTAATGTAATTTTCTAATTTTGAGTTGAGGGTTTAGCCGACCTTGTTATCAAGGTTGATGATTTGTATATATAAGTATCATATTCAAGTAATTTAGATATAGAAGGTGTGTCTGCATTATCAAAGAGAGGTTTATGTGCAAACAAGGATTCATCCTTCAGCAATTATGATTGAGAAAAGATTGGTGTTGCAGTATAGACATTTGTGCTTAATTGGAACTGTAATCAGGCATTTGGAGATGATATTCTTTCAGTTCATTTCTTCTAAATTGTAGTCTAAATCTTGTTGTAAGTAAGTGAGACTTCCCTAAGGGTTGTATCCTTACGGGTCATTATATTTTGAGAAGTGAGCTCTAGGCAATTTGCTTGAATGCATGTGCATTCCCCATTGTAATATTTTCACATACTTCTGCAAAGTATCATCTTACTGTGGGTAGGTTCCCACTGTGGTTTTCCCTTAACTGGGTTTTCCATGTCAAAAATATTGGTGTTGTGTGTTGTGCTTTCAATTTTCTTATCTTTGTTATTACTATAATTTATCATATCTATATTTTTTATTAAGATTGTAGATCTGGTGAAAAATGATTCACCCCCCCTCTCTATTTTCTCCATTGTTGTTGCCAGCAATTGGTATAAGAGCTAGATCCTCCGAAAGAATATTAACCGCTTGAGGAGATTTCGGATGGCAATTGGAGGTGTTATCTTTAAGGAGAGTCTGAGATTCGATGGAAGTAACTATGCTATATGGAAGAACTGGATGGATGTGCATTTGAGATGTCTTGGAGAATATTACTGGAAGATTACAAAGAATGCTTATTTTGCTCCTCAGAATGGACCGGTTATTGTTGATGAGATCAAGGAAGTTGAAAATAACATTAGAGCAAAGGAAGCATTGCTTAGTTCCTTGACTGATTCATAGATGACAAATGTAATGGGACTTTAGACCATACATGAGATCTGGGAGAAGCTTGAAATTCTATATGAAGGAGACAAACAAGTGAATTTTGCTAAGCTATAGAGTTTGAAAGGAAAGTATGAGATGCTGAAGATGGGAGAAGATGAGAACATACACTCTTTCATGGCTAAGGTGAATGACCTTGTCCTAGGTATTAGATGTGTTGGTGGAACCCTTGAAGAAGATGAAATTGTTGCTAAGGTGCTAAGATCATTGCATCCTTTTTATAAACACAAGGTAGTTGCTATTGATGAGATCTGGAGTGTGACTATAGTGAAAAGAGATATGCTGATTGGGAAGATTGTTTCTTTTGAACTGAGCGAGTTTGGAGAATCACATAGAAAATCTAAGACAACATTTAGAGAATCGGCATCTGTATCCAAAAAGTAGAAGTATGATCCTGATGAGTGCAAAATATCCAAATATGAAAGAGAGAAGAGAGATGGAAGAGCAAGAAAGAGA
Source organism: Cryptomeria japonica (assembly GCF_030272615.1). NCBI lineage: Eukaryota > Viridiplantae > Streptophyta > Pinopsida > Cupressales > Cupressaceae > Cryptomeria > Cryptomeria japonica. Next base: position 620,347,602 of record NC_081410.1, read on the forward strand.
GCTAGATGAGCTTGAAGCATTGATTGCCTCGAGATTGCCTAAAGGAGCCGGTAAGTATGACGGAAAATTTTCTTTGAAATGTTTATCTTGCAATAAGATAGGGCATTTTTCTTCTAGATTCCCAGAGAGAATGGCTAAATATGACAAGCATGGTAAGTTTGATAAGCATGATAGGAATGATAGATATGAGAAGCATGAGAAGTATGATAAGCCTTACAAGTCTAACCGAAAGTATAGGAATCAAAAGATCTGTTATTATGTTGTTGATGAAGGTGTTACAGATGAAGAATCAAAAGGAGAAAGTTGTATTTCTTACCATTAAAGAAGATGGACCTGTACCTATTGATTCCACTAGCTATATAGTTGAGGAGAAAGCTTTAGCTGCTAAAGTTGAAGAGAAAGATGAATGGGTGATTGACAGCGGTTGTGCACATCATATGACAGGTGATAAAAGAAAATTTGTGAGCATGGAAAGATATGATGATGGAATAGTGATATTTGGAGATGACAAAGCCTGTGTGATTTGTGGCAGAGGTTCTATTTCTTTTGATGGTAAGCATAACACTGATGATGTCTTGTATGTTGAAGGTTTGAAGCATAATCTTTTGAGTGTTGGACATATGGTTGATAAAGGTTATGATTTTCAATTCAAGAATAGAAAATGCAAGATCATAAATGCCTCTAGTATAGAGATTGCATCTGGAACTAAGACTGAAGGTAACATTTTCCATTTGAATGCCAATGAGAAAAGTTGTTTGATTGCTCAGATTGATGAGAGTTGGTTGTGGTAATGGAGAATGTGTCATGTTAATTTTGATTAAATGATTAAGATCATTTATATTCAAGTTGATAGAGATATACCTAAGATTGATAATCCTGCTAATCCAGTATGTAAAGAATGTCAATTGGGTCATCAAACAAGGATTTCTTTCAAGAGAAAACAGTATACATTTGATGGATTGCTAGATCTTGTGCATACTAACCTATGTGGACCTACAAATGTTAGAAGTGTGTAGGGTGACATATATTTTATGTTACTAATTGATGATTATTCCAGGATGATGTGGGTTGTCTTTTTGAAGGAGAAATCTAAAGCAATGGACAAATTCAAGATATTAAAAGAAAAGGTCGAGACTGGGTCTGGATTGAAGGTGAAATGTCTGAGATTTGATAGAGGTGGAGAATTTTGTTGCTGTGAGTTTAATTCATTCTATGAGAAGCATGGGATTAGAAGACAATTATCTACTCCTAGAACCCCTTGGCAGAATGGAGTTGTTGAAAGGAAAAATAGAACTATCTTAGATGCTACAAGGACTATGTTGATTGAAGGGAATGATTCAAAGATCTATTGGAGAGAAGCTATTAGCATTGTTGTTTACACATTCAATGGAGTTCATATTAAAGGTGATACTGGTAAGACTCCTTATGAGCTATGGTTTGGTCATGTTCCTACCGTGAGATATTTTAGAGTATTTGGTAGTAAATGTTATATAAAGAGAGATGAGGATATAGGAAAGTTTGATGCTAGAAGTGATGAAGGAATTTTCTTGGGATATTCAACAAAGAGCAAAGCCTACCGGTGCTACAATAAGAGACTGTGAAAGATAGTGTAAAGTGCAAATGTGAAGGTGGATGAGAACCTTGGAAAAGAGATCAGAGCATGCAGATATGATGATGGACAACATGTTGTTCTAACCCCTATTCAAACTGAAGAACTGAAGCAGACTGAACTAGTAGAGAAAGTTAACCTACATGTTGTTGTTGCTGGTGAAGAAATCCAGGAACCTAAGAATCAGAACAATCAAAAGACTCTGAGGTATGTAAGATTGAATCATTCTGAAAATCAAATTATTGGTGATAAAAATAAAGGTGTGATGACTAGAAGAAGGTTAATTGTTGGAGAAGTGTGTTTGCTTTCTAAATTTGAACCTAAAGATGTTGTTGAATCTTGCAAAGATGAAAACTGGATGAGAGATATAAAGAAGAATTAGATTATATTGAAAATAACAACACATGGTAGCTTGTTCCTAGACCTAAGGATAAAAGCATAATCAACACTAAATGGGTATTCTAGAATAAATTGAATGGAGTCGGTGAAGTTGTCAGAAACAAAGCTAGACTGGTTTGCAAAGGATATTCACAAAAAGAAGGAATTGATTATGAGGGGAATTTTTCTCTGGTGGCCAAACTTGAAGCTGTTAGACTATTGCTTGCATATGATACTTATAAAGATTTCAAGGTATATCAGATGGATGTCAAATCTGCCTTTTTGAATGGTGATCTTGAGGAAGAAGTTTACATTGAGCAACCTAATGGATTTTTATTATCAGATGATGAAGACATGGTATGTAAACTGAAGAAAGCACTTTGTGGATTAAAGAAATCCCTTAGAGCTTGGTGTGCTAGATTAGATAAATATTTGTTGAAATTGGGATTTAATAAAGGTGTTGCTAATAGTAATTTGTACTTTAATATTGAGAATGATAACATCTTGATTGTTGAAGTCTTTGTTGATGATATTATCTCTGGTGGATATGATGACTTGAGTATGAAGTTTTTCGGTGATATGCAGAAAGAATTTGAGATGTTTATGATTGGAGAGATGAAATTTTTCTTATGTTTGCAGATTTCATAGGCTTGAAAAGGTATATTTATATTTGAAACTAAATATGTGAAGGAATTGTTGAAGAAGTGACTCCAAACTGGTTGGAACTCCTATAGTGACTAGTTGTAAATTGTCTAAGAATGATGAATCTTTGAAAGCTAATCAGACCTTGTACAAATATATAGTTGGCGGACTGCTATATCTTACATAGACTAGGGCGAACATTATGCATGTTGTGTACATGGCTGCTAGATATCAAGCTGATCTGAAAGAGACTCATGCCACTGTTGTGAAGAGGATATTCAGATACTTGAAAGAAACTATGGATTATGGTTTGTGGTATCCGAGGAATGATGATTTCATGCTATGTGCTTACACTGATGTTGATTGGGTTGGTGATGTAAATGACCTGAAGAGCACTATTGGTGGAGCATTCTTTTTGGGTAAGAAACTAGTTTCATGGGCTAGTAAGAAACAAGATTCAGTGTCCTTATCTACTACTGAAGTTGAGTATATTGTTACTGCTAGTAATTGCACTCAGGTAGTTTGGATGAAGCAAATATTGAAGGATAGCAGAGTTATCTATGATGAGCCTACTGTTATATATTGTGATAATTCAAGTGTTATTAACATGTCAAAGAATTCGGTGCAACATTCAAAGACTAAACATGTGTCAATCAAATATCATTACTTGAGAGAACAAGTCAATGAAGAGAAAGTGAAGCTGGAGTATGTATCTACAAAGGAACAAATTGTCGATATTTTCACTAAACCTTTGCTTGTAGAGAAATTTGTCTATTTGAGAGACAAGTTAGGGGTATCTACCCCTCCTGATGAGAACTAGATTCATTGAATTACATCAATCTAGTAGACCTCATAGCATTATATTTATATCTAGATTAATGAGTTGGTGTTGCTCCTCTGGTGGAGTAGTCTGTGTTTTAGGGGGAGAGATTCCTGAGATTCATGTTTCTATTATGAGGAGAGAGAGTTTGGTTTTCTATTTTGAGGATATTTGGCACTGTTGTTAAAGGGGGAGAGAGATCATGTGAAAAACTACTTTATCTATCTTGATCTTAGGGGGAGTTTGCTAGAGATATCTTCTTTCTTTGCATTGATTTTTTTCACATTCATATGTTGCCATCAATGCCAAAGGGGGAGATTGTTGGACATTGTTGCTACTAGGATATGTTATTGTCATTGTTGTCAACATATTCCTATGAATTTCTTTGGTGATTGCAAATTGGGAATATTTTGTGATCCGATTTTGAGGTTTTGTTTTATTGTGTTGGTTCTTTGCAGAGTTCAGTATTTCCTCTGGTATATTCCGGTGTGATCAAATCTTGAGCTGATTCTTTAGGATATTGTTTGGGATGGTCTTCTGTATCTTCACTTCAAATGGTTCATGATTTGGTACTCCGCAAGTTATCTTTCTTCATGACAATTGTTGATTGGTTGTTCTCTTGAGTTCTTAGATGTTGATCGATGAAGATTTGATAAGTGGTGTTGGTGTAACTGTTACTGATGATTCCAACGTGCTTGTTGGTGTTCCTAATTGTTTCCTATTTGTTTTGATGATCCGCATTGATTGTTGTGCAATTTATTGGTGGTTTTCATGAACCAGTGATGATTTTCATGTTATGTGGTATTTCTAGTGGCGTAGCGTGTTGCGGTTGATATTGGTGTGACTTTCGGTGGAGTTGAGCATTTGGGAATTTCAATTAGGTCCATTTTATGTCATGTAAATCATTATATTGCTCCGATGGTCGATCTTTGTGTCATGTTATGTAATTTTATAATTGTGAGTTGAGGGTTTAGCCGACCTTGTTATCAAGGTTGATGATTTCTATATATAGGTGTCATATTTATGTAATTTAGATATAGAATGTGTGTCTGCATTATCAAAGAGAGATTTATGTGCGAACAAGGATTCATCCTTCGGCAATTGTGATTGAGCAGAGATTGGTGTTGCAAAGCAGACATTTATGCTTAGCTGGAATTGTAATCTGGCATTTGGAAATGCTATTCTTTTAGTTGATTTCTTTCGGATTGTAGTCTGAATCTTGTTGTAAGTTAGTGAGACTTCTCTACGGGTTGTAGCCTTTCGGGTCATTATCTTTTGAGCAGTGAGCTCTAGGTAGTGTGCCTGAATGCATGTGCATTCCCTATTGTAATATTTTCACATACTACTATAGAGTATCATCTTATTGTGGGTAGGCTCCCACCTTGGTTTTTCCCTTAACTAGGTTTTCCATGTCAAAAATCTTGGTGTTGTGTGTCGTTCTTTCAATTTGCTTATCTATGTTATTATTGTATTTTATCATATTTGTATTTGTAATTAAGATTCTAGATCCGGTGAAAACTGATTCACCCCACCCCCCCCCCCCTCTCATTTTTCTCCATTGTTGTTGCCAACAAGAATATCCTCAAGAACCTAATTAACTTTCTCTGCCTTCCCATCTGTCTCAAGATGATATGCCAAACTAAAATTCAGCTGAGCTCCTAAGACATGCTGAAGAGAAGTCCAAAATGTTGAAGTGAATGCAAGATCTTGATCTTATACAATTCGATAGGGAATTCCTGCAACCTCACAATATCCTTCATGAAAACTCAAGCCACTGATGTTGCTATATAGGAAGATTGAATCAGAGAAAAGTGTACTACCTTAGTTATCCTATCAACGGTAACCAAGATAGAATCATGTCTACGAGAAGAGATTGGCAAACTAACAATGAAGTCCATCAAAACAATATCCCATTTCCAATCTAGAACCAAGCTCGACTGCAACAACCTATCAGGGTGTTGATGTTCAGCCTTCAGCCTTTAACACTCTAAATACCGAGACATAGAATATGTTATATCACACCTCATACCGGACCAATGGTACAACTATCGAAGGTCCATGTGCATCTTCTTAACAAGTGGATGTGTTGAATAAGGTACACGATGTGCCTCTATCAAGATTAAAGTATGGAAAACTTTTGTTGATGGAACCTAGATAAGGCTTAGATGGTGAAGCATACCATCTGACTCCAAATAATATCCTACATATCTCCCTTCTAAAGCTCTCTCAGATTCAACCTTCACTCTCACCTCCTGGTACCAAGCATTTGAAGGAAGTGCTCTAAGTATCCAGCTCCTCAAATCCATACTGACAGTCATTACTGGGGAAAGTGCACCAAGATGGTGTGCAAAAAAGTGGACACCCTCTCAAAAAAACATCTAAAAACTACTAACGAGAACGGGTTATTTTTAAATTTAAATTACCCGTTAGCATTAAGGCACGTATTATCGAGCCTAAATCCAAGCCAAAGTGCATTCACGTTTTTAAAAATAAAAATGCACACAAGTTTTTGAAAATAAAAAATGCATACGTGTTATGTTTAGTAAGAAAAACACATACATAAAGTTAGATTAGTAACATGGACTTATATGCAATTATTTCAGCATTCCCTTAGTTTTTTCAGCATGATATATACATAAAATATAACATTTAAGTATAATTTAATACTTTAAGTTATATTTTATGTATGTATTGTCAAAATATTTGAGAGTGGTTTCAGATATTTAGGAGTCATAATGTAGATTCTATATTTTAGGAGATCTTATAATTTTTCAGACTTAGTCAAATTTAAGTAATTAGTGGGCTTATATCATCATTCATTTTCTATCTCTCTATCTCATATAGTGTCTTAAGGGCTCATATAGTGTTCTAACGCATGTGTACCTCTTGGGACCTCATATGACCCCTAACGACACCATATGAGCCCTTGGGATCCCATACAATCCCTTAGGACACCATATGACAAAGATAAAGGGAGAGAGAGAGAGAGAGAGAGAGAGAGAGAGAGAGAGGTATATATATAAGTAGAGGTAGAGAGGGAGAGGGGATGTATGTAGGGAGACAAAGTGAATATATATATATATAGAGAGAGAGAGAGATTTGGGGAGGGGGATAGAGAGGTGAGATAGAGAGGATACAATATGTGTCACGTATTTAGAGAACAGAGGGGAGATATAAAGAAGGGTGAGAGAGATAGGTTTAAATCTTGGAGAAGAGGAGAGAGTGAGATAGAGAGATGGGGGAGAGAAGAGGAGAGGGGGAGTGATAGGAAGAGAGGTAGGTCTAGAGATGGAGGAAGAGAGAGAGAGAGAGAGAGAGAGAGAGAGAGAGAGAGAGAGAGAGAGAGAGAGAGAGAGAGAGAGAGAGAGAGAGAGAGAGATTACTGAAATTTGATTATGTCTAAGAAATTATAAGATCTAAAGCTTTGGGAGAGAGGAGAGAGTGAGATAGAGAGAGGTGAAGAGAGGAGAGAGATAGGAAAATAGATAGGTCTAGAGCTTAGGGGATAAAAAGATCGTGAGATAGAGAGTTAGCAAGTGAATGATGATATAAATCCACTAATTATTGAAATTTTACTATCTGAAAAATTATAAGATCTCCTAAAATCTAGAATCTGCAATATAACTCTCAAACATCTTGACAATATATATATAAAATATAACTTAAAGTATAAGAAAGATACTTAAATGTTATATTTTCTATATATATCCTATTGAAAAATCTTAGGGAATGCTAAAGGAAGTGTCATCTATGTTCATATTTCTTATCTAACTTAATGTAAACATAACACTTATGTGTTTATTTTGCTAAACATAACGCGTTTGTGTTTTTATTTTTAAAATCACGATCAAGTTTTTAATTTTTTTAAACGCAATCACATTTTTGTTTTAAAAAACTCGTACGCATTTTTAATTTAAAGAAACCATACGCATTTTGCCTTGTACGTAGGCTTCAATAGCAAGGCTGAGGCTTGGGAACCTTTTTTCCCTCCTTTTTACGTTTGTCTTCTTCCAATATGGTTTCTCAACTTCATCATCATCAAGTTTGCACACTATCAAGTGGGTATTTCTAAAATTTCCATTGTAATTTCATCCATCTTTTGAGCTTTCTAACCATATAATTTTTTAAAAAATTGAACAACATTAACATATTAATCTTGAATTTCTTTCACCAGTGTCTCCATAGTTCTCAAAGATGTATATGTGTACCATTTTTTTAATAACCTTTGGTCTACTTATCTAGATTTTTAAAAAATTATATATTATTGTAGTGCACTTGATTCTTTACACTTTAAAAAAAAATTGCATTTTTTGATTATTTTGATATTACTTATGCTTCGCGCACAAACAAGTACCTGATTTTCAGGATGTGCCCATTTCAAAAAATCATTAAAAAAAATACTCAACAGAAAATTACAAAAAAATACATAACTTCTAATGCTCACTCTTAACTATCTTTATACCAAAATATTTGTCAAAGTACTAAATCTAGCTATGACTTTTTTGATGCGCATGCCAGACACTATGTTATGTTTTTCAAAAAATATCAGGAACTATTTTTTGTGCGCAAAGGATTTGACCCCCTTAATCTTATCCAATTTTGAAAAAATTTAGTAGTTTGGAAACTAGATTCAAAGTAATGCAATCTTTGTCCTTTGAGTATCTTCATATTTTGACTGGACGAGTCTCAAATTGCTCCTCTAAGTTTAGGTTCAGCTAATTTCAGAAAAAAGGCGTCCACTTATACCCCCATTTTTGCACACCATCTTGGCACACTTACCCACTGACAATTCATGTCTCCTATGACTCAACATGTCTTCTACAACATTCTCCTTCCCCTAAATGTACTTCACCTCAAATTCATACTCATAGAGGAATTCCATTCATCATTGTTGTCTAGCATTCAAGTTCACTTGCATATAAATATACTACAAACTCCAATAATCAATGTGCAACTTTAACCGATGTCCAAGAAGGAAATGTCTCCACCTCACCAAAGCATGAACAACCACTTCTATCTCCAAATCATGAGTGGGATAATTCAGCTCGTGATCCTTGAGTTTGTGAGACTTGTAGGCAATCACGCATCCATCCTAACAACTAGCCCCACAACATGTACATTGATGGGAGATCGAACCATCACCATGTGTAATGGTATCTACCACAAAACATACATGGTAACAAGTGGGGCACCAATAAGAACTAGGGACATTGGACGTAGATGGTTTAGTTGTTGCACCATCATTTATTGTTACACCATTGTCTATTATTGCACCATCGTTTATTGTTACACCATTGTCTATTATTGCACCATCGTATGGGCCAAGAAGCTAGGATAACTAAATCCCATGTTGTATGATGGTCTCAATCAGTGTGGAAGCTTCCTAAAGAGTCTCCATCACCATAAACTCCTTTAGGGATACAAGGATTATGATGTGAACAATAGGTTTCACAGCTACTGGTATATGATTGGGGTAGTTTTGTACCCACCGAGCCCCTAGTCTATTCTAGGTAGAGCCTCCACCTCTACCCTCGAACTCCCTCATGTCAAAATAATTAGGCATCTGATTAAGATGAACTCATAGTATAGTTTTATAAAAAAATATAAAGGTACCTCAAAATTATTACGAGGTTGGTCGAAGACCATCCACCACCTATTCCAAAAAATTGGTTTTCATGGGCACATGATTACACCAATGTATAGGAAACCTCTTTGAATTAAGAGGTAGAGTCTCATTGCTCAAAGATCAGTGAAAAGAGCACATATTTGTTCTTTTCTTATTTTTTTATTTTTTACTTCATCATATGTTAGACCATTTGCATAATAGTCATGACATGTATCATGACATGTTTTCCAATTAGTTGCACGGTTGGAAATTTTATCTACACCTATCATCATTATTTCTAAGGCTATGGCAAGGGATGAATGGTGAAGGTGTTTTGGGACCTTTAGCCTAGACACTAATTGAGATATGGTCACTCTATTTTGTGCCAAATAACCTAATAATTCCTCTTGTGTTTTGAGAAGGGTGCACTAGAGGATTTGAAGGGTTACCCATCTAAAGGATATCATCAAAGTTTTCTTCAAGGTTATCAAGAGGCATATTTTATTTAGGGGCATTGTTTTGAGCATCTAATAGCAATTTTAAAAAATGAAACAAAATTAATCAAAAACAATGAAATTCAATGAAATTGTAAACAGAAAAACAACTAAAAAAGTGTAAAGGAATGATAACTAACCTCTATGATGTCATGCAATGATTAATTGGTTGATAGCAAGAACACGTATGAGTTTTTGTCACTTTTTTGGAAGGTTTTTGAAGAAATTCATTCTAGTCACTATTTAGAATGACCTAGTCGGATTTTTTTTACAAAAAATTATAATTAGTAAAACACAACCAGGTTAATTTTATTTTAAAAATTTGATCATGATTTTATTTTAAGTTTAACACATATGGGGTTTTAATTTGAAAACCTTGCATGCATTAAAGCTCGAATTTTTTAAATCATAATGCATTCGGGTTATTTGAAAAATCAAATAACCTAGATGCATTACTTGTGTTTGGGGGCTTTTTGGTGAGTGGCTACTTTTTTGTTCACCATCTTGGTGCACATACCCATTGGCAAGATGCTTTTTCTACCTACTATTCAATGTGGCTATGTTCTCCATGACAAATTTATTAAACCCATTCTCTAAAATAATTATACTATCAAGAGTAACTTTAAACACTATAAATTCACCTTATCACCTTCATCTAAAAAATTAAAGAGTCATAGGCAACACCAAATCAAACTCTACCCTCCACTCATCAAAATTATTCATCTACATTTGAGTATCCAAAATCTCTGGAGCAAACTAGTGTTGTAAAGTATGAAAAAAATCAATCTTTGATATTATTTGTTTTTCCACCCGTGGAATAAATTGAAACTCATCAATGATAGTTTTTATCATTTCTCAATATGCCTCAAAGTTGGTGGAGCATGTTGAACACCCAACAAGACTAGGAGGTGGGGGTAAATCAGTCCAAAACTTTAAAAATAATTATTACTCAATAACATTAACTTACTTAGCAATAACACATTAATTACCAACACATAAGCATCAATCATCAACACATAAACACAAGAACACCATATTTACGTGGAAACCCCAAATAGGAAAAAACCATGATGAGAATCTAACTCACAATATGTAAAAATGTTTACAACATTTTAGGAATGCAACCAAAGAGCACCAACACCTAAAGGACTTGAAGAACTAAGGCACACAACCTTAGGCAATATACAAAGAGGACTTGCACAACTGAAGTACACTTCTTCAAGACAAGATACAAATTGTTGCCAAAGGACTCACTGTCAATTAGCAATGAATGAAATAGTTGAATTGAAATTGAGAAGGATTATTCTAATCATGAAATTGTCCTTGAACAACTGAATCAAGTGACCAAAATCATGGAAAACATCTCTGATAATCTTCGTTGTCACAATACACTGTCTTGTAGAATATATCACCTTCAATGCTCTTCACAAACCGACTTTCACATCACCTCAAAATCAAATCTTCTTGTGAATCACACTTCTCACACAATTCACTTCTCATCCACACACAATTCATCCATCCGCACATCTTAAATATGAGATACAATATTGAAAACCTAATTAAGGGTCGACCTAAACAGAATAAGCATTATTACACAAAATAAGCCACCCAAACCTAAAATATTTAGATTGGTCCACTCCAGGAGAAACAAGGAACCAAAACATATCATGATACATCCTTCCATGATAGATACAACAATCCACACATGCTGACACATACTCCAAAGGTTGTTACAAAGCGTAACAGGTAGAAATAATCAACTATTCAACCACATAACCACTTCCAATGCAAATAATCCATGCGGATCTCCACACGCCAAGGTGAGACCCAAATAAACATCTCAACACATCTTCCAACACATATCCGGACCAAAATAATATGATCCACTAAACCGCAATGTGATTAGCAACATATCTAGAGGGCAACAAAAGCATTTTGGACCACTCTAGATATAGGATGACACAACCAACACCAAAAGCATATCCAAACCAACATCCATCCAAATAACTAGGTTTGACATCAATGAAAACCATACAAGCTCATACTATCAAAAAACTCCAACAATCTCCCCCTTTGTCATTGGCGGCAGCACCAATGAACAAGTCTCTCTCCCCATAATAATCTCACAACAACTCTCTCTCCAATCTCACAACTCTCTCTCCCCTTTGACAATAATGACAAAGAGCACTAAAAAACATATTAACCAACTCACACCACTGCTCCACCTGAGAGAAGCAACAACATCAATCCAGGAGTTAAGGATAAGCATTAAGTTTCCCCCTAGAAATATGCATCACTACAAAATGCATCTAGTTAGAAAAAGGAGGGGCAATAACCCCTAGCTTTTGCCTGATATACTTAAAAGTATCTTTCACCAAAGCCTTAGTAAAAATGTTGGCTATTTTCTCTAATGTAGAAATTTACTCCAATCTGACTTCTTTCTCTACAAACCTCCCTCTCAAGAAATGATAATGGATTAAAATATGTTTAGTTCTTGAATACATAACTGGATTCTTTGAAATGTTTATAGCATTGGTATTACCACACATGATAGGAATAGCTTCATCATACACTACTCTAATATCCTTAAGAGTTTGTTTCATCCACAAAACTTGAGTACACAAGATGTTGTGGTAATGTATGTTGCTTCTATAGTGGATAATGATATCAATTATTGTTTCTTACTCATCCATGAAACCAATCTGTCTCCCAAAAAGAATGCACCACCACTGGTACTTTTCATGTCATCAACAATTTTGGCCCAATCAACATCTGTATATGCTTTCAACATGAAATGTCCATCCTTCTTATTCCATAAGCCAAAATCCTAAGTTCCTTTAAATATCTAAAACTCTTTTTCACTACTTGATCATGAATTTGCTTTGGACTAGCTTGAAATCTTGCAACCAAGCATACAACTTGCATAATATTTGGTCTAGAAATAATAAGATATCAATCCTCCAATCATAGATTTGTACTTCTTATCAATATCCAGAGATGTGTCATCATTGCCTAGCTTGCATCCAACAACTAAAGGGGTAGTAACAAATATACAATTCTCCATATCGAACTTCTTTAACATCTCTTTAACATATTTAGCTTGAGAAATAAAAATTCCATCATTCAACTGAGTAAATTGAAGATCAAGAAAAATGGCATCTCTCCAAACATAGACATCTCAAATTCTTTATGCATCTCTTCTGCAAATTCTCTACACAAAACATCACTTCCTCCAAAGACAATATCTTTAACATAAAAAATAACAATCAACAACTTAATGCCTTCAACCTTGAAATATAGATTGTTGTTTGCAGTGCCTTTCCTAAAAATTTGTTGTAACAAATATTTGTCCAATCTTGTATACCATGCTCTAGGTGCTTGTTTGAGTCCATACAATACCGTTTTTAATCTACAAACCATGTTCGGATCATCTGACAATCTGAATCCATCTAATTTATTGATGTATACTTCTTCCAATTATCCATTCAGAAATGTTGACTTAACATTCATTGATATACTCTAAAATTCTTATAGGCAGAAAAAGAAAGAAACATTATAATACCTTCCATCCTAGCAACTGGGGCAAAATTTTCTTCAAAATCAATGTCTTCTACCTAATAATAGTCTTTACATACCAATCTTTCCTTGTTTCTTGTGATTTGTCCTTGTTCGTTCAATTTGTTCTGAAACACCCACTTAGTTCCTATCACATTTTTTTCCACCAGTCTAGGTACTAGCTCCCAAGTTGGATTCTTCTATATCTCATTCAGTTCTTCTTCCATTGCTTTAACCCAACTTTCTTTCTTCTTTGCCTTTTTCTTCATATGATTCAGGCTCAATGAGTGAAAGAAAGAAGTAATTAGTTTGCTTATTTACCTCTATAACACTTCTTCTTATCTGAACTCCTTTGTTCTTGTCTCTAATCATCTATTCTTCTAAATGATTCCTTTGCACATATTTTGGGGTCTTGATTGCTTGCGTCAGTTCTTCTTTATCTTCTTCTTTTGCTTCATCTATTTTATCTTCATCGCTTCCTTCTGGATCTGTCTTTTCTTCTACAACAATAGGAATGATCTCAAATCCAATCTCTAGAACAAGTTCAGGGGAAGTCTAATCCCATACCTCACATACTTTTGCATTTTAACTCTCCATTATCTTTTTGAGTCTCTTATTGTAACAATGGTAGGTTTTTTTGTTCATAGCATATCACAAAATTATTCCTTCATCAACTCAGGTATCAAACTTTCTAATGTCATTCTCATCTCTTCTGTTATAGCATTTACTCCCAAAGATTTTAAAATATTTCACAATAGTTTCTCTTCCATACCACAACTCATAAGGTGTCTTTATACGATTCATTCTTATTTGAACCTTGTTAAGAATGTAAACAGCGATATGCACAGCTTCCTTCAAATATGCATTACCTAGGTTATCATCTTGCATCATGGTTCTAGCCATCTCAATAATAGTTATATTCTTCCTTTCTACCACACCATTCTGATGAGGATTTCTTGAAGTAGAAATATGTCTCCTAATACCATATTTCTCATAGAAATTGTCAAATTCATTTGAACTAAATTCTCCACCTCTATCAAATCTCAAACACTTGATTCTAGCATCAACTTGATTCTCTACCATTGACATCAAAACTTTAAATCTTTCAAAATTTTATATTTTTCTCTAAAAAATGTAACCCAATTCATTCTAAAATAATTATCAATAAGTAACATAAAATACCCTTCAACATTAAGTCCACTTGTCCTTTTAGGGCCACACAAGTCTATATGAATTATCTCTAATGGATATGACATTAAAAAATCCTTATTCTTGAAACTTCTCCTTGTTCACATTCCCAACTAACATTCCCAATACACAGTGTCCTTATAGATACTCCAATGTAAAATGCTCCATGCGGATCTCCACACACCAAGGTGAGACCCAAATAAACATCTCAACACATCTTCCAACACATATCCGAACCAAAAGAATATGATCCACTAAACTACAATACAATTAGAAACATATCTGGAGGGCACCGAAATAATTCTAGATAATGCAGTATATAGGATGACACAACCAAGACCAAAAGCATATTTGGACCAACATCCATCCAGATAACCAAGGTCTACAAAGCATATCTAGATAACCAATTTTGACATCAATGATAGCCATACAAGCTCATACTATCAACAAACTCCAATAGAGAATCCACATTAAATTGAGTAATTTGGCATAATGCTCTCAATCTCTTCCATTGAGGAGACCATCTATAAAAAATAGGCTTTGGATTAGCATAATTCTCCTTGCATTTCTGCAATGCATATAATAAGGCTTTATAACTATTATATTTTTTCTCTAAATTATCTATTATCTTTTTAAGTCTAAGCTGGAGACTGATCTCGAATTCCTCCAAAAATTTCTCTTTGATCTAAGTTATTTCTCTCACTAGAGCCTCTTCTAACAAGTTTCTATCATCCTTGCCCATTTTTCTTTTAATTACTAATTGTTAACATATGGGGTAGTGGGACTAGTTGGTTGGTAAACAACCATTGCAGAGGTTGTGGAGGGATAGCACTTATTTCTAAAGCATGTTTCAACTTTGCATTTTTTGCATATAAGTCATTATATGCATCCTTTAAGCTATTCCAATCCTTTCTTTTTTTATCATTCTACTCTTGCAAGTTTCTTGTAGCATCCTAACTAAACATAGCAGCATGAACGTTTAATGTTAAGGCTTCCAAAGTTGATGTATCCTCTAATGTCATGAACATCACATTATCTCTTATTTCTTGTGTTACCTTAACCAATTTGGGATTTTGGGTAGGAGAGTAAATGGACCATAATGCCACTGTTTCTATCTTTGGACTATATCCTGGCCCCATTAAATCTTTCCCAGCCTTAAACTTAGAGGTTGCTCCTTATTGCATCCAACATGAAAGTAGAATAAATGTCCAAACTTGGGAGGAGAAGCATACCACTTTCCTTTACTATCTCCCCTCTTAAGGGTAATGTTAATCTCATCAAAATTAACCTCTTTTTATAGAGGTTGCAACCTCGCCATTTTGTGAGGTTTCAACTCCAATATTATTGGCTTCCAAATTTCTCCAACTATTACTTTCCCTTATTTTTCACCCAAAATTCCCTGTGTTCGAGATTCTTAATGAAATCATTATCAACCAGAAATTGGGTCGATGGTAAAATTCTTTCATCATCATGTAGTTCAAGGAGTGTCTCTTTGTGCACATCCACCTTATCTTCAAGTATCTTATTGGCATCAGTCTCCCTTGGAGGTGACGGCATGGGTTGATCCATCTCCTCATTTTCACCCATGGGGTCTGCACACAACCTTCAAGTTTATTTGATTAATTGTTTGAAATGTGTTTTTTAGTGAGAAAGGGGTTGAATTAAATTCAAGGTACATTAGGAATAGAAAGTACATCTTACAATGGTCTCCTTGATAGTTTGGTTAACTCTATGTCTAGGACATTTGTGTGGTACACAAATGATGACACAACATGTTGGCATCCCATATAGATAGAAAATAAGACTGGCTATAGAAAAATAGAAAAGTAACCTACATAGAACCCAAGGTTCAAAAATGTAAAATGCAACTAAATAATAGATTAACAGATTATGATAGATAAAGAGATCTATATTAAATTACACTAAATCATCAAATAACAAGACAAAAACAAAGGGATAAACCAAGAACATTGGACAATTGCAGAAGCCTTCGCAAGGCAGCTTCTCTCTATAATCTACACACAAGATCAAAGAAAACTCTATAATCTACACACACAAGATCAAAGAAAATTTTGAGGGTAGTTGTATAGGGGCTTACCATAGTCAAACCCCTATTTTGGTGTTTCCCACTCCACAGATAGCCAAGATAGATAGATGGATAAAATACATTCAATGAAACAAGTACGAGAATAATATGCAATCAAATATAAACAAGATAATATACCAAGAAAGTTTCAAAAATTACCACTCCTTCAACAAGAGAAGACAAGCAACCTACAAAGACAACTTTATTTTCATGAAAATGCCACAAGGAAGAAGCAACAATCTCCAAAGCTTCTGTAAATAATCTTAATACAATAAGGAGATTCAAAGCACTACTACGTGACAATTAGTGAAAAAGTTGTAGAGTAATAGTAGTATGAATTAGAGAGCCACTAAATAATGTGAGAGAATGAAGTTGAATGAATGAAATTGATCTATTGGAGGCAAACTAGAAGCTATAAACTCAAAATAGAAAGCCTATACACTCTCTTGATGATAGTGCAGGCTAGCATAGAGGTATTACACTACTAAACAATCATGGGTCTAATGTCTCAATGGTCAGTATGGTTTTGATTACATGCTTTCTAAATGAGAATCTTTAAGGTTATATTAAGAGAGATATTACATAATTATATTTGATTAAATATAAAGGGAAGGCATATGTAATGTGATGGTATGAAACTTATGACATTGCATTTTTGCCCCACTTCAATGAGCATATGTGTTCTGGAAAATGTGCAAGCTAAAGTAGAAAGAAAAAGTTTGAGAGTATTTTGTCTAAGATAAAAAGTGGATGCAAAGTCTTCTATCCATGGTCATCATAAACATGTAAGGTACAAACAAACACATTAGGTGAAAAATCAAAAAATAGACATCAAAATTGTTTAGACATACAAAAGATCCCAATAAGTATGGTCAGCTAGTTGTATTATGATAGAGATCTCACGACCATCCAATTGGTCTATCACTATTGCAAATTGCATTGCAAGATAGTCACAAAAAAAGAGACAAAGATGTATAAAGACAAATTCTAGCAGGGTGTCCATATGCCAAATGATGTTTATGCAATAAGATGCTTGAATTTAGACATCTTTAATAATATGAGATTAAAAATGCAATAATATGATTATGATCTCCCCCACTTGGAATTATTTGTGCTACACAAAGGAGCATGATTCATTCTAAGGAGAATTTTATTCATGGAATGTTATCTTGCAAAAGATAACACAGAACACCGATAACATCAACAAAACATAAAGCAGAACACTAGAGGATCCAAGTATTCAAGGTCAATAAGATTCATATCATGTAAGTATTTGTATGTACAATGTGTATAAATCATCATCATATCTCCAAATATGTTGGAACAAAAACTCAAATGAAGAAGGAGCACATGAAAACAAATAAAAATATGTGTCAACATGGAAGAGGCCTAAATTCCCTAACACTTTGAACCTACCCTAAATGTCAAAAAACGCATCAATACACAGTAAAGAGAAAAATGATGAGACAATTAGATAAATTTACAATAGATTTTCTCCCCAATATCTAAGTACGTACAACTGTATCTTGGGTCCTCCAAGAGAGACTACAAACAAATATAGAAAAGTACATGGGACACAAAAACACATGCAAACTCTAATCTAAAGTCATGAAGTATACTGTTAGAGTAATTGGGTCTTTACTTGATTAATTAAATGACATTTGTTTAATTAATTAAGTTCCCCTTTATCTCTTTTACACTTAAGCTAACATTAGGTGCATAATAATTAATTATTTTATAAATTATTTTGTGCAAGCCTAGGGTTTTCCCTTTTAGGGTTTTTTGACCTATTAGAGGTTGAATTCTTTTCTTTTGTATTATTATTCTATTTAAATTTTTGTAAATATAGAACTCTCATATTCTTGAGCATTTCTTGTGTTTATGTTTTTTCTCTGTTGCTTCCTTGCTTCTCCTTGTAACAAGTTTATTCAGCTTGCAAAGATCATTTGGGCTCCTGTGGTGTTTTATTTATCAACTCTCACATGGTATCAGAGCTTTAGATCTACAGCTACATGTTCTTGTTTTGAGTTTTTTTTTTGCATTGGAAGCAGATCTGGGGTTTTAGAAGTTTTTTTGTGCAACTAGGGATATGCCTTTTTTCTTGAGCACTTTGGGCCTAAAAGGACCTCGCCATCATTCTGAGAAGGCCCAAAAATCCCTATGGTCATATAAAGCTTGATCACTTTCAACACCTGAGCCTCTAGGGGGCTTTTTTTTGTTTTGTACCAGGTCGTATGACCCTGGCACGCAGTTCGAGAAATTTTTTTCAAAAAATCAATTTTTTGCCTTTTTACGGCATGCAGGCTGAAATTTTTATTTATTTTTAAAAAACACCATTCAAAAATTTTGCAAAACAAAAAAAAAATTGGGGTTACAACCCACGGTACACAAGGTACCTTGGGCCACCTCCCGCCGGAACACCCCGCCCACCGCCGCTGCCCAACCCTGTCACCAAACAGCCTTTGTGTGCCCTCTCTCTTTCCTTTGTAGGGGGGGTTGGTTTTTTCTTCCTATCTTGAGCATACGGAGTCATTTTTTCAAAAACGAATAGGCGTCGGAAAGCTGGTTCTGAGCCAGACCTCATGGTATTGGAAATTTTTTTCAATTTTTTTGTTTTACTATACTTTTTTCCAGTCAAAGTGGGGTCACTTTTCTGCACTTTTGGGGTCATAGAATGTGCACACTGACTCCGTTTTTCAAAAATGAAAAGGCGCTTGAAATCTCTCAGCATGCTCTATTCAGATATGTGATCTTGTTTTTCAAATATTTCATCGAGTGCATGAGATTTCAGTTTGAAGTTTTTTTGCTTATGCACTGCTTCATTCTCACCATTATGTACTAGGGTTTGGGTTTATCCCTTGTGGGGGGTGTTTTTTTCTTACTTTTTGTCATTTATATCAGAAATCTAGAACACCAAAACTCTCAAAACAAACAAACCCTTCTGTATCTTCTGTCTATTCTGAAAGTTCACATAATAATTAAAAACACAAGAAGGTACAAGTGCAGAGTTTCATGGCAGACTCTTCAGTTGAGTTGTTGAGATCACACAACTATCACTCTTGGAAGCCTCGCATCACGAGTCTTCTCAGGGCATGATGTTTGTGGTCTTGTTTGGATGAGGTTTAGCCTCTGTTGTAGTGTCCTTTTGAGATTCTTCAGCACAGAAACAAGATGGATGAGGCCATGGGTTTGCTCTCATTACATGTTTCTGACAGTCTTTTGTTTAACCTTGATGATTTGCTCACTCCTTGAGATATGTGGTTGAAGTTTGAGACTCTCTTCGGGAGAGTTAATGAGATCCAGGCATTACAGATTGAGGCAGAGTTGGTTTCCTTTTTACCTATTTCCTTTCCCATCATTGAGGATTTTTTGAACAAATTCAAGACTACCAGATCTGTTCTCTAGGGGTGTGGAAAGACCAAGACCGACCCGGAGTGCATTCACTTGATCCTTTTGAAGCTTTGGGGTCCTTTTCAGTTTTTTGCCTCTACTTTCTACTCCACCATGGATGGCTTGGGTGCTCGTTTTACCATGCCTACCTTTGATGTGTTTTGTGAGTGTTTGTCTCATGAGCAGTCTCACCTTTCTCAGCTGGACATGCTCTTAGGGTCCAAGAACAAAGCATTGGTTTCTCACTCATCTAAGGAGAAGCAAAAGAAGAAACCGAAGCCAAAGAAGAATTCTGCAGGCACTGAACATTTCTCCAAGCCACCTTCTAAGTCTGATTCTAAACCACCATTTAATCTGAAACAAGGGAAATCTTCGCAATCTGGTGAGTCTTCCTCCAAGACTAAGAAGACATCAGGAGATACTTGCAGTTTTTGTGGCAAGGAAGGACATCCAGTTTCCCGGTGTTTAAAATGATTAGAGGCTTTAGAGGAAGCCATGCAACAGCATCACATCTCCTCACCTCAGGCGTCTTCTCCTTCCATGGGGAAAGGTCATTCTCTCATTGCTCGATCTTCGACCTATGGGTCCACTTGGATTTTGGATTTTGGTGCTTCTCACCATATGACTCACACTCAGTAGTTGGTTACTTCTCTTGCTTCTTGTGGTACTTCACAGATTGCAGTGGGTGACTTTGTTCAGCTTTCAGTCTTGGGTTCAGGTTTTGTCTCTTTGGATGGGGGTACTCTACATGATGTTCTAGTTGTACCTAACATCTCGACGAACCTCATATTCATTTATTAGATTTGCCATTCTGGCTCTGGTAAGATAGTTGAGTTCTCACCACATGATGTGGTTATTCGGGACCTCCATGACTTTGATTTGGTTGTGGCTACTGGGAGTATTGATACTGCATCTCATCTTTACAGATTTGATGGATTTAAGCCCTCTACGGGTACAAGTTCATCTCTTATAGCAGATGCAGATTCAATGAGTAAGATTTGACATGAGCGCTTGGGCCATGTCAATTACATATATCTTTAGCAGATGAGTACACAGGCACTTGTTCTTGGGCTCCCATAGATTTCTTGCACTGATGGTGTTTGAAATGGTTGTGTGCTTGGCAAGCATCATAGGGATCCCTTTTCGAAGGGAAGAGCCCCTCGTGCTTTGGCACCTTTGGATTTGATTCACAATGACCTCATGTCATTCCCTACTCCTTTTTCTGGGGCCAAGTATGTACTCACATTTATTGATGACTTCTCCAGATGCACATGGGTGTACCTTCTTAAGTACAAAATCTTCAAGACATTTGTATAGAAGCAGTCTGGTTGTTCTATTCTGCGGATACATAGAAATAATGGGGGGAGTATGTGAATCAGGCTTTCAGATATTTTTGCACTAAGCATGGTTTACAACATCAGTTTACTGTTCCCTACACCCCTCAGTAGAATGGTGTCGCTGAGAGAAAGAACAGGACTTAACTGGAGATGGTGAATTGTATGATTCAGTCCAGGTCTATGGATTCATATTTTTGGGCTGAGGCAGTCAATTGTGCCAATTACATTCAGAATCGAATGCCTCACAAGGCAGTTCGACATATGACTCCTGAGGAGGCTTGGTCTCATGACAAGCCTACTTTTTCCTTTTTTTGAGTATTTCGAAGTGAGGCATGGGCATTTATTCCTAATGCTCAAAGAAGAGCAATGGAGTGGAAGAGTTGACCCCTCATTTTTGTTGGCTACTATGAGGATGTTAAGGTGTACAGGTTGTTTGATCTTGATTCCAGAGAGGCCCTGTTTTGACGGGATGTTCAATTTGATGAGCGCCTTCCCACAGTGGATACCCTATCTCCAGTGTCTACCCCTCTACCTACTCCTCCCACTGCATCTCTTCAGGATCATTTTGAGGATGATTCTGATGATGTTGTTGATGATCCACCATCTCCACCTCCACCTGCTCCACCTCATATGCCCAAATGGGTTCACTTTACTGTTGAGGCAGCAGGATCTATGGTCGGTGATCCTTCAGATACTCGTTGCACTCATTCTCATACTGTGGGTTCTAATCCTTTGATTCATGCCATTTCAGATGATCCTCAGAAGTTTTCAGAGGCAACAGGACACCCTGAGTGGGAATGTGCTATGGAGGAGTATTCTTCTTTGGTGAGGAATAATACTTGGGATCTTTGTCCTCTTCCTAAGGGCGGAAAGATGGTTCGGTGCCGATGGTATCGCACCAAGTATGTTGTTGATGGTTTGATTGATAAGTACAAAGCACATCTTGTTGCGAAGGGTTTCTCACAGGTTGAGGGTATTGATTACTCTAAAACATTTGCCCCTGTCGCCAAGATGAACTCTATTCGCTTTGTACGATCCCTTGCAGCTTCTAGGGGATGGCCCATTTTTTAGATGGATGTGAAGAGTGCTTTCTTGCATGGAGACCTACAGGAGGAAATCTATATGGAGTAGCCTCAGGGATTTGTGCAGGATAGTTCTTTGGTTTGCAGACTTTGGCATTCATTGTATGGTCTCAAACAGGCCCCTCAGGCTTGGTATGAGAAGATGGACCTTTCTTGCTCTCCACTGGTTTCACACGTTGTCATTCCGATCACATAGTGTACATTCATCATCTTGAGGGTGAGATCCTGATTCTTGTGCTATATGTTGATGATCTCCTCATCATAGGTAGTTCATCCTCTATGATTTAGCATGTTCAACGAGCTTTGATGGACCAGTTTGAGATGACAGATCTCGGTCTTTTGCACTATTTTCTTAGTCTTCAGGTGATTCAGTCTTCTGATGGGATCTCCATTTACCAACAAAAGTATGCTCTTGACATGCTTTAGCGCTTTGGCATGCTTGATTGCAAGCCTGCCCCCACTCCTTTTCAGTCAGAGGTTGTTTTGATTACTACTTGCCCCACTCCTTCAGTAGATTCTACACTTTACAGGCAGTTTGTTGTACCTAACACACACTCGTCCTGACCTTTCCTTTGCGGTTGGCCTTGTCTCTCAATTCTCCCATGATCCTCATGAGAGTCATTAGCAAGCTGCCAAACATATTTTGTGGTACATTCGGGGCTCGATTTCTCATGGAATTTACTACACATCAGGGGAACCTCACATTGTTGGCTACACTGACTCAGATTGGGCTAGTGATGTCAATGATAGGAAGTCTACTTTTGGCTTTTTTTTTGTCTTGGCTTTGGTCCTATCACATGGTCTTGCAAGCAAATTGCTCATTCATTATCATCTACAAAGGCTAAGTACCGAGCTAATGTGCTCACAAGTCAGGAGATCTTATGGCTTCGACGGTTGATGACTGAGTTTTATTTTCCTCCTGATAGTCCCACTATTCTTTGGTGTGACAATCAGAGTGCTATTCACATTTCTCGCAACCTGGTGGAGCATCAGCAGACGAAGCACATTGAGATTCACATGCATTTCATCCGCCAGTTGTTTCAGGATGGTTCTCTCATTTTGGAGTACATTCCCACTCTCGAGCATGTTGCAGACATCTTCAGTTGTGCTCTATGCTTGGGGTGAAGGAAGTTGTCCTTGGGGGGTCTTTATGAGGCCTTCCTTCCTTCATATTTCTTTTAGCATGTTCTTTTATCTTTTTTTGGAGAGTTTTTTTTCCAACTGGGTTTTCTCCTTTTTCTCCATTTCATAGAGATTTCCTTGTATTTGGGTACCTAATCAGGCCTTGGTGTCGGGATCCATCTTTCCTTCTTTCAGTAGTTGTTCTAGGTTTTAGCTTCTCCCTAAGTCTATCTTAAGGGGGTGTTAGAGTAATCGGGTCTTTACTTGATTAATTAAACGACATTTGTTTAATTAATTAAGTTCCCCTTTATCTCTTTTACACTTAAGCTAACATTAGGTGCATAATAATTAATTCTTTTATTAATTATTATGTGCAAGCCTAGGGTTTTCCCTTTTAGGGTTTTTTGACCTATTAGAGGTTGAATTCTTTTATTTTGTATTATTATTCTATTATACACTTTTGTAAATACAGAGCTCTCATATTCTTGAGCGTTTCTTGTGTTTATGTTTTTTCTCTGTTGCTTCCTTGCTTCTCGTTGTAACGGGTTTATTCAACTTGCAGAGATCATTTGGGCTCTTGTGGTGTTGTATTTATCAACTCTCACATATACCGCCTATTCAATCACCTCCAACAATTCATCCTCTTCCAAATATTGATCATAGGGGGAAGGAATTCAAGCTCATAGAGGAAAAAGAGATAAGAAAGTATCAGGCATCTCACTGACAATAAGATCTAAGGTTGAGGGTGCCTTAATATTTTCATCCAAGAGCTCCTACATGTCGAGTGTTAACTATCTTTTAAAGATGGTTGACAATATCAAAATATCCTCCAAAGGGTCAAACACGCACTTCTCAAGAGAGAAGTGTGTTGACTCAACTATAGGTTGTAGAGGAATATGAGCTTCAGTTCCAATCTCTAAGAGAGGGGTAGTGATGAAATATAGAGGAGGATCCTCCTTGACTACAAGAATAGAAGAAGATGGGCTAGTAGGTGGAAAAGTGGGTGGAATAGCAAGTGGAGCAAATTCCTTGTGATGGAACCCAAGAATGGGGTCTTGCTTAAACTTTCCCTCAGGTGGTTAATGCAAAACCTACTCCAAGAAAGATAGGATGAAGAGTTTTTTGATGAACTAGAGGAGTATAAAGAGTCATTATAGACACAACCTTCAAATGAAGCATGTCTATGGGTTGTGCAAAAGGTGAAATATTAGGTAAAGAGGTAACTAGAGTCACTTCCAACGAGGGAGTGATGAACACCTACACCCTTTGGGGTTAAGGTTCATCGTAAGCACCCAAAAGAATTAAAAGCAAGACAAAAGTAGTAGAAGAAGAAAAACTTGAAATAGGAATAGAAATAGACTTAAAAGATAAAGATAAAGACTCATCCTCTGCCTTTTAATGAAATCATGTTTGTGGTCCATCACATGTGTTTACAACACTTATCCTCATGCAAAGGCTAGTTCTGACAAAGATGGGGACCAAGAACATATAACTGAGAAGATTAGAGCATCATATTCTATAGGTGAAGTTATCTTCACAGTCGTTGTTGATAGAACGACGGACTCTATGAATGAAATTGCATGTAAGGATAAGCTCCATAAATACAATTTATACTCTTTACTATAGGCTAAAAGATTGTAATCGAACCACAAGTGCCTTTCCTCTTTTTTCCTTAGGAGCAAGACAATGAACAAGAGGAGCCTTGAGTGTCGAGGCACAGGAGCTACATGTCAAGGATAGGCCTCAGAAGAATGTTTTCCCTTGTCATACAAAGTAGGAGGGACTATGGGAAGAATGGGAAGTTGGAAGACTTGTGATTTAGACTTGGGAAACATGAGTTTATTTCCCCTTCCTATATCAAGAAAAATTGGAGGAATAGGAGGCATTGTTGGGAAGAATAGGGAGCTCTACTTGGGGGAGCATGCTTGTCTTTATCATGCTAAGAAGAAGGCACAAGGATGTGCAAAAGGTGGAATATCAAGAAAACGGGTAATGAGAAATGGTTCCAAGAAGGGAGCAATGAATACTTTCACCCTTGTAGGGTCAGTTTCATCGGAATCACCTGAAAGAACAAAAGAAAGATGGAAGCTACAAAAGCAGAAGTAGAAACTAAAATAGGGATATAAATAGACTCAAAAGCCAAAGATAGACACTCATCCTCAATCTTCTGCATAGAATCACATTCACAAGGCATCACGCATCGACATTTCTTACGCTAATTTGCATGTTGATTCTAATGGAGATGGGGACCAAGAAAAAATACTTGAGAAGACTGACAAGTAAATAGAACCAAGAGGTAGTAAAGAAATACCATCATAAAATAATGGACTTAGACTCCTCATATTAACCCTATGAAGGCCATTAATTAAAATCATTTCTTTTGTTATCCTCATATTCACCCTAAGAAGGCCATTAATAAAAATCATTTCTTTTGTTATGGCATTAACCCTTCTATTAGGATCAACCATAATGTCAGTGACAACATTTTGATTGATTTGAGCAGGGATGTATAACGGAGCATACTCTCCATTAAAGGGCAATTCATTTGATGTAAAAATATATTAGGTAGATTAACCTTATGACATGGAGGGGAAATAGGATTTATTATGACCATATTGACATACACAAAACTATTTGGTGAAGCAGTTGGAGAAGGCTCAGTTGTGAAATTAGAAGATTGTGTTGGAAATGGATCTATGTAAATTTATAATTGGCTATTAGGTTCGACAATAGATTTATTTCAACCCTACTTCTTACCATCAACAAAGATGGAATCATTGTCTATTTGGTATTATACAATGTGACAAAGATACATACTTGGCACTCAGTATCATCGGTGATATTGGTAGAAATTTTGAACATCATAGGGCATGGTTTGTTGTCTATAAGTGGTCTTATATCTAGGAGAGTGATTAAATTGTCCTTAAGTGGCTTTTGAAGCACACTATAATAAGAATCGAATAACTTTAGTGAACATCCAATTACGTTGAGATCCCAATGTACTCTTCTTAGTTACTTGAGGTATTGATATTATATTGGTTATTGTTTTATTTTTCTTAGATGCCCTATAGGAATATGTAGCTCCATGATTATCAAGATGTGAGGATGAGTTGGAAGCCCCATATTGCATCGGACTGTTGATAATCATGTAATGCCAGCAACAGATGTGGAGAGGAGGGATACTTCATCAGAAGAACATTCTCCTTAGTGTCGGCTACAAATCTAGTAAGGCATAAGGGATCTAGGAGTAAAAAGACTAGTATCAATAGATGAAATCAATAAACCTCTCATGAGGTCCTTTCTTACAATAGACTAGAAGTGAAGGCAATTTTACGTCCAATGTTAGCTTAGAAATGCTCGAGGAACTGATTCATTAACTGATTGAATGAGAAGATAGAATTATCAGGCAACAAGTAGAACCACTCCAACACGGTATTCTTAAGAGATAGAGGGAATAACTTTGCTAGAAAATGGTCCTGATACAAGAAGTCACTACAAAGCATATAGAAGGAAGACACATGCACCAATGGATCTCCTTCCCCATTGTATTTATCAAACTTAGGATTTTTAAGGCTAAAGGGCTCTAGTGATAGTATGGTTGCAAAGTGAACTGGGAAGCAAAGTTGATTAAGTTAGCTAACTGATACTGCATCTTACCCGCGTTTAGTTAAGGACGGGGTTTGAACTGTAGAAACAAGAATCGTGGAAACAGTTGGAGGGATGTTATACCTTAAGGGATGTTGAGAGACATTGATAGATAGAATGGAAGGAGGTAAAGATACATAATTGGTAGTATTATTGGAAAGAAGAGAATCTGTTGTAGGGTTAGTGTCAACCATGTGCATAGACACCTCAAATATCGACACAATCAACTGAGTATCAAAGATGTCTGATTGAGCATTAGGAGCTTGAGCCAAGACTGATGTGAATGAAGGCACGTGATTTTCGACTATACAATTCAATGCACATAGAACCTCTAGGCCCTTGTGATCTAATATGAGCAAATCTCTCATATTTCTAATAATAGGGCCATTTGAGTGTACAGAGAGTCTCTGAAGAAAATATTGGAAGTCCCTTAGGTTATCCTCCAAAGACTAAACCTTCTTAAAGGGGACCTTGAAAGCAACATCATGGTGTATAGGAGGAGGAGATCTAGGGGGAGTATTTGGTTGAGAATTTCAAGGATTAGCATTATAGTTTAGAGAGTTATGATCGCTTAAAAACATTGGTCTTGATCTAGGAGGACTGTGAACATGCCTTGTTTTAGATGTATTTTAATTCTGCAAACTTTTGTTGACTACATTCTCAGAAGTATTAGACTAGGTCATAAAGCTCATAGAAATTTGTCACAATGCAGAGTCTACCAAACTTCAAAGAATAAGAGAATAAAATTTGTGAAAAAGTTTCATGTTATAAGATTGTTTGTTTTGAGCAAGTTTTTAATAATCAATGTGTTCATATCAAGTTCACCAAAATGTAGAATGGAAAAATTGAACTACAATTAAGTATAACCAATCCTTTGAGAGCTCAAGTTCCTACACTATACAAATAAATTTGAAGGTACTCACAACCTTCATGTTTATTAAATTAATTGTTTGAAATATATGTTTTGAAGAGCACATGGTCAAATTATATTCTCAAGACCTTAGAAATAGAAAGTACAAGTTACAATGGTGTCTTAGGCAATTTAGCTAACTCTCTATCTAGGATGTTTGTGTGATGTGCAAACAATGGCATGATACATTGGCATCCCATACGACCAAAAAATAAGACTACCTATAGAAAAGACAAAGAAGTATCTTACAATGGACAAATAGATAGATTATGATAGATTAAACTAAAACAAGAAATGAAAAGAGAAAGGGGGAGAGATCACCCAAAAACATTGGACAATACCAGGTTCCTTCACTAGACAACTTCTCTCCAGAATCTACACTCACAAGACCAACGAAAATGTTCAAGGTAGTTGTATAGGGGCTTGTCATGGTCAAGCCCCTATTTTGATGTTTCTACCTCCATGGAGAGCCAAGACAGATGGATGTAAAATATGCAATGAAACTAGTATAAGAATAGTATGCTATCGATACAAACAAAACAATATGCCAAAAAAGGTTTAAAGGTTGTCACTCCTTCAACAAGAAAAGGCAAGCATCATGCAAAGACAAAGTTGCCTTCATGAAAATGGCACAAGGAAGAAGCAACAATTTTCAAAGCTTTTCTAAATGATCTTAGAGCTTCAAAGCATTGTTGCATGAGACAAAGTGAAAAATTTGTGAAGTATAGGTGGTATGAAACAAGGAGCTATTGAAGTATGTGAGAGAATGAAGTTGAATGAATGAAATTGATCCATTAGAGGAAAAATGGAAGTTTTGAACTCAAAATAGCAAGCCTATACACGTTCCCAATGATAGTGCAGGTTGATAGAGGCATTAAACTGCTAAAACATGGCAATTGCAATGTCTCAATGTTTAACATAGTTGTGAATTTTTACATGACACTCGCACATCGTATAGACATTTGCAAATCAGACCCAATAGTCAAGAAGTCAAACATGCTTACTAAATGAGAATACTTCAAGTTGGATTAAGGGTGACATTGCATAATTATCTTTAATTAAATCTAAAGGGAAGGCGTATGTGATGTGAAATTGTATGGTATGCAATTTATGACATTGCACTAAGATGGAGAGTGGGTCAAGGCACATTTGAGAAAATAAAGGTTTCTTTAAAAAACTTAAAATTTATAAGTTGAAACCCAAAATGATTGCTCATTGTAAAATTTTGCATAGAGTTTAAAAGAATGTGAAATAGAATTGCCAAAAGGTTTGGATTTCTCACCAATATTCAATTTTACTAATTTATATACTTATCTGTAGATAAATATATTTTTAGTAGCACACCATTATTGCAAGATCCTAATTGGAAGCAACAAGAAGCAAATATTTCAAGTTTTGGATATAAACCAAAGCAAGAAAATTAGGTACAAAGACTACAATGAATATTTTGCCAAATAAAAAGAAAAAGACCAAGGAGCATGCATAAAATTTTGAAAAATAAATAGGTAGAAGTGGGTGACTAAAAACAAAATTCACTTCCACAATCTTGAACAACTCTTATCTAAGTTGTTTGATGTTGTTGACAATCTTGCACCACTCGACAAAAAAACATTGATGTTTGTTTATCTTTTACAAATTTTCTTTGTTCCCTTAGTTGTTTTATTCTTATTGAGAATGTGGTTTTCACTCAAAATCTTCTACTTGTGTAATACCACATATTATTCATGAAGCTTCCAAATTGTAATCAAAATATAGCAAGAACTTTGAGTATGTCTTATCATTTAAGTTCATATTGTGTTCCCTTATTGTAATTTGCAATGTTATATTTTGCTAGAATGGCTTATTTTAAGACTAGGCACTAATGTATTTGAATTGCAATCTGAATTCAAAGGTTGCATATTCAAGTATTGGTACTAGGGAGGCTCATGGTAGAAACCACATCAAATTTTAACGTTTATATCTTATCACATGCATGTTAAAAGGGCCACTATGTAAACATCAAAGGATAAGAATTG
Source organism: Cryptomeria japonica (assembly GCF_030272615.1). Lineage (NCBI taxonomy): Eukaryota > Viridiplantae > Streptophyta > Pinopsida > Cupressales > Cupressaceae > Cryptomeria > Cryptomeria japonica. Next base: position 620,377,480 of record NC_081410.1, read on the forward strand.
GAATTATTAATATTGGCCCCATTACTACCTTTTTGGTTAGTGTTGCATTACTACACCAAGGAATCTCTATAAGGTAGCAATTCTTTGAAAGAGGGTGGTGGAGCAAAAGATAGAATAGATCAAAAATCAAATATCTCAATTTGTGGTGGTTCTTGTTGTGTACTAATTTGGACATGATTTCTTTATATACATCGATGATGTAACTCCTACACCATTTTTTTTATTCTTTAATTTGTTCTCTTGCATTGATTTTTTAGTTTCTATATTTAAATGATGTGGATAGATTTGATTTACACCATCTATCTATAAAGTCTTAGTTGACACACTTGAAGAAAATGAGCACCCATGAATATTTTGCAACTTGAATAGAATGAGTGACATAAAAGAGTGGCAAAGTGATGCAAGACAATGCTTCTAAGTAACAATATTAGTGTAATAAGGTTTCTTCCTAAAAAGGGGGCTTGGCGAAAATGGGATTCACTAGTCTAAACATACAAACTAGGAATCATTCCCAATCCCATCAATTTCATTTGAGAATAATCAATTAGGCCCAACTTCAATCCCTTAGAAGAGTTGGGCACTTTGATTAATTATCCTCATTCGAAGTTGATATGATTAGATATGAAACAATGCAAAAACTAGATAAAATGATAGAAAATTGACAATGTTCAACACAAACAGTAAGATACAAAATTGAAATTCAACATAGAAGAATAGATCTAAAAATAAGACACAAAAAAGCACTTGTCACAAAAATATGGGTCTAAAAGTGAACATGTGTGCTAGGCGCCTTAGTTTTGATAGGTGTCTTACGACCTGAGACATCGGATCCTAAATCAGAATGCTCTATGGATCACACTCTCCAATTTTTAGTCAAAAAGTGTCAAACAACTAAGCAAATTAACATAGTTTAGGGATTTTTGCCTATTCAAAATCTAGAACTATAGGTCTCAGTTTACACTCTACAATCTTCAGCAGTCAAATCTATTACCTACACACAAAAAAGAGGTCGCATGGGTTGTATAAGGGCTTGCCTAAGCCAAATCTTGAGTAGGATTTAACCTCCACTATAACAATGGTGATTAGAAAAGAGAGCTTACCCTTGGTAGGGTAAAGGCTACAAAATTTAAGGAAATGTAGAATTGACAAATGATACCTTTGCTATGAATCTTCTTGCCTTGAAGCCTCATGAAATGTTGATGTTGTTTGATAGAATTTAATGCATGTCTTCATTCATATAGAAACTCCAACTTCACATGTTTCATGATAAAATTTTGAAAGAGGTTGACATCAGGGTGCACTTTCTTTCTTAAAATTTTCTAGACTGTTGGAGGTTCAAATTTGGGCCCAGTTTGACTAGACTTTGACGCTAAATGTCATAGTCTTGGCAATTTGAGCAAAACTTGAGGTCTTTGAGCCTAGGCATCCAGATTTAGTCATGGGATCATAACAATCAATCATAAATCATGGGCAAGAGGGAAAACAACCAAAGTGAGGCCCAAATAAATGTGAATTGTATGAGGATACAATTTATGACACTACACTTCCATTATCAAAGAGTTCCAATTTCCATAATTAAAGAGTACAATGTTTCTAGTCACCTAGAGAAACAACATTTAATAAGTAATAATTAGCTCACACATCTCTCTATCTTGAAGCATATGTCATTGACCTTACAAAATTTGCAACACAATTTGTAGTCATTTAAAAATGGGAATGTCAACATGTTGTGGCTAATGACATGGCTAATTTTTATGTATATTCCCACCTTTTGTGACCATGTCGTCAAGTTCAATAAAGGGAACCAATAATCATGGTTTCAAAGTGATTTCATCAACAAGACCAAGAGTTTGGAAGAGTAGATTTATTTTGCTTCTAAGAAAAAATTGAAGTCACCAAGATGATCGATGAAGTTGTTAATTAAATAGTGGTTAGGGTTTCAACACTATTCAAAGAATTTATCATGTTTCAAAACAAGAGCTACATCAAAATCACAAAGGTTGTTCAAGCATTAAACTATTACTTTAGGTCATTGTTCCTATGATAAAAGTCTTCAAATAAATAACGGTTAGCATGTCAACACTCTTCAAAAAACCTACCATGTTTCAAAGCAAGAGCTACATCAAAATCACAAAGGTTTTTCAGGAATTAAAGTATTATTTTAGGCCACGGGCATTTTGATTAATTGTTATTTTAATAGGTTGTTCAAGCATTAAACTATTACTTTAGGTCATTGTTCCTATGATAAAAGTCTTCAAATAAATAACGGTTAGCGTGTAAACACTCTTCAAAGAACCTACCATGTTTCAAAGCAAGAGCTACATAAAAATCACAAAGGTTTTTCAGGAATTGAAATATTATTTTAGGCCACGGGCATTTTGATTAATTGCTATTTTAATGGTCTCTTGGATAAAGAGATTGGGTATATTTTAAGTTTGTGTTTAGTTTGATTTTATTTATTCTTTTTTAATTAGCATTTGCTTTAAAATGGTTTATTTCTTCTTTTTAAATCTTCAAACATTTGCTGTTCAATACAACGATTTTTGAAATAAGATAATCATTATCTTAAATTCCAAGAATTTAGTTTATTGTAACTTATAAATAAATACATAAATGCTTTGAGCACAAGGTATAAATAATGATAGTTGACACTTAACTTATATTGTTGAATCACTACTTAAGTTTGTTTATCTAAATGGTAGCTTTGTACACAGCTAAATTCTATTTTGTGTTTAAGTTGTTATTTCTTTAGAATCTTAATTAGAAGTCTTTGTTTAAAACAATTGGTAAGTGTGGTGTTTTACAATTAGATTACTCATTTAAAATTTTATAAAATTTTGGTTGAGGTGAGCATACTAGTCTTGTACTAAAGAGATGAAAGTGTGGTGTTTTACAATTAGATTACTCATTTAAAATTTTATAAAATTTTAGTTGAGGTGAGCATACTAGTCTTGTACTAAAGAGATGAGCAAATAATTACTATATTTTACAGAACTCCCCACAAGATATACTGTATAATGTACTTCATACTATTCCAATTTGAGTTGTCTTGAAAGAGAAATTAAAATGTTCACACCATCTTGATGGTAGACGACTATTAAATCATATAGCATATCTAATCCTTCATAATTTGTTGTACTGGTTTTATTGTTAAAGATGCCACTTAATTCGACTATTTAAATCTTAATACTATGCCTGAAAAAGGAGCACTTACGTAAGTGCAGATTGAATAGAAAGGTATGTCACCAGATTGTCTAAATTTTGAGCTGATTAGCTGACATTTCTCAAAGGCAGTTTCTGGGATTTGCATAATTATTTATAGCCTCCCCCCTATAATTTGTCTTTCTAGGACTAGTGGTTTCGTTTTAGCACTACACATGCAATTAGTTTTATTGTAATTGGATAAGATCCCATTTATACTAGTGTAAGAATTTGAAGATTTTGGTTTGTTATACTGCTGCAACTCTGCTATCAAATTTCTAGTTTAATACAGCTTAATAGCTTCTTACAAAGGTCTAATCTTGAGATGTTTAAGCCCCATTTCCTGTAACGTTGTATCAGTCAGAATTTTGTCATTGACATGGGTTGACACTGACATAACTAGCCAGTAATTTCTCAGAAAATCATGCAAGATAATTGATGAGGTGACATTTCCACCACCTTATAACCTTTCCCATACATGCAACTCTGAAAGGTCAAATTTTAGCAAAAAAACAAAATGTACAAATAGCTCTGAAATGAAAAAATAAGAATTGCACTTGCAATGAACATGGCAGAAAATATAGCCTCATAATGCAATTGCATACAGAATCTGCACAAATTTCTTTCATGAGATCAAGTTGTTCCCAAAATTTATATCAAAAGTCAGGTTTGAAACTGGAAAGAACAGTTTCTCAAAGACTATCGGTTTTGAAGAACTACTAATCCATTGACAAGAGCGACAGAAAACAGCATTGCAATCGAAGCTGTTGCGAGCTGCTATTTCTAATAGTAGCACTAACTATCTTGCTTGGTTAGAACACCACTGTTGGTATTGCATTCGTTGAATTCGCCATAAAATGACCAAAGGAAAATCAGATACCATCTACATACAAGTCAACAATGACTTATCAGAGAGAACCTTTTTCCATTCTACAGAATAGCCAAATAAACATCGGACGCATATATGCTCTTTGAACCTTTATAGCAGAGCTTCCACCCCAGTGTTCCACTAGGGCCATTATTTTGGCTGAGAATAATTGGAAGCACAAGTTAGCCCAATTGTCACCTGGTGCTTCAATGTATAAAAGGTGTTAACAAAAAAGAAAAGAAAAAAGCTTCCCACACAACAGCCTCAACTGGTACCCGCACAATGAAAATATGCATGAATGTGTACAGCCTCAGATATTTGGGAAAGCAAGGTCATTTTACTTGAGCAGTTTCAAGCAAGATATCTGAATATGTTAGCATTGTCTTTATCACGCTCCAAATATTCCCGTGTGATCAAATCTTCAATCCGCTTTTTAATTGCCTTGAAATCCGGCTGCCAGCCATGAGTTCCATTAGTTTTGTATAGTTATATGAAATTATCAGACTTGAACAGCAAACCAACAATTCTTAAGGGGCTTACCTTGAACATTCGTCCAAGTTGCTCTACACACTCTGTTACTAGTTGTGTATAAGGTAACATCTTCCTACTCTTCATAATCCGAACAATAGAAGCATCAATTGCATAACGCCTATCTTTATCCACATCCTCAATTACTTTCTTTTTCTCATCCATGGGAGGAAGTGGAATCTACAGCCAAAATAGATTGCAATTGTCAAGAAATCTTTTAATTTTGTAATTTTAAAAATTAGAATCCAAATAATTTCAGCTTGACCGAACCTTAATCCTCTTCATTTTGTCCGTAAAATTTGCATTGAATTCGAAATTATCAGTTTGTGTGACATTTTTTGTATTTGGCTCCTTGATAAGGATTTTATATTTTGCACAGGCAAGTGAATGCAGCAACCTCACAATATCTTCATCTGTCAAATTCAACTGTGATTTGATTTCTGCATGGCTCAGATTATCTGAAGAATTGAATAAAAGCAATGCAGCCGCCTGGACATCAACACAAACAAATAAATTAATGCTGAAATAATCAACTCTGCCAATCCAAGCCATCTAAGTCTGAAATTAATAGCATAACAAACCAACAGCCCACAAAAACATCAAATAGAATTGCAGAAACGAATGTGAAAAAATACAAACAAAAATAAAGCAATTGTTAATATTGCAAAAAATACAAATGCATCGGCACAAATCAGCAACATTCTTCTGATACTTTTATTCCTTTCATACTGTGGAAGTAACAGTAGCTGAAGCAGATGACAATAATTAAAGCACAGAAAACTCGTACACCATCAAATATGAACAAAGAATATGCCTACCTGGTATGTTGTCAAAGTAAGGTCCATCGTCTTGGTATTGAACTTTCCAGAAAGAATGCATTGCCCTAGAGAGTATATCCATGTAAGCTTTCTATGCTTAGTTTTTATCTGGTAGAAATCTCTGAATACCTCAACGCACTTCACCTGCAAAGGAAGGAAAGGCATGAATTCGATAAATTGCTGAACATACTTCAAAAGTTGCAACAACTTATATACAGCTATCAAATACATACCAGTTAATGTATCCCTCAGAAAAGGGTTAATGTCTGATAAACTATAGCTGTGTTTAGCAATGTAAAATTATAGCAGCATCATGGAAGTGGTGCCATTGCTGCATCTTGTTTGTCCAGTTGAGCACTAGGCATTGTGTATAATTAAATATGATTTGCTATTTTATCAAAAACACAAATATGATGACCAAAACAAGCACAGTACTAGTTCACAGAGAATTTTCTATTCTTCCAACCACTAAATCACCAGGAATAGCAAATCAATTATTAACTTTAAAATATCTGCAAATTTAGAAATTGTATTAATGTTCATTGATAAGCAAAAAGGTCAATAATATATTTCATTGATAAAAACTGTGTATAATAATAAATTTCATTATAATATTATAATATAATTATAATTATATTATATCAATTATAAATAATTATTATTTTATCTTATTATATAATTATCACGATTTTATTATTATAATAGTAATATCGGAAATATTATTATCCTGACATGATATTATTATTACAATTGTATTATTATAATAGTCAAATCAAAATATTCGCCTGGTTGCTACTAAAGACAAATGGCCTTTTTGGGAGCCATCAAAGAGAAACGAATGCAGGAGGTGCTAAATGTGTCCCATTTTGTTATTGTTAGGGCAGTTAAGTGATTCTTGGAGAAGAATTCCTTAGGACAGACCACAAATATAGGGTGAACATGGAAATCCCGACGGTGTTAAGGTTTTTAAGGCAGATCTCCTGGGGGATTTAAGCAAGGTATTGTGGAGTATTGACGAAAACCTTACCATTCCACTGCCTAAGGACTACAATGTGACAATCCAAAATGGGAAACATCCACCAAGATTTCCTATCCTTTACACCGAGGATGAGAAGCCCTTCGGGGCTAGGAAATTTGGTAAAAAGGAAAATGCTAATTTCCTTTGGAAATTCTTCTGTCTCTCTAAGATAATTGAGAAGAGTTGGATTTGTTGAGATATGGACCAGCTAGGACTCGAACCTAGGACCTTCCATACGCTGCTGGTCCGGGTGTGGCTTATTTCCAACACCAACACCCCCCCTTAAGCCACACCTCTCGTGTGCTTGGAGCTCCTAGCCTGGACCTGGCTCTGATACCATGTTGAGACATGGACCAGCTAGGACTCAAACCTAGGACCTTCCATATGCTGCTGGAGTGCTCTACCACTGAGCTACTGGCCCCTCTTGGACCAGTCCATCGTCAGTCCGGGTGTGGCTTATTTCCAACACCAACAAGATTAAAGATTATTTTGAGGCAGATGGTATCAACTCCTTCACCCCAAAAGACACAATTGATGGTTGGTAGGCAGACCTTGAAGAGCTTATGGATGAATGGGTCTGGAACCCTCAGAGGTGTTGGTCTGTTCCCCCCCCTCCTCTCCAGTGCTGGTTCATCAACGAATCCCTATGATCGTTCTCCTCATCGACCTCTCTACAGCCTCTTCTTCTCAGTGTCCCCCTCACTGAGATTGGACGGCTTTTGCTCACCCTGACTCGGGTTTGGCTAAGATTCTTTTGCTATCCGCAGTGATCTGAAGTAGTGTTTTTTGACTAATGGTTTTTCAAATAGCTCTTCTAGTTATTTGATAAGGACTCTCAAATTTTGTTTTTTTCGTTTTTTGGAGCTTCAAACATGTCATTAATCCTTCGTTTTGCCCTGGTTGGGCATCTTTTGGATAGTCTGGTCTTGTTCGATAATCTTCTCAGACTTTTATGTTTTTGTAATATTTTTATATTTAAATATATTTGGCTCTTGCCCCTGATTGATCAAAAAAAAAAATAGTCAAATCAAAATATTATTATTATAATAAATATTGGAAATAATATAAAGTTCAAATATAAATTTTAAAAAGATTAAAAAAAAAGAAAATTAAAAAAAAATGAAGTCACAGCAGTTGTCTGAGCCATTTTGTACGGTAGGTCGAATGATCTCACGATAACAGCAGTTCAGAAGAAATTTGAGATGGCAATATACCTAAATGATTCAAAAACTGGCCTATAATAGACAAATCGGATGGATAATTCAGATTTTAACACGTTTAGACTAGGTTACCAGGTTCACCCCTGGGCCGCCCTGGTACGCGTCCGGGTTCGACCGGGTCAGTGGTACAGGTCCGGTTCGAGCTGGGTTCGACCAGGGTTCGAAAAACCTAGAGTGGGTTCAACCCTGGTCGAACCCAGTCAAACCCAGGGTCGAACCCGGGCGGCCCGTAAAGTCAAAAAACAAAGCAAATTTTTTTTTTTTTTCAATTCCGTCTTGTAAAAAATGAAAATTATAACCTAAAATTGACTTCTAAAACATTTTATTGACTAATTTCACCTCATTTGTGTTGCAAACAAAAGTTTTATGAGAGCAGGTTGAAGAAAGGGTGAACAAAATTTGGCTTCCAAGATCAAAGAGGAGTTGAAGACTGATTTTAGAAGCTTCAACAAGTGTTGCAGCATCATTTCCATACATTTTCAAGCTTCCATTGGCTGCAAGAGGTAGGTTTTTAAACATTTTTTTCCAACTATTTTTGTTTCACAAATTGTCAAACATGAAACTTGAATTTTTTTTCATTATTTAGTTTTTGTTTTCGAATATGTTTATTTTATTTCTTGCCATAGGAACTAGAATGACATCTACATCTTCCTCCATTGGCAATAAACAAATAATTGCAAAACAAAGAAATGATCCAAATTATCCCTTATGGAAATATGTGGACATTATAAAACAACTTCCGGGAGGTGGGGGATTCCGTTGGAAATGCCATGGATGTGATATTGAACGTAATAGTTCATATTATCGGGTGGTAGGCCATTTGTGTGGAATAAAAGGAAGAGGCATCAAAAAATGCCCTGGAAAAAAAGGTAAACCTATACCAAATGAGACAGTGATGAAATATATTAGGAAGCATGAGGCGGCAGAAGAGAGGGAGGCCCGTAGATTGAACCAAACCACATCAAAGAAAACAAAGAGAATGCAAGGCCCTTCTAATCCCAGTATTGTAGTAGAAGACCACCCCTTCTTTGCCACAAATGAACCTCAAAGTGAACCACCCTTGACACGTAAAAGAACAAAGGGGCCTTTAGAAACCGCATTCCAAAATGAGAGTAGAGACAATGCTGACCAAGATATAGTAAGGTGCATTTATGCAAATGGGTTGTCATTCAATGTTGTTCGCTCCCCATATTGGAAGCAAATGATAAAAAGTGTTAATGAGGCACCAAGAGGGTATAAGGGCCCCGGTTATGAGAAGGTACGTGGAACATTATTGGAGAAAGAGGTGAAGAGGGTTGAAGATGCATTGAAATCCATAAGGGATTCATGGGTTGAGACAGGTGTAACAATTGTTTCAGATGGGTGGAAAGATGCTAAAAACCGTCCCTTGATCAATGTCATAGCGGTGTCCCCTAAAGAGGCAATGTTTTTGAGAGTTGTGGATTGTGAGGGCCAAATAAAAGATGGCCAATTTATTGCAGAAATTCTCATCTCTGCCATTGAGTCTATGGGATCCCACAATGTTGTCCAAGTCATAACGGACAATGCGAAAAATTGTAGAGTTGCTGGTTTGTTGATTGAGCAACGCTATGATCACATCTTTTGGACACCTTGTGTGGTACATTCACTCAATCTTATGCTACAAAGGATTGGGCAAAAAATAAAATGGATCAGAGATGTGTATGCAGAGGCTGAGGACATCCAGATGTTCATCACAAACCACCACATGTCTCAAGGGATTTTTAGAACTTATTCGAATTTGGAGCTATTGAAGGTAAGTGAAATAGTAATTTAATTTTACATTTTCTGATTTTTTTGAATTTTCAATGTTCATAATATCATTGTGTAAGCTATATTGTGTATTCTTCTTCAAAGTTTGGCTTTATTTTTTAATCATTTGGCATTAATTTGTGTTATAGGTTGTTGAGACCCGTTTTGCATCAAACACAATCGTCTTAAGACGACTTGTGAAAGTTAGAGTGGCACTATGCAATATGGTGATCAGCACCAATTGGGCTATATGGAAGCAAAGTAGCACTGAGAGGGCAGAAAAAATTAGGGATAGAATATTGAATGAGAAATGGTGGGATCTTGTTACATATCTCCTAAGTATCACTGAGCCCATCATGAGCATGATTCGCTATACAGACATGGATAGGCCTTGCATAGGTGAGATTTATGATGGCATTGACTCAATGCTTGAAAAAATAAAGGTCACTATAAATGAAAAAGAGAATGATCCTCAGGAGAAATTCTTCAAAGAACTGGAAGTAATTATTGTAGAGAGGTGGAATAAGATGACCACTCCTTTGCACCTTCTTGCCTATGCCTTGACACCTAAGTACTATAGCAATCAGATTCTTGATAAACCAGGAAGGATTCCACCATGGAGAGATCTAGAAGTATCTGATGGGTACAAGGCAGCATTTCTTATACTATATCCCGATGATGATTTGCGAGATGTTACAAATGAGTTCATAGAATTCGCAAATGGGAATGGTTTAAGTGTTGATGCACTTCGTCATAGATCCAAGAAGGATGCTCATAGCTGGTGGTACTTCCATGGCACATGCTTCCAACACCTACAACCCCTCGCTATAAAAGTTTTATCACAAGTAAGTTTAATTAATTAAAATTTTAAATTTACAAGTTTTAGTTTATTTATAGTTTACTTTGTCTTCATAGGTTGCTAGTAATTTTATTTTTATTAAATTATTAATGTATAACTTTAATTGTTTACTTTGTCTTCATAGGTTGCTAGTTCATCTGCTTCAGAAAAAAATTGGAGCACATACTCTTTCATCCACTCTGTAAAGCGCAATAGGCTGCTATCAAAAAGAGCGGAGAATTTAGTATATGTGCATTCCAACCTACGTCTTCTTTCACACAAACAACATGACTACACACAAGGGGAAACAAAGATGTGGGATATAGAACCAGAGCATACTGATTTGGATGCTCCTGCTACTCAGCTTCTTGCATTGACACTTGATGACTCGGAAATTAGGCCAACTTATAGTGCAAGTGCAAGTGGCATTGGCTCATCTAATGTCAATGTCAATGAGGAGGAGGAGGAGGAGGAGGAGGATGAATTAGATGATCCATTTGATGATTAAACTTTAAGTTTATATCGTTGAAAGTTGAAACAATGATACTTGAATATTTTGTCATTTTGATATTAAACTTGATGTATATGATGCTATTATCAATTATGGTATGATCATGATGATATGATTACAAGTATATGTTTGTTTTGTTGTTTATATGATGCTATGTGACATGCAAATTTTAATTCATGCTTATAGGCTTCACAAATATCAAAATATATATATATATAAAAAATTTACATGTTTTTGTACTAACGAACCCAAACCCCTTTTCAAAATTTTGTCGTACCGGCGTACTGGGAACCCGAACCCGAACCGGCAACCTAGCATTTAGATGCTACAAACCCTGAATTTGCTATAAATTACAATTTAATGAGGGAAAAACCAACAAACCTAACAATTTCCAATTTTTACAATTTCTACTTCTATGGCCTTTACATTACATTTCACTAGGTATATAGCCTTTTACCTAAGATTAAAAGTAACTCGAAAAATGTTAGGAATTATAGTCCATGATATAGAATAATGTAATAAATAATAAATTATATGTTAGTTGTTGGGTAGTTGTAGGTTGTATGGCTATATAAAACCACTGAATGTAATAATGAAGTGTTGAATATAATTGACTAAGTTTTTTGTCTTGGAGCCTTGTTATCTTTGTTTGCTTCAAAGATCTGAGACTTGCCAAAACTCGCTTGGACTCAACAAGTCTCGAGTCGGGTGACCCTAGGTAAGTCCCAGGGGCCTGGACTTAAATTCAAACGATTCTCGACGAGACTTGCATAGTTTTGCAAACTCGCAAACTCAGAGTGGACTTTTAGTTTGCATTAGTTTATAAAATTATAAATGATAATTCACAAATGTTCATTTTTTTGTAATTATGTTTTATTGCAGCAGTCTTCAACTTTTCAAAATCATATTTTTCACAATGTCTCCTCCTAGAACCCTAGCTAGAAAGGACTCAACTTGGAAACGTGCTGAATTTTGTGAAGGGTGAAAAAAGGGGATGCCAAATTAAAATATTGCAAAATAATTTTTCATGGAGACAAAAATAGATTGAAATACATAAATTATATGTTAGTTGTTAGGTAGTTGTAGGTTGTATGGCTATATAAAACCACTTAATGTAATAATGAAGTGTTGAATATAATTGACTGAATTTTTTGTCTTGGAGCCTTGTTCTCTTTGTTTGCTTCAAAGATCTCAGACTTGCCAAAACTCGCTTGGACTCGACAAGTCTCGAGTCGGGTGACCCTAGCCAAAACTCGCTTGGACTCAACAAGTCTCAAGTCGGGTAGTCGGGTGACCCTAGGCAAGTCCCAGGGGCCTGAACTCAAATTCAAACGATTCTCGACGAGACTCGCATAGTTTTGCAAACTCGCAAACACGAAGTGGACTTTTAGTTTGCATTAGTTTATAAAATTATAAATGATAATTCACAAATGTTCATTTTTTTGTAATTATGTTTTATTGCAGCAGTCTTCAACTTTTCAAAATCATATTTTTCACAATGTCTACTCCTAGAACCCTAGCTAGAAAGGACTCACCTTGGAAACGTGCTGAATTTTCTGAAGGGCGAAAAAAGGGGAGGCCAAATTAAAATATTGCAAAATAATTTTTCATGGGGACAAAAATAGATTGAAATACATAAAGAAATGAAGAAGAGGTAAAGGAAGGAGTTGGCGAGCATTGGTGGTGTTGGAGAGGCTTCTTCCATGCCTCCATTTCACCCTAGTGCTAGTGCTTCTACCAATAAAAGAAATAGGGCGCTGCTGAATTTTCTTGTTTCTGCCATAGGTGATCGATCATTGTACTTCCCTCAATGCATTCAATAATTGGAATTTGGTCTAGTGATTAATATTTTTAATTTATGATTTATTGAATCATTGATTTTGCTTCATTTTCAAGTGGCAACATGTTCCTCAAGTCAATTGATGCTTCAGCACATTCAAAAAATGCCACATTTCTTTCTGAGGGTATAGAAGAAGTCATACTTGAGGTGGGCGAGAAAAATGTAGTTCAAGTGTTGACCAATAATGCAGCAAATTATGTTGTTGCAGGTAGACTTTTGATGGAGAGTCACCCAACTATATTTTGGTCTCCATGTGCTACCCATTGCCTTGACCTCATAGTGGAGGATCTTGGCAAAGCTTCCATGGATCAAAACATGTGTGGATGCAACCAAAAATATTTGCAAATTTGTGTACAATCATGCATAGGTCCTTAACCTAATGAGGCAATACACAAGGGAAAGGGAGTTGGCTCGTCCTAACATCACTAGATTTGCCACTAATTTCATCACATTACAATCCTTGATTCAATCAAAGGCAGCTTTGAGGTGTATGCTTGTTGGTGAGGAGTGGACTTCCTCATCCTATATTACGACCAGTACAGGGATTGATGTAGCAGATTGCATTTTTTATGAGCCAAACTTTAGGGCACCTTGTGCAGAGACTATGAAAGTAAAATTTTTATAAATTCTACATTATGTTTTAATTTTTATTTTTACTTTTCTTTTATTTGCTTTTTTTTTTTTTTTTTGGTAGCTTACATGAATTTTTAGCCTGGTCCAATCACCAGATGAGGCCACAAACTTGGGGACCTCATCCCCGAATCCAACAATCCAGACCCGTGAGCACAGAAGCCCAACAGGGACCTGTTGATGTGTCTTTTGTACACGACCAAACACAGAATAAAATACCTAAAGGTACCTTATCCTCTCTTGAACAAAGTTTCCCGACTGTTGAAGATCTCGCCGAAGGATCAATCGGAGTAACTCCAAGGTTCTGATATGTAGGTTCTCTACGTGTGGATAAGCTCTTTGCGGTACGATGTGATTTTGCTGGAATCACAAGGGGACTTACTTTCGACGACCTGAATGTCTGATTTGGTTTGGATGTTACTGGAACATGGAATTTCACCGGCCCTTGATTTTGAAAAAAGGAAGAAGGATAAGGGTTGGAACGGGATCTATTTCTAACACTAAGAACGTAAGAGCAATGAATGACCTTTGATGAAACTCTAACTAAGTCTTGCTTTGACATGTTAGGATCATCTCCACAAGGTTAGTGTGATCTTCTAAGGAAAGCTTTATGATGTTCAGATCACCGCTACAAGCATGGACACCGTTAGGTTGATGCATATCAATGGAGAAGCGATAATTGAAGTTAAGCTTAAGCTGAATGATTCCAGTTGACTACGCAAGGCAAGTCTACAATCAACAAACTACTAGTAGTATGGATATATGAATTTCACCGTTGATCATACAAATTTCTTCCATTCACCTAATAACATGAAATCAAATTTGAGAAGTATAGAGACCAAGTAAATTGTTGAATCGACCCATAGAATTCACCATTTCTTCAATGAAATTTACGAGTCTTTTGCGCTAATATCTTGGCAACAATCTTTGCCTTCTCTTTTTACTCTACTCTAACTATTTCCTACTCTCTGACTATTCACTATTTCTAACTATTCACCGACTATTAACTATTAACCCTTACAAATGAGGAGTCAGGGCTTTATATAGAGAACCCTTTACAAACAGATGGCTCTGATTGTCTTAGAATCAATGGCTAGGATTACAAGATAGAAACCCTAATTAGGGTTTCTTACAACAAACTTCCTCTAGCCAATGAGAAAATTACATTCCAAGAGTGAGGACCAATAGGAAGCATGGGTAGGTACATCGAAGTTTGTGCCGCCTCCAATAGATTAGATACATTGAATCTGGTCCTACTGAGGTGGACCAATCCGACCGGAGGAATGATGATTGGGATGCCACCTTGTCTAACGCTTGTGACTTGGTTGATCCTCCTCTTTTTCTGATGTGATGAATGATGCACTTCCTTTGCTTGATGAGGCTTCCTTATTGTCAAGTCTTCCTTTTCCAGTAGCATATCTCGCCTTGAAGTGCTGGCAAAGCCTTTCTTTGTCATCTTGTGGAAGAATGAGGTCTTGAGGCTAACTTGAACTCCTTGAGCACCCCTAGTCTTCCAACGCTTCAAAGCACCTTGAGTCCTCCCTTTTTGCATGTGGAACGTCCTTGATGATGATGGACTGGAAGAGGTCGTCCTTGCCCTGGCCTGGTCTTCTTCCATCTGCAAAACCAACCAAAAGGTGATTAAGGACACAATGAATTCATTCTAACATAGCATTTCCTACCATAAATCATCAACAAGAAGACATTAAAATGAAGTTTGCTCAAGATTCTCCCCAAGGACAGGCCCTATAAGAATTTCGCTCTGGACCCTTTGGAAGGGTCAAGAGCGAAATTTGCATTCCTGGCCTAAATTCTTCTCACTTTGTGACCATGCTTGCTTAGATGCATGCCTAAGGATCCCTTTAATCTCAACCGATACCAAGTCTAAGGTAAAATTGGAGCAAGATGGAATCTTTAAGGATTTCGCTCTGGACCCTCTGGAAGGGTTGGGAGCGAAATTCTTGTTTAGGCTCAAGTTCTATCACTTCTCCACTCCAAAATGACTTCCAAGGCAAGCATACACTAGTCTTCTCTCCACCAAGGCCTAGGAATCCATCTCTTGACCTTCATCATGAGCAAATTAGGTGAAATTGAGAATTTCGCTCTAGACCCTTTGGAAGGGTCAGGAGCGAAATTCTTGACTTGCTTGTTTTCCTTCACCTAAGTCTACTCTTTTCACTTTTCATACCTAGACTTCCATTTTTGAATCCCTCTCTCAACATGACAAAACTTGCTTGACCCTCAAAATGGCTAGAAAGGAGAATTTCGCTAAGAATAATGGCCAGGGACAAGACCTATTTAGGATTTCGCCCTGGACCCTTTGGAAGGGTCAGGAGCGAAATCCTTGTCCTAGCTCAAAATCTTCGTTTTTGGTGGCCAAAATCCATCCAAGGGAAATCCTAGGGGCATCTCCCAACTTCTCTCACCTTGGTCTAGGCTTGGCTTGGCACAAATTTTGGAAGATAGAACAGGTTTTAGGATTTTCGCTCTAGACCCTTTGGAAGGGTCAGGAGCGAAATTGAAATTCGCTTTGGACCCTTTGGAAGGGGCAAGAGCGAAATTTGACATTTTGGTCTCCATCAGGATTCATATATGGAATATAACATTTAAGTATAAGACTTATACTTTAGTTATATTCCATATATACTGTCAAGATGTTTGAGAGTGGTTTCAGACCTCCAGGAGTTATAATGCAAAATCTAGTTTTTGAAGGATTCTTCAATTTTCCAGACTTAGTCAAATTCAAGATCAGGATGACATTCCAGACTTCATCACTCACCAACTTGACCTAACTCAGACCTTCAAAGAGGATATTCACTCACCAAGCTTCATTGACCTCCTCAAACTCAAACAAGACACAATTAGCAACAAGAGCAAAACTTTGTCCTAAGGAAGACTTTCAAAGATGATGCTAACCCAGAGCATCCACTGACTCACCTTTAGCTAAAACAGAACCTGCTATCTTAGTGATCCCTCTAGCAACACTCAACATGCAAAGGCTAATAGACAAAACCCTAAAAGACCTAGAAAAACAAACCCCAGAAAGCAAAAAGTAGGGGTCCCCATTTGCAATGGGGTGATGTGTGAATACGTCAGAACAGAACCCTGAGCCCATAGGAG
This sequence comes from Cryptomeria japonica, assembly GCF_030272615.1. Taxonomy (NCBI): domain Eukaryota; kingdom Viridiplantae; phylum Streptophyta; class Pinopsida; order Cupressales; family Cupressaceae; genus Cryptomeria; species Cryptomeria japonica. Next base: position 620,393,842 of record NC_081410.1, read on the forward strand.
TGAAAGACCCGCGTGGGTTTGATATAGAAACACCAGGCATGAAAGACTTGCTAGGTTTGACACAGTCCACAAGCAGCACATACCAATGAGGATTTGGAGTAGCACCCCCCTAATGTGGATTTGGCACAAGGTCCGCGAGCACATCAGCCCAATGAGGGTTTGGCACAATTAGTCCATAAGCACCTCCTCAACATCTCCTCACATGTCCCCCACCTCCTACACGTTCTCCAAACTCCACCTCCACAACCACCAGCACATCCTCCAACCTTTGCATGTCCACCAACCTCTTGCACATCCACCAAGGTGGGCCCAAACCGGCATTAACACTGTTTGGGCCAAGCGGGGATTTAAACCTTGATTGCACCATTAACAGTGCAACCACAACACCACTTCAACACAAGATGATCCCCTTTATTTGTTTATTTTCATTCACATTATGCTAAGATAATGTTTCACAATATTTGTAGATTATCAAGCCTATTATAGTTCTCCTACGAGTTGCTAAAGGGGAGAATCTTGAAATGGGCTACATATATGAGGGCATAGATAGGGCCAAGGAAGCCATTAGATCTGTCTATGGAGGAGATGAGAGTAAGTATCATCTCATTTGGGAGATCATTGATAGGAGATGGCACCTCTAGCTCCACAAGCCCCTCCATGCAACCGCTTATTTCCTCAATATGACATTCCAACTCCACCCTAATTTCAAGGCGAATGAGGAGATTCTTAATGGGCTCTACTCGGTGATAAAGCAGATGTCACCTAGTGATAACAACAATATAATCCACAAGATAGAAACCTTTTTTAATGCACAAGGTGAGCTCTTTTCTAGTCAAATTTGCAAAGAAAAACGAACAAAATTGCAGCCAGATAAATATATATTTAGGGGCATAATTTTATATTATTATTAAATATTGAGTCTTGAAACTTAAAGCCTTAAATCGGAAATGAGATTGATTTTTTTTTCTCATCTCAAATAGATGATGGCAAATGTTTGGTAATAAAACACCAAATCTTCAAAGGATATCCATTCACATTTTGAGCCAACCGTGATTCTTTTTCTTTTTCTCATCTCAAATAGATGGTAGCAAATGTTTGGTGATAAAACACCAAATCTTCAAAGGATATCCATTCACATTTTGAGCCAACCATGCAATGCTTCGGGTTGTGAGTGCAATTGGAGTATGTTTGAGCACATACACTCCAAGAGGTGCAATAAACTACCTGTGGAGAGGTTGAATGATCTAATCTATGTTCATTACAACCTCCGTCTTAGACAGAGAAGCCTGAAATGGGCTACATATATAACGGCATAGATAGGGCCAAGGAAGCCATTAGATCCGTCTATGGAGGAGATGAGAGTAAGTATCGTCCCACTTGGGAGATCATTTAAAGGAGATGGCACCTCTAGCTCCACAAGCCCCTCCATGCAGCTGCTTATTTCCTCAATATGACATTCCTACTCCACCATAATTTCAAGGCGAATGAGGAGGTTCTTAATGAGCTCTACTCGGTGATAAAGTGGATGTCACCTAGTGATAACAACAATATAATCCACAAGATAGAGACCTTTTTTAATGCACAAGGTGAGTTCTTTTCTAGTCAAATTTGCAAAGAAAAATGGACAAAATTGCAGCTAGATAAATATATATTTTGGGGCATAATTTTATATTATTATTAAATATTGAAACTTGAAACTTAAAGTCTTAAATTGGAAATGAGATTGATTTTTTTTTTCTCATCTCAAATAGATGATGGTGAATGTTTGGTGATAAAACACCAAATCTTCAAAGGATATCCATTCACATTTTGAGCCAACCATGATTTTTTTTCTTTTTCTCATCTCAAATAGGTGGTAGCAAATGTTTGGTGAGAAAACACCAAATCTTCAAAGGATATCCATTCACATTTTGAGCCAACCATGCAATGCTTCGGGTTGTGAGTGCAATTGGAGTATGTTTGAGTACATACACTCCAAGAGGTACAATAGACCGTCCGTGGAGAGGTTGAATGATTTAGTCTATGTTCATTACAACCTCCGTCTTAAACAGAGATAGGTTTTGCACCATGACTCCAACTCGATCATGTTAGAGGAGGTCGATCCAAAATTTGAGTGGATCATTGAGACTACGGATCGCGTCTTTAGTGACGAGTACCTTGATTGGGTGTAGATAGAGAGGCTGAGGATGTAGTCATGGTAGAGGAGAAGGATAGAGCACGAGCAGACAAAGGCATAGCTGATGTTGGTGAGGATTCCATGGTTTCACAAGTAGAGATTATGGCTACTAATTTGACAATATTTATATATCTAAGTTAGCTATTTCCTAATGTATACTTGTGTATGTGATCAAATTAGTGTCTATTTGATGATATTATTGTGTCTTTAAAGTTTATTTAATAAAGGGTGCATGAAACAAGTTTTAAATCCTTAAAAATCTCTAAATTTCTTGGGCTTTTCACTTTGTCAAGTCTTTGCCTAGTTCGTGCCAAGTTTTTTTGCTAAATCCTGAGTCTCGATTCAAATCACCCTTTCCTAATGTATACTTGTGTATATGATCAAATTTGCTTCTATTTGATGATGTTATTGTGTCTTTAAAGTTTATTTAATAAAGGGTGGATGAAACAAGTTTTAAATCCTTAAAAACCTCTAAATGTCTTGGGCTTTTAACTTTGTCAAGTCTTTGCCTAGTCCGTGCCAAGTTTTTTTGCCAAGTCCTGAGTCCCAAGTCAAGTCACCCTCACAGAGTCTACAAGTTTGAGACTCATCCTGTAGTTTTATTCACTTCGATACAACAGTGGGATGACACTAAGACAAGTAAACAAAATCCAGCATACAATTAAAATATGTACTACTCCCTCAAAAAAGAAACAAGCAGCACAAGAGAAGTAGAACTCTACTCATAAACCAAATAATTAATCTAAGTCTGTGAATGTGGTAAGTGGCCCAAGCTAAGACATTTCTGCATAGCTACCCACAGAAGTATTAAAGTACTCTTCAAGGAGAAAAGAACTCCACTTTGACATTCATGGTTGAAGAGCTCTTAGAGGAACCGAAGCTAGTTATAACGACCCAGTCATAATATAAGATACATAGCAACCTGGAGATATATGAAATATATGTTGACAGCTATCTGCATCAGCCACATCCACCACATATCTGGGTGCATGTACAAGCTACAACATGCATATCTATCAGATCTATATATAACATTGATAGTCATACAGGATAAACCATGTCCAGGATGTATACAGGTTCTACCCATTGTATTTCATGATTTTTGTTCATCATCCCACCCCACAAAACTTAAGATGCTCATTCGGCCTGCAATTAAATTAGTGTATGTCAATAATTAACTACAAAGAAATATTCCCGGTCTAATTGGCATCTATACAACACAGGGAATGGATATAATATCTAACTACTTGACGGACTCATAACCAACTTAGACTCCAAAGTTAAGTTATTGATCGTTATCCTCCACACAAGCTTTTTGCAATGATGGTCAGCATCAAGTTAACAACTAATTATCACTGCAACAATATTATTCACCAATATATATTGCATATCAAAAATGTTATGTACGTAGGCATATAGTATCATGATGTAAATGGGGTTATGGAGTATCTGACTTGAGGCAGACAACACAATATTCAAATAGAATGTACTCAATTGGTAACTTGTCTATTGGGTTACGTTGTGATTAGTAACTAGTCAGCCAAAAGTGTATTGGGTGGGCTAAGGTTATACCCTGACCTTAATTAGATGAGGTTATGTATATAGGCATTTAACATTTTCCAGAATCATTGATAGATATTGTATATGGTTTCGGGCACATAGCAAGGATATTTAGAATATTCTTTGTTGTGTTCCTACCTCAAAGGTATTCTTCCATAGAGTATATTGAATATCAGCATTCTATGTTAACGATTCTGTCCCCATTCTCAGGTATGGTTCAATCCAGATCCTGATCTCAAGCCAGTTTACAATATGAAAAATCCTGTTATGTTCTATTTTGATACCCTGGATGATAATGATTTTTCCCACACTCATATTCATACCTGATTCAAACTGAATCCTGATCTCAAGCCAGTTTTCATTATGAAACATCCTGGATATGGTTATCTTGACGCCCTGGATATAACTTGGTAGGGTCCTCCAAGCTGCTCAAACCTGGTCCAAACTGATGCAGAAGCATCCATTGCCCATCTGCAATCTTGTATCACTCAAACATCAAACCGATGCAGGAGCATCTGTGGCCCATCTGCAATCTTGTATAACTCAAACATGTTTTGTTCTCTTTCCTTTGTTTTACTCTGCTTTTTGGTTCCTTGCTATGAGTCTAGAGATTGAGTTTGTGCTTTCTCCTGTGTTTCTCCTTTGTATTTTGTTGATTTTTTGTTCCAGAAAAATATCATAGCTTGCAAATTGTAATACTCTTGGCAAAAGAATCCAATCAAAGTAATTCAAATGCTAACAGAAAAGAAATTTGGTTTCTCTGAACAAGTGATAACAATAATGAATCTAAGCAGTAGTGGGGGTTTTATGAACTCAGGAAAATGGCTTTGAGTATTATTATTGAACTGCTGATTTTCCAGTGACAAATTGAAAAAAGAGGAAACGTCTTCATCTCTTGCCATCAAGATTTGCATTTCAAACGTCATTTTTGCATTGCAGACTCAGAGGAAACATTTAAATTTACTAGCCTACATGTTTTTACATTCATATTTACAGTAAGAAAAGAGATTCATTGAAGGCAGGAACTTTTGGAACCCTGGCTTCTGTGTAAAGTGAATTTATTGATATAAACAAGTTATAAATAGATTTACCTAGGTTTGATGCAAAGATTTGGTGGTATTATTCAATATATCCATTTTGAGAATGTTTATAGTTCAATGTATCAAATTAATAATTTCCATTCTAGAAAAGCATGGAATGGTAGAAGAATTCAGATAATAAACTTATTCTTGGAATGCAATTAAGAGTTACGCAAGAATGCATGAGCAGCCTGTAAGGGATCAGTGGACCTAGGGAGGCCATGGATGCAAAGGTTCAGTGCCTTGGTTTGTCTTGCCCCTTCTACGAACTTTGCTTGGACAATCATCTCAACAATAGGAGGTGCCTTCTTCCCTTTGACCACTTGAACCCATGAATTATCCTCTTTGCTCTATTTTTGGATAGATTGTTGTTCGGCATCTTTTGCTTCCTTAAGATGTTTGTGATGGGTAACAATCTTATATTGTTTGTTCTGAATTTCAGAGACCACATCATTGAGCTACTTGAAACAAGGGGTATCACAGGCATTGGCTTGAGCCTGTTCAAGATGGTTGATTGTAGCCTACAAATAAGCAATGTTATCATCCTTTTCCTGTAGTTACTTCTGAAATAATGACAACAGTCCCCGCAAATTGTAGCCTTGAGTTTCGATCCCAAAAGGCCTTTGGCTAAAGCTGGAGTATTTGTTTTGTAGCAACAATGCCTTGAGAAGGCAGGGAGTATTAAATTCCTAGTTTAAAGGAAACTCCACAGGCAGCAATTAAACAACCACATGCAGCAGAAAGCCACACATAACAAAGGTTAACAAAAGAATCGAAAACCCACCTCTGGTTGACAGGATGCCTGAAAATCACAAACAAAAAATGCATGTGTAAGGTCCTTTCAGATGAAACCCCAATTGGGAATCACATGCCCTTGCATGCAAAAATCCAAGATAAAAATGACATTTCCTTAGCCCCCAGGACTAAGTAGGAAATCCTTTCATATTTCCCTTCACTTATGGTCTCCGGACTTGTTCTCATGGCCATGAAATCATATAACTAGGATACAAGGGCAATCAAATGTTTTTTATAGGTAGATATTTTCAGATTCACTCCAAAGGCCTTTGATGCTATTGGGTGTCTGTTGATGTGTTATTTATGCACATGCGAACACAGAATAAAATACCAAGGTATCTTATCCTCTCTTGAACAAAGTCTCTCATATGCTATGCTTCACGATCAAATGAAACAGCTCCAAGGATACGAAATGTCAGGTCTTGACGTGTGGATAAGTTCAGTGGTTTGATGTGATAATGCTGGAATCACAAGGGGACTTACGTTGTACATGAATGCTCAAACTTATCATGGATCAGGATAGGTATGCCGATAACTTAGGATTTGGCAATGTAGTTCTATACTTAATTCTTACTAAAAAATGGGCAAAAGGAATAGGGTTCCGGAAATCTATTCTAAGCCTAGGAATGTAGGAGATGATGAACAAATTTAGTGGAATCAAACTAGGCAACGTCAAACAGGTATTGACACAAGCTTAGTACAATCATCTAAAGTATACGTATGGATTTTCAAACTATTACCATCAAACGTTGACACCATCCAAGTTGACGCTTGTCAAGGGACGCATAATAATTGAACTTAAGCTTACTCAAATTTCCAGTTGACCACACAAGGCGCACTTACCAACGGCAAGAAGCTAGTGGTATGGATTAAATTAAGAACTATGAATGCAAAGAAAACATTTGAAGAGAAAAATCACCAACAATTGAACAATGATTTAGATTCAAATAGCTGCAGCATACACCAACAATTCTACAAAAACTCCCCCTTACAAATGAGAGGCAATGAGGCTTATATAGAGCCTCAAAAGAAATGAATGGCCCAGATTTAATTCAAGATCAACGGCCAAGATTACAAGATAAAACCCTAATTAGGGTTTGTACAACCACCATTACATTGGCCAATAAGAAACGAGGGTAGGTAAGATAAATAATATTTGATGTAGCGCCATGTGTCACCTATTCCCTCCTTGAATGAATGTTGACTTGGAACCCTTTGATTGAATGAATGGTGACTAGGATGCCACCTCATCTTGCCTTGTACAATTAACCAATTTGCCTTGTACACTCTTCATCTTCACAATGTTTGGAATCCCTTATGATACTTTACATTCCATCCTTATGTTAAGGAATCCCATGAACTATTCCCTCCTTGTGTTTGGAAATTTTCCCAATCTTGGAATACTGAAATATTTCCTTCCTTGACGCACTTTGATATTGGAATTCCTTGATGTAGTTTTGGATTTCTTGATGTGAAATCCTTTGTGTTCATTTCTTGAACTTGCTTTCCTCCATTTGTTCACCATCAAAGTGGAGTCTTTTTCATGATTGATCTAGTCCTCATCTTCACCTTCTGGAATCTCTGTCCGGAAATCCCCATCCAATCTTTGAAGTATTGATCTTCCTTATCCGCATTGCATGCATCCTCCTTCACCTCAAGCCTTGATCACCATGCTTCCTTTCCTCGTAACAATCTTGCAAAACAAACAAGCATTGAATCAAACACACATGTGATAAACTTGATTTCAACCTTGGTGGGAAATCCATCCGCATACGAACGAATCAGTTCTCAAAACATCCGCATTATCCCTGTCCATTTCTTCACTTGGTGGAAATTTGATGTCTATCTGGACAACTTCCTGCCTTTGTAATTCCGCCCTGCAATGGAAATCCAACTCCCATTCGGACTCATTGTCTTGAAAATCATGTGTTGAGTGGAAATTAGAACCTCATAGGGACTTTGTTCCCGACATTTGTCCCAACATGTGATAAGTAATCTTAGAAAATTGTAACACCAATTCTGGAAAATATGAAGGTCTGGATTGAAATCTAGAAGATTTTCCTTAAGAAAAACCGATTTTTAGACTTATGATAAGTCTGATCATAATTGTTAAGTCTGAAGACACCCATGTAAACTCAAAAAATCAAGTATTTGGAGCCCCAAAATGAATGTCCAGGTTTGGAGATATCACTTGGAGGTCTGAAAACACTCAAAAAGTGACTGATTTTTTATATCAAAGTTGTAATAAAAGTCTGATCTTCTAAGGACAAAGTCTGAATACGCCCTCCAATGCCTGAAAATACTCAGAAAATGGTGTATTGAAGTCTGATTTTCTGATTCTTAAGTCTGAATACACCCTTTGAAAGTCTGAAAAAATGGCTCCAAAAAGTCTGAAGACACTCTGAAAATGATGAATATCAATGGCTGGAAGTGGTCACAGCCATGTCACATGCTTGCATTTGAATTATTTCGACCTTCAAAACTTAGAAATGGTCACATCTGGGCACAACTATGTGGCTGGAAATGAAGTTTCAGTCTGAAGACAACCTGCAACTATGGAGTTTCAGACTATAACAACAATGGCAGCCCTTGAAAATGCACTGAGAACTCCTCCAAACAGCCCTTAACCAAAATCACCTTAGTGTGGATGAGTTGGGCAATGAAAAATAATTCTGCAAATGTGTTCCCAGCCAACAATGGAAGTCAAATCACTCCCAACAATGGCGCCCAGCAAGGTCTGAAAATAATGGCAGCCCCTTAACACTCGAAAATATCACCAAAATTCATCAAGATATAGAGGAATCAGCCTCCCAAATAAAATCGCCCAACTTTAGCCATGGCACCACTTCATAAAAATCTCCCAGACATGAAAATCGTCCCCCAAGCTTGCTGTAATGGCCTCCAAACATGGCGCCCAGGTCTGATTGGGCAAACAAATACTTTAAATCTGCAACTTCAACTCCAACAATGGTGTCAACTTGACAATTGGGCAAAAAACACCCAGCTGGGACCTCCAATCTGCCTTCAATCAGCCACCTAACTGTCACATCAGCAACTTATAATGTTATTTTAATGCTGGGCAGGCATACTTAAACGCATTTTCACCTTGAAACTTCACCACACAAGCAATGTGGGATAAAACTTTGATACTTATACTTGCTTGGGGAAAATCGATTTGCTTCTAGAAATATCTAATCATTAAATGTTTATTGCAAATCATTTATTAATTGTTTTTAATTTTTAAATAATCGTCAACACTTGTAAAAATAATTAAATTTGAGGTCGATTTATTTAAAATATTCCAAAATTTAGATCAAAATTAACCCTTGGGGAAAAATCGCCCCATGTTGGGATAAAAGTCCCAATGAAAACTTATTAAAAATCATTAAAATGGTCTTTGGGGGAAAATCGACCCCAATCTAGATAGCATTCCGGACCCAAAATCAATCAACCCCAATCTGGATAGCATTCCGGACCCAAAATCTTCAATTTGCACTTCTCCGTACTAAAATCCACAAAAAGTCATCATGAAAAGCTCTGGTGGAAAATCGATAGTCATCAGGAATCCTCACTTAAGTCATCCACAACTTCATCCACACTCCCTAGGGAAAATTCGAAGGTAGTCAAGAAAATTCCCAACACTTGACAAAATTTAATCATCCTGGTGGAAAATCGACCCTAGTATGGATTCTCAATGGTGGAAAAATGAGGCTAGTCAAAAATAAGGCAAGTCTGGATTTCAAGGGATTTCAAGGGAAATCCATGTCCAGTTTAAATTTTGAGTGGGGAAAACCATGGGTAGTCAAGAATATGAGGGGAAAAGCACCTCTAGTATGGAATTTTGACCTTTTTAACCCTTAGAATATGGATTTTCATTCAGAAAATGGTGATTTTTCCACTCAAAATCACTAGGAAACTTCAAAACTCAATAAAACTCAACTAGACTCAGGCAAATTCATCAAAAATTGGAGCGTAACGCAAGGAAACCTATCAGGATAAAGTGCAAAATCAACTTGAATAACTTCCTAGGAGCGAAGAAACAACTCCTAAATGTCCTAAAACAACTTGGCACTTAAAACTGACGTGGACGTTCAAAAACATGCTAACGCTCAAATGTCAATGCAACACTTAGCAAGAATAAATCAAAACCCTAAGGCAACCCATAGACTTAGGCAAAACTCAAGATCACTCTAACATTTTGACATTTTAAACATGCGATCCTATTCAAAATTCAAAAACCCTCTCATCGACAAAGGCAAACAGAAGCCAAGGATCTGAAGATCTTTACAATGGATGAGCTATTTGGCTCACTAACAGCCTATGAGATGAGAACAACCAGTGATGCTTCCTTAAGGAAAGAGGCAGCATTCAACACCACCCAGAAGGGCAAAGAAGTAGTTGCTCATAAAGGATCCAGTGAAGACTCTGATGCAGAGGTAGCAAGCTTTGTCAGAAAACTCAAAAGAGGATCTGGCAATTATAAAGGAAAGCTACCACTCAAATGTTTCAAGTGTGGTAAAGTTGGACACTTTGCTGCAAAATGTCTTTATAATGAAACCGATGGAGATGAGTCAAGAGGGTTTAGCAAATCTGTTGGTCAAGATAAAGAAAGAAATGTCTACCGGCAAGGAAGAAGAGGCTACCGGAAGCAGAACAACCTCTATACTATTGAGGATGATGCCACAGATGAAGAAAGTGCATCAAAAGATGACTACCATGAGAATGACAGAAAAGTTAATCTCTTTATGGCACTTGATGAACCAGTTGGTGAAGATGAGGAAGAAGAGGATATTGAGGCTGAAGTGGATTTAGAAGGAGAGCTTACAAGTGCTCTTGAGGAGCTGAGTAAAAGAAGAAGAGAACTCAAGAAATTCAAGCTTATTGCAGTAGATGAACAAGGTATCTTGAAGCAATCCCTGGATGAGTCCAATCAAGTTATATCTAACTTGAAACTACAGTTAGAAGAAGCCAAGAGGATATGTGAAGTTGCATCCTCTGATCTAATGAAGAAGGAAAAGGAGCATCAAGATCTGGAAGCAAAAATAATGAAGCTCAGAAAGGAACTTGAAGAAAGTAAGGAAGAAATAAAAGTAAGAAGCAAATATGAAGGCAACACTGAAGCTTTAGATAAGATGTTGAGCAAACAGAAGCAATACAAAGATACTGGTGGCTTAGGCTTTGAAGAAGGTCAAATTTCAAACAGCAAAGACACATCCGGTAAAGAAATACAGTTCACCTCTTCAAATGAAGGTGAAGAGAAGAAGACATTCACTGTAAGCAAGGATACCGATAAAAAGACATATGCAGATGCTGTTGGAAATCGCCACACAAAATGGTATACACAAGAAATGAACCGAAGGCCACACTCATTGTATCGACATGCAGATCCAAGGAGAAATGCAAGAGTTGACCATGAAGGATTCACCAGAGTCAACGACATGAAGGGAAGACCCCCGGTGAGGCAATCCTTTATAGGACCAAGGCAACCTAACCAGTATGTTTCAAACTTTCATGGTTACTGTTACCGGTGTAACAAATTTGGGCATAGAATAGCTGACTGTAGATTAAAAAATAAGCCCTCTATGAATTATGAAAGTAGAAATCATTTTAATGCACTCTGGGATATGAATGTTGTCTGTTATCAGTGCAATGGATATGGTCATAAGAGTTTTGAATGTAGGAAGAATAAACAGGTGCCCTACAATAATCTTAAGGATTTAACTTTAAATGAAAATGTGAAATGCTATAACTGTCAAGAGTTTGGACACATAGCAAGGTTTTGTAAAAACAGGAAGATCAAGCAGAAGAAGACAAATCCTGATCAAGAACTGGTAGTTGAACCAAAGCACAAAATAGCAGCTGACAAGAAGAAGGAAACCAAACCGGTATGGGTTGAGAAAGAAAAGGACTAGGCAGAATCAAGTCTGATAGTGTAGACTGCTTTACACGCTAAACGGAAAAATCTATGGGTTGTAGATAGTGGTTATTCCAGCCATATGACTGGTGATAAAAATAAATTTATTAAACTTGAAGACTGGAATGGTGGTTCAGTAAGATTCGGAGACAACTCATAAATCAAAATAAAGGGAAAAGGTACTCTAAATATTGATGGAAAATTGAAGGCACATGATGTATATTATGTGGAAAGTTTAAAGCACACTCTGCTGAGTGTTAGGGTTTAGGGTTTAAGGTTTAAGTCAGATGTGCGACAAAAGTTATAAAGTCACCTTCGACTCAACTAGTTGCCAGATAAAGAAAGACAGTATTGGTCAGGTTGTGGCAGAAGGAAAGAGAACATAAGGCAATGTTTACAATTTGAAGGAACGCTATGAGTCCCAATGCATGATAGGACAGGTTGATGAAAGTTGCACCAAAGATTAGGCCACATAAACTTTGATAACTTAGTTGCAATAAGCAGAAAGGGGTGTGTAAGGAATATTCCATCCATCATCAAACTAGTAAGCACATTTTGTGATGATTGTGTAAAAGGGAAGCAGACTAAGGTGAGCTTCAAGACAAAAGAGCACAACACCTCCAGACCACTTGAAATTGTGCATACAGATCTGTGTGGTCCAACTAGGACAAGAGCTCTTGTCGGTGAAAGATATTTTATGCTCTTTATTGATGATTATTGAAGAATGACATGGGTCACTTTCCTGCAAGATAAGTCACAAGCATTTGACAGATTCAAGATCTTTAGGAATGGAGAAAGAAAGTGGGTGCAAGCTAAAATCTCTAAAGATCGGACCGGGGTGGAGAGTTCACATCAAATGAATTTGAAGATTATTGTGAAAAACATGGAGTTAGAAGGCAATACTCAATCCCTAGGACACCACAGCAAAATGGAGTGGTAGAAAGAAAGAACAGGACAATTAAAGAGATGACCAGAACCATGTTAAATGAGGCCACCCTGCCAGACACATATTGGAAGGAAGTTGTTCATACTGCTACATATAATTAGAACCCAGTTCAATTAAGAACAAACAGCAGAATGACACCTTATGAGTTGTGGTATGACCGAAAGCCATCAATCAAATACTTCAAAGTATTTGGAAGTAAGTGTTTTATCAAAAGAGATATGGATGGTCTAGGTAGTTTTGACTCCAAGAGTGATGAAGGAATCTTCCTTGGTTACTCATCTAATAGCAAGGCCTACAAATGCTACAACAAAAGACTAAGAAGAGTCATTGAGAGTGTGCATGTAAAATTTGATGAGGATATACACAAAGGAAGTCAACCACGGGTAAACCGGTATGATGATTCTGGTGATGAAGGTGAGGAAGCTCAGTCAGACAATGAACCAGAGAAGCATCCAAGAAGGCTCCCAATCAGTATGTGCAGTTGAATCACCCGGAAGAGCAAATTTTAGGAAATAAGAGTGATGGAGTGTAGACTAGAAGAAGACTTGCCCAGAATGATGAACAAGTCAACTTTTGCCTCATGACTGAAGTAGAACCTAAAACATTCAATGAGGCCAACAAAAGACAAGAATGGATGGATGCCATGGAAGAAGAACTGCAACAGATTGAGAAGAACAAGACTTGGGAATTAGTCCCTAGACCGGAAGACAAGAACATCATTGGCACTAAGTGGGTCTACCGAAATAAGATGAATGAAGAAAGTAAAATGATTAGACATAAAGCTAGACTTGTGTGCAAAGGATACTCTCAAATAGAGGGCATTGACTTTGAAGAAACATTTGCACTGGTTGCTAGATTAGAAGCAACTAGGATGTTTCTAGCATTTTCTGCCTACAAGGATAAAGTATATCAAATGGATGTAAAATATGCCTTCCTAAAAGGAAATTTGGAAGAAGTGTACATGGAGCAACCAGAAGGGTTTCTGTTACATGATGATGAAACATTTGTGTGTCGGTTGAAGAAGGCCCTGTATGGTTTAAAGCAAGCTCCTAGAGCATGGTATTCAAGATTAGATCAGTACCTGAAGGAGCAAGGATTCAAAAAGGGGAGTGCTGACAGCAATTTGTACAAAAAGAAAGATAGGAACCACATGATTATTGTGGTTGTGTATGTAGATGACATTATCTTTGGAGGCAATAAGGACACCCTTTGCAAACAATTTGCTGATCAGATGCAGTTAGAATTTGAGATGTCAATGCTTGGTGAATTGACAAACTTCCTTGGTTTGCAGATATTAAAGCAAGATAAGGGAATCTTTATCTCACAAACCAAGTATGCAAAGGATATGTTGAAGAAATTTCAACTGGAGGATTGCAAACCAGTAAGTACCCCCATGGTGACCGGCAGTAAATTAAGCAAGAATGGTGAATCACCGGTGGTGGATCAGACTTTGTATCGATCCATGATTGACAATCTATTGTACCTAACTGCTTCTAGACCGGATATAGTACAGGCAGTGTGCATGGTCGCCAGATTTCAAGATGCACCTAAGCAGTCACATATGAATGATGTAAGTAGAATCTCTAGGTACCTACAAGGAACACTCAGTTATGGATTGTGGCACCCTACACAAGGGGAATTCATCTTGGAAGCATACACTGATGCTGATTGGGCAGGTTGTATTGATGACTAGAAGAGCATAAGTGGTGGTGCATTCTTCCTGGGTGACCAGTTGGTCTCATGTCATAGCAAGAAGCAGACTCAGTCTCTCTATCAACTACTGAAGCAAAATACATTGCTACTGCTACATGCTGCTCTCAAGTGCTTTGGATGAAGCAGACCCTCAAAGACATACAGGTGGATATCACTGATCCTATTCTCATCCGATGTGATAATTCGAGTGCAATCAACATAGCAAAGAATCCAGTGATGCATTCCAGGACAAAGCATATAGCCATCAAGTATTATTTTCTCAAAGAGAAGGTTGAAGGACAAGAAGTAAAGATGGACTATGTTCCTAACGGAGAACAAGTAGTAGACATTTTCACCAAACCATTACCGATAAGCACCTTTGAGTACCTACGACACAAGTTGGGAGTTGTCATCTGCCTTATGCACTTCAGAAAGGAAGGTTTGATATGGTTCAGGGGGAGTTTATAACAGCATCTATAACTCATAAACCGCATATCAATACTGGCTGGAATCACTGGTAGTAGCCAAAGGGGAAGCTTGGTATGGATCAAAGGGTGAGTGGAAAGTACCCTTTGTCATTGTGTCAAAGGGGGAGAAATCTACCGGTATGAAGTGTCTTGCAATAAGTTGACATCAATGCCAAAGGGGGAGATTGTTGGCATTATTGGCATTAAGTTGTCATTGATGTCAACCGGTTTGGCAAGGTCACCGGTAAGTAAGAAGTGGTGACCGGTATGATGGCAATACACATGAGAGTGAGCAGATAGAAGGAAGGCTACCGGTACACATAACTTGTGTCATCTACCAGTAAAGAAGGCTTACGGGTAAGGCACAAACTAGGATGAAGGTTGTTTGGTTGTTATGAAGGCACAACAACCGGTGAGCAGAACAGAGAGGATGTGTTGTCGGTACAGAGGATGTTTGATAGTCATACCAATAAGATGAACTAAACCGGTAGTCTACCTCAGTCGACAAAGAATGTCAAACCGACATAGGAATCCGAGCAGAAGTGGATGTCGACAAGCATGACAGCTGGATGCCAAGAGGAGGGATTGCACAGGTCAGTGGAGTGTGCATCGACGTAACAAATCTGCAAGCAGGTCGGCTTTAATGAGGAACCCGCAAGTCACGCAGGATGCCAGAGGATTGCGGCTCAAGGAAGGCAAGTTGGCAAAGCAACTGAACTGATCCTGCAAGAAGATTTGATCGTCGTACTCATTTGGTGAAGGAAACAGCAAAGCCATTAATGGCGAATGACAGAGAAAAGCAAAAAAGCGTGTTGCAAACCTCCAAATTTAGAAAACACACATTGGAATGCGAAGCTTGGTTGGTATTGATCATTGTCATGAAGATCATATCCTTGAAAAGCAGAAAGCAGATCAAATCAAATCTGATTGGGTTCGAGTTGGAGAAAGAAAAACCTACCACGGCATTGTTGAATGCAATTTTAGGCGGGAATCCAAGATTATAAATAGAGGAGCTCGAGACAGAAAAGGATTGATGCTTGAGGAGAAGAAGAAGAGTGAAGAGAGCTTGAGTGCGGAGAATAATCATCTCCCTTAGAATTTATTCTAAGAAAGATTGCAGAAGTGAGTTAACAAGCAAACCGGTGAGAGGGTTTAACCGGCAGTGATAGAGTACCAGTATAGCTATAGCAGGTCTAACAGTTGAGCAAACCGGTGAAGTGTGATTGATCAAGAAGGCATCCAAGTGCGACACAGTGGGTTGTGAGGCTGTGAGAGAGACAGAAGAGAGGCCAAGAATCAAAAAGAACTATCTGTTAACCAATAGTGTGAGATCCAAGAAAGAAGAGAAGACTGTTAACCGGAAGAAACCTATTTGATCAAGAGTTGCAAAACTCATTTGCAACAAGAAGCTATAATTGTATCTAAATTGTATTTCAATATACATCACCAAGTTGGAGCTTGGTGCAGGGATTGGTACTCCTTGGGTTGGTGGCCTAAATCAGAAGGGGTTGGTGCCCTAAATCTTTGTAATTTAGTGTTTCACTAGTGAGGCTAGATTGGAGCAGTAGTCTCCAGCAACATTTCTCACCAAGGTTTTTCCCATATTGGGTTTTCCTCATACATCTGGTGTTGTGGGTTGCATTTGTGTGATTGTCTTCTTTGGTTTCCTCATTTGCTTTACTGGTTTGATTGTTTAGCGCTTAAGATAACAACCGGTATTCTGAAGTTGCTTTAAAAGTCAAAAGAGTTTAGGAACCACTGATTCACCCCCCTCTTAGAGGTATATGTGTTCAACATGCATAACACTCCATTGGATGGTATCTAAAATATTTCAAATCATA
This sequence comes from Cryptomeria japonica, assembly GCF_030272615.1. Classification (NCBI taxonomy): domain Eukaryota; kingdom Viridiplantae; phylum Streptophyta; class Pinopsida; order Cupressales; family Cupressaceae; genus Cryptomeria; species Cryptomeria japonica. The sequence goes on from NC_081410.1 coordinate 620,410,312, forward strand.
AAACCAAATTAGAAAGAGATTCTATTGGAAGGGAATGAAAGGGGATGTGCTCAAGCACATCAAGGAATGTTCACTTGCCAAAAGAACAAGGCTGAACAAGTCTATCCTCTAGGTCTACTTCAGCCCTTACCCATCCCTAAGCAAAAGTAGGAAAGTATATCTATGAAACTTTATCGCTAGGTTACTCAATGTAAATGGTAAAGAGTACATTTTTGTTGTAATAGATAGACTTACTAAGTATGCACATAACAAATCTTCTGATTTCAAGGCATCTCAAATTGCTGATTTATTTTTTGAGGTATTCAAATTACATGGTTCGCCCAAGAACATTGTTAGTCACAAGAATAGCAAGATTTTGTCATTTTTGGCAAGAATTGTTTTCTTTGGTAGGAACAAAACTCACCCAGAACACAACTACCACCCCCAAACATATGGGCAAACCGAAATTGTCAACAAATGGATCAAGGGGTACTTGAAAAATTAAGTTTCTTGGAAGCAAACAGCTTGGGTCAAGTGGGTACAATTGGAAAAACATTGTCATTACAACTCCCACCATATGTTCATATGTATGTCGCCTTTTATAGCTTGTATGGATATAATGTTTTAACCTTTGTGGATCTTGCAGTCAAAAAAATAGGGTACCCAAAACAACAAATATAATAAAGTAGAGTCAAGAAATTTAAGTATCTTAAGGACCAACTTCAACACACCCAGAATCAGCAAAAGCTCTATGCAGACCAGTAGCACATTGAAAGAGTATTTGAAGTTGGAGACATGGTTTACTTGAGGTTACAACCCTATACGTAGCAGTTGTTGAAGAAGAAAGGAGCAGAAAGTTGAAGCCCAAGTTTTATGGCCCTTATAAGATCTTAAGAAAGGTGGGAGAAGTAAATTTTGAGCTAGAGCTACTAGAGAATAGAAGAATCCACAATATCTTCCATATTTATTGCCTTAAAAAGCGTTGGGACAGCATGTTGCACCTTCTAAAGAATTGTCACCTTTGGATGATGAAGGAAGACTCATTTTAATGCCAGGAAACATATCTTGGATACTTGGGAAAGAAAGTTGAGTAATAGAACCATTAAACAATTACTTGGTGCGATAGGACTTAACAAAATATGCTACATGTGAAAGAGCAGACATTTTGAAGCACCCAAATTTGAATTGCTTGAGGACAAGCAAATTTGGGAAAGGAGACAGTCATGTCCCCTTTTCCCATAAGATTCCAAGTTGTTCCTTAAGCCTATTTCCTATTTCACGTGGGTTTGGGGAAATGAATTAGGGAAATGACTTGTAGTATTTACATGTGTTATAAGTAACCGCTAAAGTTTTTTGAAGTGGACACTTGATTATATGGCCCTTTTGTGTTATATAATCAAGTTTATTTCTTTAAACAGTGTAAAGTAAAGGATCATGAGTTAAATTCTTTCAAAAGGAAGAGGAAAGAGTTTGAAATTGTCTTTAGAGGGAAGTCGGGTGCTCAAGTGCCTATTTAAGCTAAATCCAAAATCAATGATGATAGGCTTACTTTACCAATTCATTTCATCAAATAGATTGGACATCTTGTTTGCCTATAACTAGAGATTGGAAAACAGAAATCCCTTGATATCCACATCTGGTTAGTGGATGAGAAGCCGTATTTTAACATTGTGCAATTTAATATAGGAATTGTGTTTGAGCTGCAATGATCTGTGTGTGGGCCGTTTCTACTCCACCTATTTGCAGAGTAGCCGAATACTCCTTTGTCCCTCTTTGGCCACGCAAATCCCTGTATCCGAAATGGATACATATTCAATACGGCCCGGATACACATCAGGTATTGTACCCCGCATGCCCAAAAAACCTTGATTTTCCAACTGTGCTGGATACCAATGATTTGATTTTTAAAAAATTTGACGTAAATCTTTCTAACTTTAATTTAAATAAACTTCAGTCATGCAATTTTTTTTGGTATAAACAAAAACCTACACCAAATGAGAAAGACAAATGAAATGATTTTCTATTTCAGCGACCCATTTTTTTGGTTATCTTCCAAAAGCAACTAGACTTTTTTTGAATATTGTAAATTGTAAACATCAACTTATAATTATTTATGTAACAATTATATGTCTATATTGCTTTTGAAGTAATGAAAATCTCCTCTAGAAACTTAAAAAATTGTGTTCAATATGTGTGTTTGTTTTTCATGAATGTTGTATCTAGCCATATCCATATTGGGGATCTTAAAAAATAGCTGTATCCGTATCCAATACCGTATCCATATTTGTATCTGTATCCGTATCCATGCAACTTTGATGGTTTTGTCATTCTGTGGTGACTCCTTTAGCACCATTGGTATAGATTTGTTACATTTTTTTATTAATAAAATTTCCTGCTAGTTTTTTTCAAAAAGATCTGGGCAAGTTGAAATCATGCTGAATTAATAAGAGTGATCAATTATTGTGGATGGTTATGTTATTTATTCACATTCAAAGGGAATTCTTATCCATCTCTGCAAGTTCTACTGAGAATAGAATTTGTTGTATTAAGTCTGATCCTGTAATTTGTGTTGATCGGAATTGAATTGAGTAGAAATCATATAATATTCCTATCAAGGATATTACACAATTTCTCGTCTTTGTATTTAAAATTTCTACCAAGGAGAAATATGCAGAGCCTGCCAAACCAGAAAATTTAGGATTCGTGAATAAGAAATAAACTGGATGTGGTACAAGATAAAAAGTTTACATGTCTCTTCAACCTCTTTTATTAATACTTCTTTATGTATTTTTCATTTTTTGGTTTCATTTGACCTTTTATATTGTTTTAACTCTAGCAATTATTTAAGGAATAAAATTTATAATCTAATATGTATTTTTAGACTCCTCCCCAAAGTGTGTTGATTATTCCTCCCCAGCCGTCAACTGTTACACAAAAATAGCTTCAAAATATTTCTAATCAATATGGTATTATTCTATTTATATTATTTTATCAGTGAAAACACAGGCAAAGCATAGAAGTCTTACCATCTCAACAGGCAAATTGAGATCAGATGACTTGTAGCTGGGCCAGAATCCAGTAGTCAAGACCGTTACAGCCAAGTCTATTCCAGGATGTATATGTTCATTGTCAGGATCCCTAAGATACTCTTCAAACTTGGATTGGTTCTCCTTTGCAAGCATCAAATCAGTTACCTGAGAAAAAATATGCAAAATTAAAAGAACAGCATGTCAATCAGGGTCCCTGCTTAAGAAGAGCTTTTGATTAATCCCAAAGTTCATAAAATCATGGATATGCATATTATACATATAAGTTCTTCTGTTTGGTTCATGCAGTAGATCACAAGATTTAATCAAATGGCCACCTATGACATACCATTCCTTCCATCTTTGAAGTAAATTGACCTCCACATTGCTGCTTAAGTTTTGTTAAGATACTCCGTTCATGATCATCATTTGCACTTTTATCAAATAAAAGCCTGCGGGCTAGTTTTTTCCTAAAAATTTGAAAACAGTTATTACACTTATTGGCAGAATGAATAATAGAGGTTAGAGATACTTTATACCATTTGCAATGTTGATATCACATATTCCATGAGACAATCTATTCTTAAAATACACAAACCCAGCTGTCTTTAAGTTTCAATATACTACATGAAAACACCTTTTCAAATAACACATGAAAAAGAAACCATGACTCCAGAAAAGATATATGTACAAATACAATTGAACCTTGCTAGTGACCATTGAAATTCTACCTTTTGGGTTTAACTTTTTAGGAATATGTTCCTAATATAGAAGAAAATGTAATGTCCCCATTTTCAGGTTCTCTAGCAGTGCAGTTGTCACTTTTGGGTTTATGTCAACTTGTTCAAAGGTAATTTGATGTTACCCAATTAGCTCAGATGGTTCAAAGGAATCATATGACGCTTTCAAATGTTATTCTTGGGGGGAGCATCTTATTTTAGTAAGTCACCTAGTCAAGCCTGTTTCAGAAAAGTTCCCTAAAAGGCAATGTTCCACAGAGTTTCCTAACAGAGGACGGGGATACACGGGGACAGGTTTTGGGGACTAGGGGACCAAGGGCCTAAATTTGGGGATGGCGAGGGGACGACAGGGGGACAGCAGTGCTGATATAAAAATAGAGGTGAATTTAAATCTTCAAGGCAAAATCTGCAATATAACATCTCTGTGAGTGCCCCATGAAAGGCCAACTAGTTTTCATGAAGTTAAAGATTGCAATCAGTATGTAATGGCATGTGCCATATAGCAAGCGACCTGGTGGCATCCCCAATAGAAGTGGCAGAAGTGTTGGTGCTATGGGAGGACATTTCCCCTAAGTCTCGGAAATGACCCCCTACAGGTGATGCATGTTTTTTTGGGGGGGGGAGGGGGAGAGGGGGGGGAGGGGGGTGCGTCCTCGTGGAACACTACTAAAAGGTTTATAAAGGGGAATTGAGAGATCATTTGGTATGCTTTGAGTTTATTATTTCTAATAGTTCTCTCTGAAAAAAACCTACGTGGTTTCTTGAGTTGGATTTAGTTCAGCTCAAGCTTTGTTAAGACGAAAACCTTTGCAAGGAACATCTTCTACGTTAATGAAAAATCCAATCCAGAGGATTACTTAGTGAAATCACATAGAGATCACAGCTGGGCTTCATCGTGGATGATTTCAGTTGTATTTACAGTCTTGAGGGAGCAAATTGAAAGAATTATATGCAAGTTAATTTCCTTTAATTGCAGGCTGTACAGCCTAAAGAGTACCATGAGCATAGAGGAAGGTCGTGCTTGGGGTTTGAAGAGGTTTCCATTGCAATTTAGAGATGTTTAGGGTCTGCACTGCCATTTGTATCCATTTCATGACATTTGGATAAATTATTGAAGATTGCATCCAAACTTACAAGTGCCAATTAGCTGATTTCAATACCAATTCAGTCTATTTCAATGTTGCATTTTTATTTAATGACCCAGGTTGCTCATACTTTTGGGAAAGTGTATTTTCATATCAGAAATAAAATCTGGAATTTTCAGCTTCATATATTTCTTAGTTTGACATTCTGAGTTGTTAAATTGCTGCAAGTTACTTTATTACCTGCACTTTGTTTATCATCTCAAAACCATTGCAAAAGACATAACAAACAAAAAGAAAACTAAGACAAAACAGGGCAGCATATTACAGAGAAAAACAAATGTTTATTTTCGATTTATATTTAAAATAAAAAGATTGTTCCCACAATAAAAGACAATGTCACTGATACAAGTATCATGTATCTAACTTAAATAAAGGAATGAAAAGGGGTAAGTCAGGAAACTTAGTACATTTTTTTATGGAAGACAACGTGAGCATCAGAGACAAATGTGGCTGAAACAAAACACCAATTCATTTTCCAAAAGTTTTCAGTGACATTTTCCAGCAATTTTGCAGGAAATGTCTTATGAAACAATAATCCAAAGTTTCAATTTCAAAAGCTCTTCCACATAAAAGTGCAATCGACTATCATCAATGAAATATCAAATATGTATTCACAAATATGAATATATTCTTGTGCAGATATAGCAAATTGTTTTATTTAATTAATTCTTTCTTTTTCTGTTATTTTTTAGCATATTCTATCGAGATTGACAAGTTTCTACAGACTCCTGAATCCCAACAGGAAGACGCACGAAATCTACAATAAAACTTCTTTGGGCTCACAAATCCCTCCTATAAACTTATTGGCAAGTACTCGCCAACCTTCATGTCTATCCTCGGCTATAGTCCATGTACACACCTTCGACCTCTTTCCACAAAAGAAAGTTTAAATAAATTGGAAGCATTTTGGACAACTGTTTACTGCTGCTGCTCAAACAATACTAAAAATTTTATCACAGGTTATCTTGTATAGCCAATGGATTCAGAAAATGGATTCTTAAATCCTTCAGAAAGTAAATGCCAGAGAACATACCTATAAAATTCTGCAAAGAGATCTTTATCACTAATGTATGCAAGAAGCTTTACCACCTGCAAAATTTATAACTGATGCAATTAGAACTTGGATTAGGTAAGTCCTTTGTAACCTAAGTAATTCAAAATAAAAAGGAGCCACCTTCTCAAGAGTGTCTTCAATGGCATCATCGCTTAGTTTTTCACTGCCACCTTTTTTCAATATGTTGTCACAAAATGTGGCCAGTAATTCTGCACTTGTGCTCCCTGCAACTCCTTTATTGCAAAACACCTCGAATGCTTCTTTTAGCGCCTAATCAAATTTAAGAAAATAAAACAATTCAGGTATAGCACATCAGTAATGAAATTTACTGTAAAACGAATACAAGAAAATAGAAGCACAGTAAACAATCATTGGTTTAAACTAACCTTATGAAAAAGGGAATGGTTAACAAAGCACATACTGACATACTGCATGTACTTGTCATGTAATTCAATAACCTCCCACACAAATGCCTGAAAATCAATTGGGAATTAAAGGAATAAGTAGACTTGAAATTTGAAAACATTTCTATTATAAATTTATTAGTGATACAACAAACAGAAATGACTACAATATAATACTTCCTACTGCTTAATTTTTCTTTAAAATGAAACTAAGCACATCGTTGTCCAAAACCAGCAAATCTGTAGATTATATTTATCGGAGCTGGAAATCAAGGACAGATTAGTTACCAGCAGGTCAAAATCAATATTATAAACAAAAATCTGCTCATAAAAAGTCAATGATTATTTGTTAGAAGTGATTCGGTTCAAACCTCTAAAGCCAGTGTTTATAAAGTTGTTTATAAAATCAAGGTTTACCTTTTACCTTTGTTCCAAATGAATACCAAAGATAAGCAGCTCCCTTCATTGGAAGCTCTTTCTAACTTAAGAGATATCTTCTAAATAAGCAAATCTTGAGAAAACTGAAAAACATTTGCTACTTTCCATTAATTCCGTAGGCTGGGTATAAATAAAGTAAACTACTACTTTAGTCAAATTGTCCACAAGAAGACACAAATCTTATCACCCATGATTGTGTCGATTCTCTGACCTCAAATTTATTTTTCCATAATTTGTTTTTGATAAAATTATTGTATACTTTTCTTTATCCCTTATATGTATGCAGATACTTGTCTGCACAATCTCTGTTCATCTTTAATGCCATGATTAGCTGTGCGTTATGGTCCAGCCCATGCCATACATTGCCAGTATGTACAAGCCTAGAGCTTAGTATGCAGTCTGACAAGCATTGAGAATTTTAAGGTCAATAGGAAAAGCACAAAGTTTTACTTACAGCAAGATATGTAGAGCACTCAATCTTATGATCCAAACACAAGAACACCGAACAACTGTATCATTAAATCTGACAGGCATTAACAATTTTATGGTCAATTCAAAAACTAGAAATTTTCACTCTTGCTGATATGTACAAGCCTCAAACTGATTATGCTGTCTGACAGGCACTAAAAATTTTATGGTCAATCCAAAAACCACAAATTCTCACTCATAGAAAACTATGTATAGAACTTGAGCTTATGACCAAAACCCAAGACTACTCAGAACAATTGCATTACATCATTAAATATCCTTGTACTAAACAAAAACTGAAAAGCTAGTTTTGGCCCATTCTTAAATGCTTTCCATGAGATGGTCCAGCAACTGGCAAGTGTTCCCAAGAAGATACCTCAATATAAATCAAAAAAAATGACAGATATGGTTAAAAACAACATCCTTTTTGGTTAGATAGCACGCCTTCTAGATAGGCAAACTTTAATAATTATTTAATCAACACTGTCCTATTTATGTTGAAATTATTTATCTATTTATAGTACATCAAATAGTAAACATTATCAATGAGATTAAGAATTCCCTCCTATGATTATTATGTGTTTTGACTTCTTTAGTCTATTCTACCTCCCTCTTAATATCTTGGTTTGCAATCTCCTCACATTTTTCCTCATCCTGATGATGGATCACAGAGAATGATCCAATACATTCATGTTAAAAAAATTTATGCACTTATATCCAGATGTATTCTTAATTTCACTAATATAGACTCTGGAAATCTCATGTCTGTTATACTTACAAACATTATGAGCACTAAATAAGGACTCGTATCTGAAAAATAAATTGAATGAATGATTCAATAATCGGATGATTACATTGAACGATATACACACATATATATAGAGGTTACAAGACGATGTTCTATAATTAGAACATAACGTTAAAGTAAAAGATTAAAGAGCTAAAAGCTAATTAACTAGAAAGAAAAAGCTAAATGCTAAATAAAGCTTAAAAGCTAATTAATTAAAAAGAAAAAGCTAAATGCTAAATAAAGCTTAAAAGCTAATTAACTAAAAAGTTAAATGACCATTAAACAAAGAACTAAATATAGGTGACTAAAATATAATTAAATATTCTAATACCCTCCCTTAATGGTCATGCTATCTATCACATCAAGCTGCCCTCTAAATTTGAGAACTTTGCCGGGCTCAAGGACTTGGTGAGGATATCTACAGTCTGATCTTCTGTAGGAATGTACTGCAGTATCACTAATCCATCTTCAACATGCTAGCGGATAAAATGACAATGACGCTCCACATGCTTTGTCCGCTCATGGAAGACTGGATTTTTGGCTAATTTTAGAACCCCTTGATTATAACAAAACAAGGGAGTAGGTCCTGGTTGAGACATTTGCATGTCTGCAAGCATCCTACGTAGCCAAATTGCCTCACATGCTGCCTTAACAGTTCCCCGATACTCTACTTCGGTCGAGGAAAGAGCTATTGCCTGTTGCTTCTTGCTGGTCCATGTGACTGCACCTGTACCCAAGCTGAAAACATACTCAGAAGTTGACTTTCTGTCATCAACACAACCTGCCCAATCTGAGTCTGTAAAACCAACCAGCCTAGGATCTTTGCTTCTACTATACAGAATGCCAAAACCAAGAGTGCCCTTCACATATCTAAGCACACGCTTCGCTGCAATCCAATGTTCAACTTTTGGGGTTGACATGAAGCGAGAAATATGGCTCACAACATAACTTATGTCAGGTCTAGTGGCGGTGAGATAGATGAGGCTGCCCACTAGTTGCCTGAATGAAGACTCATCCACTACAGGTGAATCTGATTTGGCTGATAATTTGAGCCCTATCTCCATAGGTGTAGATGCAAGTTTACAATCTTGCATTCGAAACTTATCGAGTAGGCTCTTGGCATACTTTGACTGAGAAATGAATATGTAGCTATCAGTCTGCCAAACCTGTACACCGAGACAATAATGGAGAAGTCCCAAATCTGTCATATCAAAATGCTGACACAAATTTTGTTTGACGTGCATGATCAGATGTGCTGCATTGCCAGTAATGATGAGATCATCAACATAGACTACTAAAAATAGAATATCATCACTAGTATGTTTGACATACAAATTGGGATCTGAAGGACTCCTCTGAAAGCCTTTATCAATCAAGTACTTATCAATTTTGATGTACCATGCACGAGGAGCCTGTTTGAGGCCATAGAGTGCTTTGACTAGTCTACATACCTAGTGTTCCTTACCGACAACCTTGAAACCTGGAGGTTGCGTCATGTAGACTTCTTCCTACAAATCACCATTGAGAAAGGCACTCTTGACGTCCATTTGATGGACTTTCCATCCAAATTGAGCTGAGAGAGCAAGGACAAGCCTAATGGTACTCATCTTGGCTGTGGGAGCAAATGTCTCTTCATAGTCGATGACCTCCTTCTGTGAAAACCCTTTTGCCACCAACTGAGCCTTGTACTTATCAAGACTTCCATCAGCTTTATACTTGACTTTAAACACCCATTTGCAGCCAATGGGCTTCTTTCTTGGAGGAAGATCAGACAATACCCAAGTGTTGTTTTTCAGAAGACTATGTTGCTCTGTTGCCATAGCCTTTTCCCATTCAGGGACACCTTTAGCCTCTATATAAATATTGTGAATGTTGGCCATAAGAGCAAAATTAACTGTGTGTTGTTGGCTCTTACCTCTAACGGATCTACCCTCAATGAGCTCATCATCATGAAGATCACCAATGGTCTGGGCCCACCACTTAGGCCGGAGAGTAGAAGTACCAACATCTACTACAGGATGAAGAGTGCCTGGAATATCTAGAGCAAGCTCCTCTGGATGTGGATCGAGAAGATCTTGAGGAAAGTCAGGGGGTGCAATGTCATGCCTAGGAGACCCCACAACTTGAGAGTCAACTAAATCCCTCCCATCAAGTGGAGCTAAGGGAAGACGAACACCCATACTTACAGCCTTTGGAGGGTGATCCTCAGAGCTCAAATCAGGAGAGGAAGGCTGAAAAGGCCCTCTTTCTTCATCAAATACATCTCGACTGAATATGAGGTGATTAGTGTCTATATCAACCAGCCGATAAGCCTTGTGGTTGTCACTGTAGCCGATGAACATCAATTTTTGACTCTTTGGATCCAGTTTGGTGCGCGTGGTATCTGGAATCCAAACATAAGTTGTAGAACCAAAAACTTTCAAATGACTGATTTTGGGCTTCCTGCCAGACCAAGCTTCCTCTGGAGTCATCTTCTTAACGACCTTTGTGGGAGACCGGTTCAGAAGGTAGACTGCACTGAAGACCGCTTCCGCCCAAAAGTGTTTTGGAACATTTCTATGCTCCAACATAAACCGAGCCATCTCAATGACTGTACGGTTCCTGCACTCAACAACACTGTTCTGCTGTGGGGTGTAAGGTGTGGTAAGCTAATGCTTAATGCCATGTGATACACAAAAGTTGGTGAACTCTGTAGAACAAAATTCCCCTCCATTGTCGGACCGAAGAGTGACTATCTGATAGCTAGACTCTTTTTCCACTAAGGCCTTAAACGTTTGAAACATGGTGAACACCTTTGATTTCTGCTTAAGAAAATAAACCCACATGCGTCTGCTGAAATCATCAACAAATAATAGAAAATACCTACATCCAGTGACTGATGGAGTGTTCGTGGGACCACAGATGTCTGCATGAATGAGTTGCAAGACCTTGGATGCTCTCCAAGCGTCTCCATCTGAAAACGGAGTCCTATGTTGCTTTCCAGCTTGACACGCTCCGCAAACTCCATGATCCTGAGTTTGAATCTCAGGTAATCCTATGACTAGATCCTCTTGAACCAACTGAGAGAGATAGTGGACATTGAGATGCCCATATCGCTGATGCCAAAGAGTGCTGATGGAAGTACTCCTAGCTGCCATGGTGAGCTCTTGAGAACCAATAGAATCAACAAGTCTATAAAGACCATGATCCTCAATATCAACTGCAACTGTAGTGTGAGTCTCCCTGTCAACAATGCTGCACTTATGCAACCTGAAGACGACATCTAGCTGTGGTGAATGCTGCATAATCTGACTGACTGATAGTAGATTGAGCTTCATACCAAGTACAAAGTATACATTGAGGAATATTAAATCCCTCCCACCAAATGAAATCTGAACGTTGCCCTTGCCGACAACAGTATACTCTTCACCTCCACCAAAGATCACTGAATCAATGAAAGGCATGTACTCTGTAAACCAATCCCGACGATGTGTGAATGTTGAGAGGCTCCAGAGTCAATGTACTGGGCTGATGATTGAACATCATCAGAGGAGGTTTGGGCCATGAACGCATAGAAGGCAGATTCCTTCTAATCAGGATGCGTGGCAGAATTGGCTTTCTACTTGGACCCTCCCTGTTTGGATTGCTGGGATGCTATCAATTTCCGACAATCTTTCACCAAATGGCCATATATATGACAGTAGGAACACTATAAGCTCTTCTTTTTGGAAGACTGCTGAGGTTGACCTTGACCTTGTCCTTTCTGCTGGAAGGACGGAGCTTTACCCTTGTACTTATGCAAAGCTGAGGCTGTGAAAGCCTGTTCAGTGGATGAACTAGCACTGCTTCCAAACTGTTGCTTCCATCAATCTTGTTGGAGCAGCTTGTTGCAAAGATCAGGAAACTTCAAATCAACACTAGTAGAGGAGATATTGAGTGTATCAATGAAATGCTTGTAGGATCTGGGAAGGCTTTTCAGCGTGATCACTACCATATCCTCTTCCACCATGGTTTGGCCTGTAGCTTCTAACCGATCACGAATGTCCTTGATCTTCGTAAGATGTGCCTGGATAGATGACTTCTAATCCATCATGATAGAAAACAACATATTCTTCAGAAAGAAAGCTCGGCTCTTGTCGGACGTTTCATGAAAATCCTTCAAAAGATCCCAGATTTCTTTTGTTGTTTTACCTGAAGGCACCTGTGGGAGTTGATCATCTGTGACAGAGAGTTTGATAAGCCTAATAGCCTCTCGATTCTTCACATCATGTTTGTCTTGATCATCACCTGCTGTTGTAGGACGAGATTCCTTGCCCAAAACAAGCTGATCAAGGCAACGATACTCAAAGATGGTAAGCATACGATGTTTCCAGGTGTTGTAGTTGCGGTCGTTGAACTTCTGACTGTGTTCCAACATGATGTTGGTTAATGATGCTATCACGGAAATCAAGGTTGATCGAGGTCAACTAAGTGAAAGCAAGAGACAGAAGAATTAGATTTTTTTTTAAATCAGAATAGAAACAGCTGCTGAAAAAACTGAAACCCTATAGGAGAATTCTGGCACGAATTTCGAGGTTTGGAAGAAACGAGGTTTGGAAGAAACCCATAAATTAAATTTTTTCTACACACTTAAAACAGCATAAATGGTGCCAAAAAAAAAAAAAAATCCCAACATCCACAGAAATAGCAGAAATTGTGAACTGTTTTTAAATTCCAAGGCAAATTTGCTGGCACAAAAATTGAGGCATGGAAAATGAGGCACCCAGAAAAATCTGAGACCAACCCAAAAAAGCTCTCAGAAAACCCACCAAGAATCTCAAAACAAAATGCAAATCCGACGGCTCAAAAATTGAGGCATGAAAAACGATGCACCCAGAAAAATATGACAACGACCCAATTGAGCTCTCGAAAAACCCACCAAGAATCTGCAACCAAAATTAAATTTCGACTTGAACTGAAAGGTCAAAACCCTAGTCGAAAATTGCAAAAACCCTAGGAAAATTTTCAACCTGCAAAAAAAAAAAAACTGCCCAGGAAGAGAAAAATTCTGTTTTTAAAAAAAAAACAGTTTTAAAAAAATCTCTTCAATAAAAACTTCGAAAAATTTTAATAACAAAAATTTTCGAAATTTTTAATTTCCATGCTCTGATACCATGAAAAATAAATTGAATGAATGATTCAATAATCGGATGATTACATTGAACGATATACACACGTATATATAGAAGTTACAAGACGATGTTCTATAATTAGAACATAACATTAAAGTAAATGATTAAAGAGCTAAAAGCTAAATTAAGCTTAAAAGCTAATTAACTAAAAAGAAAAAGCTAAATGCTAAATAAAGCTTAAAAGCTAAATGACCATTAAACAAGGAACTAAATATAGGTGACTAAAATATAATTAAATATTCTAATAGTATCAGGTCTCCCTCCATTTGAAAACTTTGCCATTTAGACATTTTCAATAGAAATAAAAATGGAAATCCCCTAAGGAATTTTAGTGTATCATCCTGCTATATTTTCTATCATACAGTCTCTAAAAGCTAAAATCTTAGCCTCTTTAGTAACAAGTAATCAGTCATTGGTGGCTTATATCGATAAATTGCTCATCTGATATTTTACAGCCACTGTTCAGAGGAAGCCATTTAGCAAACCTAGTGACAATGGAGAGCAACTCTACTGAGAATTTGAAGTCACAGTCAGAGTCTAGGGAGTTCTATAGATTCCTCCCAGTAAAGGTTAAGCATTACATGTTTAAATCCACAAACTGACAATGCACTTTGGAACCTTTATCTGTAAGGACAACTGAAGCCATGATTTGTAAAAAGAAATACAGAAATCATGCTATGCCTATGAGTGTCCAAAGTAAGTCAAAGAGACTTGGTAAGTACACCCACTTACAATAGGGCAATACTAGGTTACAAAAGAACCCTAGAAGCTGAAAAGTGACTAAGACTAAAGCTCAGATCCAATCAAAAATCTCAAGAGGGGATGTAAAGTGTAAACCCTTGGCACAAAGAAAGCCACTAACATTTACCAGTGCCGCCGCAAACCAATTCAAGATCTAGTTGTAGCCGTAAAAGAATGCCCCAAGCTAAAGGAGCATTGTTGAACAACCTTATAAGGAAGTACAACACTTCACATCTATCATCTAAGGAAAGCAAGCATCCAAAGATGGGAAGAACTAGCATCACTCACCTCCCTATATATCCCACGCTACAAACTAGAGAACTATAAAGCCCATTGAACCAAGATATGCGAGTAACAAGCAAAGGTAGATACTGTCATGTTGATATGGCGCCATTTGTGTAGACTAGTCGAACTAAAGGGATGATTAGTAACATCAATGTTCATAACTAGACACAAGAAAAGAGGTAATCCACCCAGTTGCCTAGACTAGCCCAGTATTATCCTTCATTCAAGGGTGACAACTTCCTAAAACAAAAGAACCAAATGTCTACAGTAAAGATAAAGGAAGGTGGTGGGTAAAGGACCTCCTAATCCTCAAACAATAGTACCTCCCATTGAGATCATAATAAGCAAAAAATCTTAAAATAAACTATTCCTCATTCTCCATCTCATGGAGAGAGCAATAATGGCATATCCCATGTCCACAAGAGATTGTGATCTAACTTTACTCGTAGTAGGTAGAAGTAGACCCTCAATTGTCCAAGAGCTATACTCAAGCCATGAGATCAATGGTGCTAGAGATAGTTGGGTCAAAGACCAATCCCAACAACTACTTCTAAGAAGCATTCTTTCATGGATCTTTCGGATGGGGGATGAGAAAACATTGGTGACGGGTTGCCAAGATGGGGGGACTGTGGACCCAAATTTGGAGACAGCAGGGAGACAATGGCTAGTAGTGCAAATATAATATGGGACAGAACTTTAGGGGCAGCACCCCTCATGGGTATCTAGGGGAAGCCATTTTTCATTATTTTATCATTGTGTTTTCTTCAACACCAAATCCTCATTACTTCTGACCAGGTCTTCATTCTTCAGAGACTTAACAGTGACGCTGCAGAATCTGCCCAGTCTAAACGATGAGGGCTGCACACTTGAAGACATGAAAATCATCATTCTTGATCTTTTTGTTTATTTTCTTCTCAAATTTTAGAAACTTCCAACAGCAGTCAGCAGAAATAAAAAAAGTAACAGCTAAAAGAGTGTGCATCAAGTATCATTAAGGAAAAACAGTAACAGCTATTTTGAATTTAATGGTCTATTTTGCTTCCAATACCATGTAAATATTCTTCATTCTTCAAAAGTAAACCATTTGTACATGCCATCATCTTGTTTGTCTATTCAATGATTTGACACAAATCAAAACCATAGCATAACATAGAGAAACTTCATTTGACTTTATCTTAAATGATTTTTTAATTTTAAAAATTGACTTTTATACTGCCTGAGCCAAGGAGATTACTCAGGGTCTCCAAGACAGCCAAGGGACTTCTCTACGTCCCAAAGACAACCTCAACATTCTCAACAGGGGGGAATGTCCCAGACAAGACATCCTGGAAATGTCCCCACACCCCAAAAATGTCCCGGTTTTAGAAACATGGCATTTTGAGTGGAGGGAGGTGCACATCATTATGCAACTATATTAAAAAGCCATATTGGAGTTAAAAGAAGGTTGACGAAAAGGTGAAGTGACCTAAATATGCTGTAACTAAATGTCCTCTATAACAAGTACAACTCTATTCATCCCATCCTTCAAGTAAAGAAGTCACTGAAGCATTGACTAAATATCTTAGTGAAGTAATCCAATTAACAGGGAGGGCAATTAACCATAGGAGCAAACTACCATTGAAATACCGGCATACAGTGTAGTAATCAAACAAAGCCCAAGGAAGCAACACTGAACTACATACGAATGCTTCTCCAAATGTCAGCAATAAGGAACACTGTTTTGAAGATAGTAGAAAAATTTCAGATTTTAAGGACAGCCAGTGGATGACAATTCAAATAATAAATAATTAATATACAAATAAATAAAAAGTGATGTAACGTTCATTTGTAACGTAAGATAAATATGAGGTTTTGTGGTAAATACTCAGAACAGTCCAAGTGGTTGAGCTTAATTGGCTAAAGCATCGAGTTCTCATCATGGAGACTCAAAATTCAAATCCCAAAGGGACATCTAATATGGAATTCTAAGTTGTGACTCTTCGTCTTCCATAGTTGGCTTCTAGTGTAGAGGTTGTTTCTAAATAAGTGGATTTCTAAGTTGTGACTCTTAGCCTTCTATAGGTGGATTCTAGTGTACTTGCTCAAAAGGAGCTGATATTAGTCTCATTGTTGTGCTTGCAAGAACTTGTATTCGTCTCATGTTGAGGCTGCTCATAGAGTGTAATATTTGTGAATGATTAGCAAAATGAATAAAAAATACTCAGAGCACAAGTTTATGAAGGAATGACTAATCATACTCAAAAAAATAAGAAGGTTCTAGGCTTTTGTGTTGTATCAGTTCAATTATTTTTAAATATGTTTTCCTTTTTTAAGTAGTTGGGTATTTGGGTATGGCCAGGGGACATCACCTGGCCATCCCTGGGAGCACAAAAGCATCCCTAAAATTCAGGGGAAAAAAATGGTGCACCCCTAGAAAATTCACTTCTCTCATCCAACACAGTCTAGATACCTGGAGAAACACTCTCAAGAGACTGCTACATACAATATACAATATCTACAATAAAAATACACACTATATTAGAATGCATATAAGAAAAAAAATTGACCAGAAGGAAACCAGTAGAAAAAAGGAGATGAGATTAACAGCATGTAGTCTGCACAGTCCATATTAAAAATAATAACAAACCTTCTGGCTTTAACTGTGTGCAATTTTTATCAACATTTCAGATCAAACTTCATGATCCATCATTAAGATGAGATAGCCAGAGATGAGGAGATGGGGTGTAAAGGTTCGCAAAACAAAGTTAGTTTGTAGTCATGATCAAATGCATTTTGAGAGGCGATTAAAAAGAAACTTACAGTGTAATCGGTAGAAATTATTTAAAAGCAAAAATAATTTAGTTGGAAAAAATTCATAATCTACAGAGTGATGTACACAGTTTGCATTAGATTTTCTTAACGCTGAAATCATAAACAGTAGTTCCAGAAGATAGAAATTTGCCGGATGTCACATATTTTATTTTTGGGAACCAGTTAACAGAAATGCATTCTGATTAGTAAACCCCACATGTGGTCCTCAAGCACCTAGATAAAGCTTATGATTGCTTAAATGTTAAAACACTAGTGCAGAGAAAAATAAATTTCTTCTAAATGCCAGAAATTTTTGCATCAAATGTTATATTCAGCATTCTAATTTAAATGTTTTTTATTGTTGGAAGTATTGATCTTTCAATTAAGGCATTTTTCATGCCCACCATGTTTAGTTCAAATTTCAAAGGGGTTTCAGAAAATATTTATTTTGGCATCAAATCGCTGCATGTTCTTGTGTATTTACATATGACAACTTGTATTATAATTTCTTAGTCATGCAACTTCAAAAACCTAGACCATTATATTTTAATTCCATGTATTTGGTTTTAGTTAGTCCTGACTCTTACAAGTAGATTGCATTAACATAACAAAGAACAAATGTGTACACACCTGCTCCTGTGCCCCAACTGTGTCTTTTTTCTCAACCTGCATCACAACAAAAATTATTTTTGATAGCATAGTCAATATCTAAATGCTAAATATTTTTCCACAAGTTTCCATGCAAATACAAAGCATGTGAAATGGTCAATGGATTGTGAAGATGCACAAACGTAATAGCACTCAGCAGCCCACAAAAAATATTTTCCTTTCTTACACTCAATTAGACATCATCAAATAGCATTTTAAAATAAAAATATTTCACCTTTTTATTGCTGGCTGCATCTTCTGCTTGTTTGACAAGCATTGTTCCCTCATCAGTAACATGCTGAAAGGAAAAGTAAAATAGTCAGGACTTGGAATGCTTAACATACCTGCAAAATGTCCTATTCTCTTATTATCTGATTTCATTTTTTAAGAAGATCAAAATTGCAAAGTTATAATCATAAACTAACAAAGCTGAAAGGAGAAATACCTGTTTAAATATTTGTGCTACTGGCTCCAAACCTTTCGGTATCTTATGAAACAACCTATACATTCTTGAAAGGTCTTCTACCTGCAGAAAATAATCAGTTTCAATTCAATCATGCATTGTAAGCATACATAATAGAAAATAAGGTCAAATTTAAAACTGATCCATAATAATACCTTATCATCTCTAAGCAAGGAATGACACCCTGAATGTTCCTTTTCCAGAAGTTGACTTTCATACTGGGAAAGCAATTCATGTTGTACTTTCTAAACAGAAACATAAAAATAAAATAAAAAGATACGAATTCAGTATAAAGCAATTGAGTCAAGTTAGGTGTTATGATGACACAAATTACTGAAAACTATCAAATGAAAATATTTTTATGTGCAAACTCTGATTCATAAAACCTATAACACAAACTTCAGAGCAGGAATCTCACCTCCAATAACTTTTGCTCACTCTCTGCATGCAAATAATGATCAACTCTTTCTTTCTCTCGTTTCAAACATTCTTCTGCCTGTAATCAGTAGCAATTTTTCCTTTTAAGTTTGATTCCCAAGGGAAGTTCATCAAGAAAATTAGCATGGAAATTATCAAATTTAATCACCTTTAGCATATAATCTGGACATGAATCTTCCAGAATCCATGAAGCAGACTTTCGAGAATAATATGCAGCACTGTCTTCCAACATGGTTACTTCAAAGTCGGTCTCATAGTAATCCATATTCCCCATCCCAATCTCCACAAAAATACCCAAAATATTTTTCAGCAAAGAACGGTCTATTTGTTCTCCTTCACGTTCTCGATCAATCTAAGACAGTCAATGTACCCAATATTTTAATGCAGCAAAATCACAGTGAAATAGTGTAAAGTTAAACAACCAACAATGATGCTATCACTTGACCATGTGTGGCATAAGATAGACTATACAAGTCCACATACCAATGTAATGAGTGCATCTCTTACATTAATCTTTATTTCCTCATAAACCTGCAAGGAGAAAAAATGAATGGGAATTTCCATTTCTAGCTGTCATTTACAGTTTTAAAACTTCACATTTGATATTTCTGGAGGTTATCAATGATGCCAACTTGCTCAGATAAAAAGAAATATCACACAAGAAGTAGACTCATTAAGACAATCAAAAACTCGTGTACAAGAATACAATTACCAGTTCACGAAAACATATAAGGCCAACTTCATTAAGAGTTGGAAGGGAACGCCTTGGAATGAAATAACGATCCAGATAGGTAAAGAACCGAGATAACCATCGGACCATTAATTTGTGGTTATCCCATCGTCTCACAAGCTCTCTCAACATAAACTCATCATGTTTTTCCCTTAACGCAGGTAACACCTGAGTACAGCCAAGAAAGTTATACAAAACCAGCTTTTATTCCAACATTAACTAGCTAACAATATGAACTCTCTGAAAATGTCAACTTCCCTAGTAAAAGAAAAAATCAGGCCTTATATTTTCTGGTGAAAACAATAGAATCTACTAAAATCTCTAAAAGTGGAATGAGCGGCAGAATAATTAAAAACAACATTGATAATCCTAGCAGATGTCTCTTCCTCAAATATATTTCTAATAAATTTGGCACCTATCACCACCAAACAAAGAAGAAAGCAATGTGACAGCTTCATCTTTTACCTTTAAGAGAGATTTTTTGAAGAATTTAATCATCAATTTACTGATTATGAGTTGAAGATAAAGATTTCTGCTCAAATGTTACCCATTGACTTTACTAGGTTACCTTTGATTGCTCAAATGTTACCCATTCACATTATTTTATGACGTGAATAATGAAACAATCAGTTTTATCATGTGCATGATGAAACAATCTCTAAGACATCTTGATCTCAATTATCAGCATGTTATTTCACCTGCCTTCTATAAATAATAATATAGACAACAGTAAGTTGTCATTGTTTCATATTCAAAGAAAAAATATCCTGTTCAAGGGGCATTGAAAAAATAGCATTTTCAAGGGTCATTTGCATTCTGCAATTACAATATGCACTTAAAGCAATAAACAGAGTGTTCTTGTCAAAAACTTTTTAAGTCAGATCCTTAATTGTTAAAAAAAAGATGGAGCCGTAAAAACTCTATTCAAGGATGTTTAACTTGTTTTGAACAAAAGAAAATTAGGGTACCATGGAACCTTTCTGTTTGAAAGGTCTGTCAGACTAGTCATATATACCCTATATGCTTGTACTAGATGTGGCTGTCGCTGACCATGCCATCAAAATAGATGATTATGAAGATGTTGCTTTAGAGCTTCAGGCTACCATTAATTGACAACAATGATATTTACTGGGACTAATGAAACACATTGGCATAGCCAACTATTTAAGGAGTCCATGATTCATCTTGAACATTGTTCTTTCAGCATCCTCGTTGGATGGGACATTTCAATAGAATAATTTAAGGATCATTTAAATAGGAAATTTTCTACATAACAATAGAATAAGTTATGGTTCATTTACTTAAGAAATTTTCAATTTTACCAGTTCGTTACATTTTCCCCCTGGATTTGGGTCTGATCTGTACTAGATTCAGATTCAGGATCAATTTGCAGTTGGATTTCAGCAGGGCGCACTTTTTTTGCCTACAAGTTCATCCCCAACAAACCTATGCAAAACTGGACAGAGCGTAGGAGGATGCCAGCACACCAACAGCAACCCCATCTAATTTTTGACAAACTTTTTTTTGTTCTTTTACTTTTTAATACTTTTCAGCCTTTGTGACAAAAACAGGCGAAAATAAATCCCTAACACTTAAAGAGCCATATAAACCCTTTGAAACACTAAAACTGACTGACTTTACCCATTTTGACTACTGAAGACAAAACCTCTTCCTTGTTGAACTTTAATTCTCGTTTGTCATTACACAAATAGAGCTAAAGATTGATCATTGAAGGTTCCAGATCAGCTGAATTGCTCTTCCTACATATGTGCAAGAGAAATGAAATTTTTATAAAACGAGATAAAGCATTTTTGGTAGTTCAGTATTTTGTTTTATAAACAAACCCTTGTTTTGTCTTCATTCTTCTATGAGTGTATCCGTGTGCTTAAAATTTTATTTTTTTTGGTATTTAGTTTTATAAACAAACTCTTGTTTTGTTTCCATTCTTCTATGAATGTATCAGAATGCTTGAAATTTTAATATATATATGAAACTTGTTGTTATAGGGATTACAATGGTGGCTAGTTCAAGCTTAATGGGGCGACCCGGCTTCAAAATAGACCAAAATTCTCTTTGGAACCAGTTCGCCGGTTTGCCAAAATTTTGAAAATGGATTTTAGGTTTGTTTGGGTTCGTTAGTACAAAAAACATGTAAAATTCATATATATATGTATATGTACACACACATGTATGTATGTATGTATATATATGTATGTACATATATATATGTATATGTACATCTATATATACATATATATATGTACATATATATATATAGATATATATATATATAGATGTACATATATTAATATATGTACATATACATATATATAGGTATGTACATATATTAATGTATGTACATACATATATATATATATGTGTACATATATGTACATACATGTATGTATATATATACATATAAGTATATAAGCTTGAACTAGCCACCATTGTAATCCCTATGACAACAAATTTGATATATGTATGTATATAAGCTTGAGCTAGCCCCCATTGTAATCCCTATGACAACAAGTTTGATATATATATTAAAATTTAAAGCATTCTGATAGATTGATACATGTGTGTACACATATACATATATGTACATACAGATACATACATATATACATGTGTGTGTAAATACATATCTGTACATACATATGTACAGATACATACATATATACATGTGTGTGTATATACATATACATATATGTACATACATATACATACATATATATGTATGTGTATGTGTATGTGTATATATGTATATATATATGTGTAAATATTAATATATATATCAATGAATTATGAATTTATGAAAAAATGTTCACTTTAATACATTGTTGATAAACTTTAAATTTAACATATAACACAATCGGTGATCACTATTGTTTCACGTGCCTATGCAAAAATCCTCCTTTGACCAATCGTGCAATCTGTAACCACAAGCTGCAATTGCAAACGCCTTGACTACCACTATGTTGTTGACTGCAAATGCCTTGACTGCTCACTCGAACCTACAACAAACCCAGACGCAGACCTAGCTCGAACCGGAACTAAGCTCCTACCCACACTCGCATCTGGGCTGCTGCAAGTGCTAAACCCAATAAAATATACACAGGAGTAGGAGCAAGAAGATAAAGTATCAAGCCATAGAGAAAACAATCTTTTCTTGCCAAAGAAAGGATCTCATGAAATGAAGCCCCGTCTGCCCCCATCTAATCCTAAAGTGATATATGACATGGATAAGCCTTGTCTGAAAGTGATATATGATGGCATAGACTTAATGATTCAAAGACAGTCCTAAATGTGAAAAAGTTAAACCTTGAAACTTTCTTCAAATAGAGACAAAATTATTGAAGAGAGACGGAACACAACAACACACCACTACATCACTAAGATCCTTTCTATGTAGGATTGCCCCATATAACAATTTTGAAATCGTTGAAGGCTACAAGACAGCCATTTAATAGAATAGCCACTACTCAATAGCTAACTAACGATGCCCTAGAATTAGACGAGGAATTCATGATGTTAAAGTATGATCTACTGAATCTTAGTGTAGCACACAAGAAATTGAAGGAACAATTACACTGCTATATAAACGATTCTTGCTCCTTCAATTCCTATGTTTCAGACTACATCAACAACTTCTGAACGAATTGAAATGCTGAAAGGAAAGATAGAAGAATTAGGGTCCTTGTTGGGTGAGACCAAGGAAGAGAGATACAGCAAACACAACAGCTGACAAACTAAGGGCTGAAATAATAGATCTTTTCCAAGCAACTACTTATCATAGGACCCAACTCTTTGCCAAGTCCTATGATCACTTGTGGGAATCATTTGAGACAATCAAGAAGGTAATCAAGAAACATAAGGCAGCAATGAACATTGTGCAGGGGTAAACAAAAGACGGCTGGTATGTATAATATACATTAGCACAAGAAGACTGCAAGTGCCAAAGCTCCTAGAGTTGCAGCATTGGAGGAAATTTGTGGTTTGATAAAACAAGCACGATCCTATATTGAGCATGTAGACAAGGGTTTGAGTGAAAAGGCCAAGGAATTCCAAGCACTGAATTATCTGAAAAAACCCATTCCAAAAAATAAATAAGGGAACCTCAAGAGGCTAGAAGATTGGAAAGAGTAATTCTAGGTTATGGTATATGTATTCTCTACTCCTCTTCTCCAAAATGATTACCCAACATCTGAGCAGTCAACAGTGCTATGGAGGTGATTATGAGTCATGACAATGCAAATGCATATACCCTTTTTCGTAAAGGAGACTAGAGCTTTATTGGTTTCGGTGCCCAAACCCCCTCGTCTCAAAGACCAGGACATCTCGAAGACTTTGAGATGGAGACACCACGTCCCACCACCGCCAACAAGATGGCCGAGAAGTCTTGAGACATCTGGAAGTCTCAGAGGTGCCCCGGAGACGACTGGGCGTCTCACGAGCATCTCCCGTTTTTTGATGCCCAAAACATTTTTTTTTCTAATTTCAATTTTTTTTTAATTTTCGAGTTATTGGTAAACCCTAATCTTATGTGGGCCCCATGTATGCCTTCCAAAGTCTCGAAGGCCCCCTCAAATCCTCTCATTTTCTCACATTTTGTTTTCTAATTTTTTAACCAGCTAGTTGAAGGGGAGAGAAAATAGTGTTTGAAGGAGTGAAAAGAGGCTGGTTGAGTGAGTGCAAGTGCAAGAGGAGTGACAAGGAGCAAGAAGAGGAGGAGGAAGATTCTACTTCAAGTTGGAGAGATTTTTCAAGCTCAAGGTAAGTGTTTTTTGTTGTTTTTTCAATTTTGTTTGCTTTATTTTCTGATTTTCAATTTTTTTTGTTGTTTTTTCTTTGTTTCATTTTCAAAATCAGACTTGATGTTGAATCTTGAGGGAAAAAAGAAGAATGTAACATTGGAATCATTCTTCATTTTGCCCTCAAGATTCAACATCAACTCTGATTTATTTGTTTTCAAATTAAAATAGGCTGAAACTAGGCACTTATTGAATTTATTTTTAAATTTTCATTTTCATTTTTCATTTTTGTGAAAAGCAATGTCGCAGTGAGCTCTCATGATATAAGTGAAGATGAGCTATAAATGCATTCTCATAGTGGAAATGAATCAGACTATGAACCTGAGGCTAAGGGGGGTGACCATGGGGCTGATCCGGAAGTCCAAACTAGTTCCATGGCAAGTGCACCAGCTAGTATGGATTGCCCCTCAAAGATATTGGCATAATATGCTAAGGGTCCTTTTGATCCTAAGTCTCCTCTCAAACAGTTTGCAACAAAATTACCAGACACAGGGACATCAAATGGTGGCACAAGGAAGTGGAGATGCAATTTTTGCAGTGTAGAATTGGTTGGCAGCATTACTAGAGTTAATGCACACTTCCTTTTTATTCAAGGGAAAGGTGTGGAACCATGTGCTTTTTTGCAAAAAGCTGCAAATGTCCATTATAGAATTGAGATCAACAAGCTTTGGGGTGTTCCTGAGGACAGTGTAGTTGCAATGCCTACTACTTTGTCTCGTAGGACACAAGTTCAGCAGACCCAACCAGTTGCATCTAGTCATACATTGCAGGCGAGATCAAGAATGATGTTAGGACCTTCGTCAACTCAGTCTCAGAGTGATGTGGACCAGTCACGAGAGGGTAAGGGGAAACGCAAGCTGCAAGTGCAAAGTAACCCCATAGCTGATTTGTTCAATGTGCAGCTTAAGGATGAGGTAGATGATGCCATTGGCAAGTTCTTCTTTGCCAATGGCATCCCATTTCATGTAGGACCATCATATGTGCCACCAGGAGAGAACAAATTAAGGACCTCAATCTTGGATAAGAACTATTACAAGATCAACATTATGATGGAGAAAATGAAGGCATGTTGGGTAGAATCTGGATGCAGCATAATTATGGATGGGTGGACGGACATTAGGCATTGTCCACTCATCAAGATCATGGTTACATGTGCAGAGGGCCCATACTTTCTTAGGGCAGTTGATTGTACAAGGCATTGCAAAGATGCTAATTTTCAATTTGAGGTCCTCGGTGAGGCTATTGAGGAGGTTGGGCCACAAAATGTGGTCCAAGTTGTAATGTCCCACACTTTGGAAACTGGAAGAAGAAATCACTATTAATATTCTGAGCATCAACCATCGACGTTAATTAATATTGCCGTAGGGGAACAACACAATTAGCACCCTGAATTTACGTATCTTCAAGAGGAGCAGACACAACCATCTAATATCGTGGTCCATCATTGGATCAAAAACCTCATAACCCCTATCTCACACCACGACAGAAAGGGCAGAATTCCCCCTCTACTGCAGATCGCCTTGTAATTACATAAGTTCCAGAATTATATCTGAAACGACAGTTATTCTATATTGATTCATTCCGAGCATTGTTTTCAGACTATATAACATTTGTATGAGCATAGGTTGAGTATATGTCTCAACGTTAATTCTCTACTGTTCCACTAAATATCTATTACCAGCATTCACAAAGTTTTAGTGTCCCTGTCAAAGAGAAGTCTCTTGCTGTTGGGTTCTGAATCAACTTCCTGAACTAACATAAGGGGACATTACACTGAGGGGCTCATAAGAGATCATAAGGACCCTGAGTCGAGGAA
Organism: Cryptomeria japonica; assembly: GCF_030272615.1. Classification (NCBI taxonomy): domain Eukaryota; kingdom Viridiplantae; phylum Streptophyta; class Pinopsida; order Cupressales; family Cupressaceae; genus Cryptomeria; species Cryptomeria japonica. The sequence goes on from NC_081410.1 coordinate 620,436,228, forward strand.
CCTCGTTACATCCTCTATCCCACCCTCACAAGATGTTGTTTGTATATAAATAAGAAAGTGCAAGAGGGAGAATGGTGATGAGATCCTCCTCTAGGTAGCCCACCTCATGGTAGTTGACCGATGGTTCCATGAAGCCAAGGGAGTGTAAGATGGAGTCCACCGCTCTTGGACTTAGAGGGGAAGGAAATTCAGGACACCCTATTGTATCTTTCCAAACTCCATCATGGTTGATTATTGAGGGAGTTTCAATCACAAGAAAAGGATAAGGATGGAAGTGATGAAGGAAAATGGTGATAGGATACCTCACTAGGTATCCTATCTCATGGTAGTTTGACCGGTGGTCACATGAGGCCAAGAGGGCTCTAGCTTTCACTCCGCTCTTGGGCCTAGGATAGAGGATCTCTTGGACACCTTATCGTTCCTCCTTACTCCCACTCTCTTATGGTTGAGTTCCGAAAAGGAATTAGATATATCTATGGTTAAGTTAATGTTCTTGACCCTAGGTATAGAGAATTTATGTTTAATATCCTTTTTAGAAGATTTAAATTATGGTTTATATACATTTCAATGGTTTCCTAACCTATTGCAGGATCTCAATCACATACACATCTTGTTCCATATGTAGTTTTACATAAAATGGTGATTTAGGGCAAGAACTAGGGTTTTTACAAAAAAAAGTAGCAGCATGTTTATTCTACGAGTGTTTCGAAAGCCATATCATTTTGGGAATCATTTTGAACATTCCATGATCATTGCTTGAGGACAAGCAATCTTGAGTGGGGCGGACTGTAATGTCCCTACTTGGGAATAGAATTTAATAACAAATAATAATAATAATAAAATACAAAAGAATAAAAAATAAATTTTAAATTAAAATATAAAATAATATAATTAAATATAATTCAAAATTTAATTAAGTTAATGAATGGTCAAAAGACATGGAAGGAAAAGTTGTGACTCCCTCAAACATGGGATATAAAAGGGAAAAGAGAACCTCATTTGAGAAGGGGATAATTTTGGGAATCAGAAGTGCAAATCTGACTTAAATAAGAAGTGCAGATATGATTGGGAAAGGTTGTGTCCCTTTCAAAGGGCAGAAGTAATGAAGAGTTGCACTCTTTCAAAAGGGTGCTAATGGTGAAAGCGTGTGTCTCTTGCCAAAGGGCATCCATAATGAAGAGGTGTGACCTCTCCCTCACATTGAGAGATATAAAGGAAAGGAATCAAAAGCCTCCAATGAGAGCACCATTGATCAGATCAGAACCGTTATTAAGTTACAGGCAGTAACATCCTTGTTCTTGGTGGTATGCACAGGAATTATGGAAAAGAAAGGAAGAAAAATACATAGCAGAGATTATTGAATCAGAATATAAGAGGGTCCCGTTAGGGGACATTACACAAGTAGTGACAGATGCAACACATGTGCAGAGTTGCAAGGAAACTTATTAAGACAGCCTATAGACTTATTATGACTCCATGTGTGCATGCCATGAACAATGCACTCAAAGACATGGGGAAGATTGGGTGGATTAGTGGGGTGGTCACTGATGCGAAAGATGTGCAGAATTTTATCTGCAACCACCACACTTTACATGCACTCTTTAGGACCTTTGCGAAGGAGGAGTTCTTGAAACCTATTGAGACCAGATATGCATCCTATGTCATTCTCTGTTGCAAGAGGCACTGCAACACATGGTTATGACTATAGATTGGGATCGGTGGGCTAAGGCCAAGATAGAGTAGGGGAGGAGGCTGAAGGAGATAGTGAAGAGTGATGTGTTTTGGAGTGATGCAAAATACATAATCTCCATCATTGCTCCAGTTTTTTAAGTCATCAAATATGGGGGCAGGGATGTGCCTACACTTGGAGAGGTGTAATTCTATGCTTGACCAAATGAGAGTTGTTGTGCGTGCGAAGGACCCCAGTTTAGCATTCTATAATGAACACATTCGGCCAATCATTCAGCGTAGACAATACAAGCACAACACTGCCTTGCATATGGCTACCTATTCATGGAATCCTAAGTGGTACATGCCTAGGCCTGGTAGAGTTACACCGAATCAAGATGATGAGGTGAAGGCAGGGTTCTTCAAGTGCATTGATAAGATGTATGATGCTAATGTTGTCAGCACGATTCGCACTAAGTGGACCAAATTTGCCACTCTTAGGGATTATAGTGATAATGCTAAGATGGATATACGAACTATGACACGAGAGGACCTGATTTTGTGGTGGAATTGTCATGGTCAAAAATCAAATACTACCACTCTTGCCATTCATCTGCTATCTCAAGTTTCCATCTGCTATCTCAAGTTTCTAGTTCTTCAGCTGCTAAGAGGAACTAGTCTCCTAAAGCCCCATCCACTCTCTTAAGAGTAACAAACTTACCTCTAGGAGAGCAAAGAAGCTAGTGGCACTACATAGTGCTTTGCGTCTCATTGACCGCAAGACACAAGTGTACAAAGAGAGGAGCCAACACAAGTTGATGAGGATGCTATGACTTCAGATGTAGGGCTGGTTGGTGTCAATTCGACGGATCTTGACCATGAGGACTCCAATAGTTCCAGTGATGAGGAGTTTGGAGATGAATAGAAGCCTCCCTTTACTACATTTTGTACTTAGTCTTATTAGACTTATTTTGATATCATGCTACTCATTGTAATCATCCTTATGATATTTACAATATAATAGAAATCTCCCATTCGACAATTTCATTTGTCAACTTGCAATTTTTATTATTATTTAGCATTATGATTAAAGTTAGTAAGTTACAAGTGTTTAAAATTAAGTTTCATAATATTTTCATTTGAAAATTTGAAATGTAATTCAGATTTCTTAATTCTAAGATTCTTATACATCTTTTCATAACTAGTTATTCAAGTACTATATGTATATTCGCTTGGAATTTCCTTCCAAAAATCCATGGACAAACAAAATCCACAAAATTGGAAAATCCACAACAATAGAAAATCCATGACCAAGCAAGGAAAAATCCATGAGCAAACTTAAAATTAGAAAGGAAAAAGTCTACATTCAGGTTGGAATTTTGCTCCAAAATCCATGAATTAGGTCAAGGTCAGCTTGGGAAATCCATGCTTAAGTGAAATCCCCCAAGGATAGAGATGTTGCCTGTGACAAAACGTGTGAAGTGCAATGAAATACAATGAAAGATAATTTGAAGGCCGACTCAACATAGAGAGGGAAAACAATGAAAAGATCAAAGAGTAAGAAGGCTGACTTGGAATCTCGAAGTGGAATTAACTTGCAAATTTAAAAGAAAAAACAATATAAATGCATCACCTGGCCGACCCCCCTTTGCCAAAGAATAGCAATTGCTACATTGAATGCATATAAGAGCAATATCAAGACAATCCTTTTCACATCAATCCAAGCAAGATGAGGAACAAATACAAGCAAATTCCAACAGAGCGGATGCAAATTGCAGTAGATAAGGAACAATTTCCAGCAGAAGGGTGCAAATTCAATACAAGGGAAATCAGGATTTCAAAGCCAAGTAGTGAAGCAAACAGAGAGAGGTGCTTGATGTTTTTGAGGAACCAAGATGTTTTTGAGGAACCAAGATAGCAAGAAGGCAAATTCCATAGCAGATCAGTTTGATAGTAGAGACAGCTGCGATTTCGAACAAGAAAATCAGCTTACAGCAGAAGAAGTTGGCATTGAGAGCTAAAAGGGAAGCGATTTGTGAAAGGAAAACAAGTTTTTTATATCCAGATCTGAGTGTTTTCTTTCATCATTTCGAATGTTTTCCATATTTGTAGCCTCATTTCCAGACAATTTCCAAGTATTCCAGATTGCCAAGGGTAAAATCAGACTTTATTGAAGTTCATTTTTCTCAAAAATTGTATGCAAGAGTGAAGAATATGGGTTTGTGAGTCCTTTTGTGAAGCAATTTTGATGATATTTTACAAATCCAAATAAGATTACCCCATTAGGATTCCCATTAGGATAAAATTTGTTTCACAATTTCTTTGAAGATTGATTGCCATGAAAATTTTAAGAAAGGAATTCTCTTTCTTTTTCAGGATTGATGGAAGGAAATTGAGGGAATTGGAACAAAGACAAAAATATGAGGAAAGACAAGATCAACGTATTCAAGAAGATGACAAGGAAGAAAATTACAACATGAAGGACTCAACAGCTACGACAAGGAGATCAAGGTCAAGGATATTCAAGAACAAGATGGCAAAAGATGAAGATGGATATGTGTAATGAAGCCTAAGGAAAGCATTTTGAAGTTTTAGAAGAATTAATCAAAATTAGAAACTCATCCAATAGAGAATGAAGGAGAAGGATAACAAGATGTGAAAGAGGTCAAGATCTAGCGCCTCCAAGAGGAGAAGGATATCAAGTGCAAAGATGGGAATTGGAATGAAAAATGAGATGAACATGTTGAAGGACACAAGTCGGGATTTGAGAAAAGAAGATTTGCAATACGTGCACAAGCTGAGGTGGCACCTACTCACCTCCACCAATCAAACAATCCAAGGTCAATATGTCCATATTCATTGAACCTGACTCATCCAAAGAAAAGGACAATGGGCACACAATCCCAAAAGAAATGGAATTTTCTTATTTGCTCTTGCTCCTCGCAAATTGTGCCATCTATTGTGACGTTTTCACACATCACCTCATTGCAAATGGGGACCCCCACTTTTTTCCGCTTTCTAGGTTAGTCTTAGTCTTAGCTTAGACATTTGTTGCTGGGTTTTTCACCTTCAAGAGGAAGGTTTTCCCACAGTACATCCTGTGTTATTGTGCTTGAATTGTTGCTTATCTAATCTGATCATAAATCTTAACATGGTATTAGAGCTAGGTTAAAGAAAGATCATGATCAGATTTTCTACAACTTCGAAGCAAAGAAGCATTAATCGTTTGGGGAATTAATCGCCAAAACAAAAGTGTAAGATTTTTTGAAAAAATCGGGAATTAATCGAGAAAAAATGGGCAAAAAATCGGATATAGTATAAAAAATAAATATATTTTTAAAATTAAATATAGTACAAATTAAATATATATTAATTATATATTAAAAATGATATAATATACATTATAAATTTAAAATAAATATTATTATATATACATTTATTAATGGTCTATAAAGATAACGAATTTTTAATTTTTAATTTTTAAATTATTTATATTTCTAATTTACAATTTTATTAAATTATATAATTATTCTATATAGTTTAATAAATGACACACTAATATAATATATAATAATTTTAATTTACAAATTATTTTATATATATTAATTATATATTAAAAATTAAATAATATACATTACAAATTAAAAATAAATATTATTCTATTTACATTTATTAATGGTCTATAAAGATGCAAAGTTTTAATTTATAAATTTTAAATTATTTATATTTCTAATATACAATTTTATTAAATTATATAATTATTCTATATAGTTTAATAAATTACACACTAATATAATTTATAATAATTTTAATTTATTAATTATTTTATATATATTAATAATATATTATAAATTAAATAATATATATTATAAATTAAAAATAAATATTATTATATTTACATTTATTAATGGTCTAGAAAGATACAAATTTTTAATTTATAATTTTTAAATTATTTATATTTCTAATTTACAATTTTATTAAATTATATAATTATTCTATATATTTTAATAAATGACACTAATATAATGTCTAATAATTTTAATTTACAAATTATTTTATAATGTTAATTATTAAATTATTTTTTATTATATATTAAACATATAGTAAACAATAATATAAATGAATGTAAGGATTGTCGCTTATAATTATTTTTATAAATACCTATATAAAGTTTATAATCCCCCAAATTAGATGTCATAGTTTTTAATTTAGAGTTCAGATTTTAATTTAAAGTTCTCAATAATATAAAGTTACCAAAAATAAGGAAACGACGAAAAGCTTATTCTCGTATTTCTCAAGCTTTATCAGTTGCAGAAACGTTATTTCCGATTTTTTATTTATAATTCCCAAGTGAAACAGCGAAACAAGGTGAGGCTTTTATTCAAAATGCAAACAAAAATATTTAAGGTTTCAATTTTCATCGATATAGAAAGTCATTAAGGTTTTGCAGAGGTCAAAACATCCGGCAAAAAATTAAGGACAAAAATTTCGAACCCTAACTGATTCCATGCAAACTATACCCAGAATCGGTCTAGCAAAGTTCTACCCGCAATTAATCGACCAAAGTCGTTGACTGATAGTCAACGATTTTTTGGCCCGACTTTGGGGAAAAAATCGGCATTTCTGACGATTCACGATTAATCGCGACTCAATGCCGACTTTTGCTTCTTTGCTTCTAAGTATTCTCTCCTCTCTCTCTCCTTCAAGAAGTATCCACTAAGCCTCGAAAATGGTGAACGATCTTAAAGTCGGGGATAGGCTTGAAGGCGCATCTAACTTCACCTCATGGAAGTTTAGAGTGCTCATTGCTCTTGAATAAAATGATCTTCAATTTGTGGAGGAAAAGGATTTATCCGAACCTGAAGATCATGAGGAGAAACTTCAATTTAAGAAAAATACCATCAAAGCAAAGAAGATATTAATCGACTCCGTGAGGGATCACTTTGTGCCTCTCATCTCCAAGATGACAACTACGAGAGATATATTCAAGACCTTGGAAGGTTTATATGAGATTAACAACACAAGTAGGGGTCTTGCCTTGAGGCAACAACTCCACCAAGTAAAGATGGCAAAAGGAAAATTGGTTATGTCATTCTTCATGAAAAGTTCAAAATTGAGAGATCAACTAAGCGCAATTGGAGATCAATTGATAGATAAAGACCTTGTCATGTTGGCTTTGAATGGCCTTCCTCATTCATAGGAGCCATTTATCCAAAGCATAAGTGGGAGAACCAAATTACCTAAATTTTTCAAGAAGAATCAAGATTGGCGGCTAGGGGAATTATCAAAAGTTCTCAAAACGAAGATACTCATGTTCTTGCCCCTCAATCTACCAAGAAAGGAAAGAATTGGAAGAAGGGCAACTTCAAAAGGAACAGAGATCAGAAATCAAATTCCGCACCTAATTCTAAGAAGAAGAAGAAAAAAGATCTCTCCCGCATCCAGTGCTTTAGATGTGACAAGTTTGGTCACTATGCAAGGGATTGTTTGACAAGACCAAAGCATCAAGGGGCAAACATCAATGAAGTTTCATCTCAAAAGAAGGCAGAAGATAACTCAAATGGTTTTCTTTTCATATCAGCATTATCAAGTAATGTTCCTACGAATAGTGATACCTGGTTGATTGATAGTGGAGCCTCTAGACACATCACTGGCTATCGAGAGCACCTTTTAGATTTGGTGGAGAAGGAGTCTAATCTTCAAGTGATCATTGGAGATGATGTACGCTATTCAGTAAGAAGATTTGGTGCTACATCTCTAAACCTAGAATTTGGAGTCTCACTACACCTAAGTGATGTTTTGTTTGTGTCGAGGATCAAGAGAAACCTTGTGTCTATTTCAGCCTTGGAGGATAAAGGCTATCAAATTGCATTTTGAGGAAGAATTCTAGCATGGCCAAAGAACTCCAACATCAAGATTGCTCGTGTGATCGGAAATCGACATGAGAGTTTGTATAAGCTCTCCACTCTTCCAGTCCAAGCTCTTGTTCATGATTCTTCCAGTTCTAGCGAACTTTGGCACAAAAGACTTGAGCATCTTCATTTCAGGGCTCTTCCATCACTAGAAATGATGGTGAAAGGTATTCCTAAACTTGATCGTGTACATGATGGTACTTGTAAAGGTTGTGCTATGGGTAAAAATATTAAGAGTCCTTTCCATAGTAGTGAAAGTAGGTCTAAAGAAATTCTAGATCTTGTACATTCAAATTTATGTGGTCCAATGTCAATTCCATCCCTAAGTGGATTTTTGTATTATGTAACTTTCATAGATGACTACTCTAGGAAGACTTGGATTTATTTATTAAGGTCTAAAGAGTTTGATGAAGTCCTAGGTAGGTTTAAAGAGTTTAAAGCTCTAGTAGAAAATTTATTTGGAAAGAGAATTAGTTTTAAGGTTTGATAATGGAGGTGAGTACACCTTGGGTAGCTTTTGTGATTTCTGTATTGAGGCAAGGATCAAGAGGGAGTTATGTGTCCCTTACAACCCTCAACAAAATGGGGTTGTAGAAAGAAAGAACAAATCCATTGTTGAAGCTGCAAAAGCTATGATTCATGATCAAGACCTTCAAACTTTTCTATGGACAAAAGCCTCTAGAACAGCAGTATATGTTCAGAACATATCTCCTCACCGAATACTGTTAAATATGACTCCTAAAGAAACCTTTTCAGGGACTAAGCCTGATATCAATCACCTGAGAATCTTTGGTCGTCCTGTGTATGTTCATATTCCCAAGGACAAGAGGACGAAGTTGGAACCCTCTGGCAAGAGAGGGATATTTGTGGGCTATAGTTAAACCTCCAAAGCCTATCGTATTTACAATCCTGGTCAGAAGCAAATAGAAGTAAGCGAGGATGTCACATTTGAGGAAGATGTTGCATTCAGAAAATCAAAGGGTTCTTGCATGGAGATAGATGATAAAAATCATGAGACTTCTCAAGACATGGATGTTGATCATGCTCCTGAGATTCAAAGGGAGTCTATAGAACCTGAAGTGAATGATAATCTAATTGAACCTTTGGATCCTACCAATGGACCTAGAGATATCGTTGTGACTCGAAAGAGACCTCTTTGGGCTTTTTAGGGATGTCTATTTTTTGCTTTTTCAGGGTGGGGACCCCGGGTTTGCACTGATACCATCGACCTGCATCAATTGCAATCAAAAATTTTCAAGTTTTCAAGTACGCTTCAAATGGGTTGCCTGAGTATGGATTTCAAATACCATGTTAATCTAGCTACAATTGAAGATGTTATTAAATTTTAAAGGTTTTCCAAATATTTCTAAGTCTAGCTAATGATGTTTAATGTTGTGATAGGAGCTTCTCAAAGTTCGCCCTCATGGAAGGAAAGCATGGTCACGGTCTTCACAAAGTCCACCCTCAAGGTGCACAAGTCATTCAAACTCTGCCCTATGGATAATGAAGAAAGTCATGAACTTTGAAAACTCTGTCCTCCTAAGATCATGGATCAAGTAAAGTCCGCCATATGCAAGAGGGAGACTCCAAAGTCCACCCAAGGTGAAGTAAAAGGTGCATAAGTCTCACAAAGTCCACCCTACTTTACAATCAGCAACACCTAAGTTGGAAAAACTCCACCCCCCTTGGTACCTAGGAAGCAAAAGTCCGCCCTCCAAGATGAACCCCAAAAGTCCACCCTCCAAAAGGTCAAGCTCTTCAAACTCCGCCTAAAGTGATAAGAAAGGGGTGCCTAACTACAAAACTCCACCTTGTCTAAGTTGATTGCCATGGAGCATGAGCTAAAAGTTCTGCCCTATGGAGAAAGTCAAGAAAGTCCACTATGAATAGGATGTATGAAAGTCCGTCTTGTCAAAGTTGGAAGAAGTTTCAAAGTCCGACTAAGGTGAGTGGTGCCTAAGACTCAAAGTCCGCCCAAAGTAAATGGTTTTGTGAACTCCAAAGTCCACCTTGAAGCATGGTCATGGTCTCCAAAAGTCCGCCCAAGTTGAACTCCAAAGTCCGCCTTCCAAAGTGCACATGTAGGAGAAACTCCGCCCAAGCCAAGTGGTGTGTGAACTCCAAAAAGTCTGCCCTAGGGATGATGGAGAAGGTCATGAACTTTAAAAACTCCGCCCACGATGGAGACTCTCAAAAGTCCGCCCTCAAGGTGCACAAGTCATTCAAAGTCCGCCCTTGGTTAAATGTAAGGTGCTTAAGATCAATAAAGTCCGCCCTCACCTTGGTTCTTGAAACATTACAAAGTCCGCCCTCACCTTGGTTCTTGAAACATTACAAAGTCAGCCCTCCTTGGTTCTTGGAGTTAAGAAAGTTCGCCTAACCTGCATAAAGTTCCTAAACATCATAAAGTTTGCCTTCATGGAGCTCAAGATCAGTAAAGTCAGCCATGAGTAAGGTACATGCAGTTAGTAAAGTCCGCCTTGGAGGTATTGAGAAGTTTACCTTGAGGATGAGGAGATATGGCAAGTGTATGAAGTGGTGCCAAGAATCAGATCAAGTCTGCTCAAGAAGTAAAACATATGGTGCATGACATCAAGAAAGTCCGCCTAACCTGCAGGTCTATAGTGCTTAACTTCAGCAAAGTCCGCCCTGCTGCAAATGAAAGGTTCCAAAGGTTTAAAAATCTCTGCCCTACTTGATGAAGTGCTAAGACTTGTTCCATGTGCTCAAAAAACTCTGCCCAAGGTGAATAGTTTGGTTCCAAGTGTTGTTCCATGAGTTTCAAAAACTCTGCCCTATGTTTGAAAGAGCTGTTCCATGAACAGCATAAAGTCCGCCCTTGGAAGCATTAATGAAGATGATTGTGTGGTGCCACAAACTCTCTAAACTCTGCCCCAAAAGATGAACAAGTGTGGTGTCATGAGTTGGTTGAAGTCCACCCCACTGATGAAAGATCAAACAAACTCCCAAGTATGCCTTGAAAATGATCAGATCATGGTAAGATCAGGTTTGAAGATGAGGTATTAAGCTGAAATGGAAGACAAGAAGATGATGACAGCAGAATCCATCATGGAAAATATTCTAAGGCATGGAGAAATTCTTCTCCAAATTCAAGGCACTTGAAAGAATTATCAATTTGAGAACATGAATTCATATTTGCAAGGTATTATCCAAAGCTTTTTTTACCCTCCTCCCGCACAACATAAATTTGGCAGCTGAAGGCAAGACCATCACTGAAAACACAAATGGAGTTTCGAGCCAAATTCAGAGTCGAAGACAGGACCACGAGCAAGGTTATCCCAGCATCTCAAGCCATCAAAAAAGAAAAGTTCTCAGACTTGGTGAAAATATTGAAAAGAATTTCCAACTTCTTGAAGGATTTCATCTCTTGAAGTATTAAGCTCCTAATCAGAATCAGATGATGACAAACAAATTTCCATACTTGAGACAATTTCTTGACACAAATTAGAGAATTCAAAGAAGACATCCAACACGCTGAGGTGGCACCTCGTCATCTTCCGACCAATCAAATTGTTCCGAGTCAGCATGTCTAGGTTCAATGAGCCTGACTTATCCAGAAGCTTCTAAAAGGGCACACTTCACAATGCAACAACCTTCTATTTTCATTGATGGTTCATATTTAGCAAGAAGGACAAGTGTCCTCAAATGTAATTTTCTCATTGGTCGAGGAGTAGTTAGTTTTGGGAAACCCTAATTAGGGTTTTATCTTTCAATCTGGACCCTTGATCGTTGTTTGATCTCGATCATTCAATATTTTCTGAGAAACTATATAAGGCTACCTCCTCTCATTTGGAGAGTGTGAGGTTTTTGATATATTTTAGCGTGAAGGTCATTTTTCAAATAATACATTGCATGTGTGCTTTCTCTTAAGGCTTTGTAATCTCTGTTATTTGAGTGATTAGCATGGTTTCAATTTCCTCAACACATTAGTTAAAAGTTAATTTAGATTTGCTTTCAAAGTTTTTAGAATTGAATGAAGAATTTGATAAGTATTAATTAACGGTGTATCTCTGCTCATACTTTTGGTGAATGGATGATTTCCATTTCACAGTGCAAAGTTAGTTTGAGCCTATCCCCAGTGCATGCCCAAAACTTCGATCATAAGCACAACCGTTGAAGATTGCACCCACTTTGTGTAGTTGTCCTCAGTGTGGCGAAGCAAAGTGTGGTTTCCCGAGAACACCTAGTTAATACCGTCTCCAGAGTTCATGTTTAGTTAATACCGTCTCCAGAGTTCATGTTTAGATCATCTTTCTTATCCACTTAGAATTGAATGAAGGATTTGACAAGTGTCCTCAGTGTGGCAAAGCAAAGAGAAAGAACCTAAAATTGATAAATCTAAGAACGTATGTCCCCCTTGAGATTTTCAGCATACACTACCCAAGTAGCTATCCCACTAAAGTCTCTTGTTCGCACATATAGACCTTGGAATCAGTAGTGGTTTTTCAGGAGAGGATAGAATACCTTTGGGTATCTTATTCTAATGTTTGGTAGATGATAAAACAGACACCAACAAGACCACAGAGATTCTCTATCTATGTTGCATTGATGTGTAATCTTATTGAGATTGAACCTTCCAGTGTTGAGGAAGCCTCAAAGCAACAAGTTTGGAAAGATGCAAAGGATGAAGAGTATCAATCCATTATCAAGAATGATGTGTGGGATATTGTTCCTAGACCTGAAGGGAAGTTTGTTGTATCTTTCAAGTGGCTATACCATCATTGTTCCTAGACCATCATTGCCATTGCAGCAGCTAAGTGATGGAAGTTACATCAAATGGATGTGAAGACAGCTTTTCTCAATGGCGTGATTGAGGAAGAGGTCTACATCGAGCAACCTGAGGGGTTCATGATTCATAGGAAAGAGTTTCATGTATGTAAATTGAAGAAAGCTTTATATGGTCTTAAGCAGGCACCTCGTGCTTGGTATGAGAGAATTGACGAATACTTAGTGGACTTGGGTTTTGTTGACGTGTATTTTGTACACCATCATACACAGAATAAAATACCTAAAGGCATCTTATCCTCTCTTGAATAAAGTCTCTAACTGCTGAAGATTCGCATGAAGGATCAGTTAGGATGACTCCAATGTTCTGGTTGGTAGGGTCTCTACGTGTGGATAAGCTCCAGCGGTATGATGTGATTTGCTGTGTCCTCAAGGGGCCTTACACTCCGAAAGTCTTACTAAACTAAAGAAGCTTTTCAAAAAATAACAGAAGGATAGGGTTTGCAAGAGGTCTAATCTAATCTAACCCTAAGAATGACTTCATGTGGACAAGACTTGGCAAGATTCTACCAACTTCAATTTCGCCATAAAATAACAACTCAATTGAAATTGATGCGATCTTCTAAGGTAACAAATGATTTTCAACGCATCAAAGATCAAAGACACTACCACGAAGGTACATATCCAAGATACAATAATGATTGAAGGTTAAGTGATTCAAATATCTCCAGTCGACCACGCAAGGTGTTCCTACAATCAGCAAGAAGCTAGTGGTTTGGATTACGAATCCTACCAAAGATCAAGTCTCACACTATGTCCTTCAAATTAACACACTACTTTGATTGAGCATGATTCAAATGAATTGAACAACCATGAAGATAACCAAGAAAGTTGCAACAAAACACCATAACTTCAATATTTCATTGATTTCAAAGTCATCATGTACAACAATTGCTTGAATTCCTTTCCTCAAACTCAATCTTGCTACAAAAATAAATTGCTTCTAAACTCTAATCTCTCTAATACATCAAACTCTCTCTCTAATCTCTTAACTATTATCTATTTCCACTCCTTTACAAATGAAATGTCAGGGCTTATATAGTGCCCTCAATACAATTCGATGGCTTAGATCAATTCGAGATCAATGGCCAAGATTCAACAATGAAAACCCTAATTAGGGTTTGTTACAACCATTACATAACATTTAATGCTTGACCAATGATAAAATTGTATTGCTTGGACACATGTCCTCTCTAGAAAAATCGACCAATGGATAGCCGGGGTAGGTACATCGGAGTTTGTGCCACCTTCCATGAGTTAGGTACATTGAATCCGGACATGCTGAGGTGGACCACACTGACTGGAGGAGTGATGACTGGGATGCCACCTCATCTGACACTTGTAGCTTGCTAGATATTCAATTTGATGTCGTTGAGAGGCTATCTTTAATTAACTCTAGTTCTAACTCCTTTTGTCCTTGATGTGCAAGACGATTGATGTACCTTGCCTTGGAATGCTGGATTTGGAAGAGGTCGCCCTTGATGACGTTAGTCCAAAGAAGGCCGTCCTTGTCGATGCTTGATTGTCCTTGAGAAGATCTCCATTTGATGCCTACACAACATTTCAAAATTAGAAACATGATTTTGCACTATATAACATAGATTAGATTAATTTTTAGGAAACTTCATAATAAATCCTTGAGTTATTATTTCCTAAAAAACGATTGAGCTATTACAATTCAAAATTCAAAATTCAAAATTTGAAGGCAATGACGATCAACAATCAAAATCAAAACAATAAAACCATATCGCCATACCTCACTTGAGAGCTAACTCTAGAATGAAAAATAGAGGAATTCGCCTAGGAAAAATTAACGTTAGATAGTCTTTTCCACGCGATCTTCAAGCAAACGTCCTTCTTATCAACTTCGCCACCCTTGGAGTCTTTGACGTATTCTTCAATGCCTTTCGCCTTAATTCAAACTTCACGTTCGCACTCCTTAGATGATGTTTACGCCTTCCTTTGATGAAATTCGCACCTTGAACACCACTCGCACCTCCTCTTGAATGATAATTTCGCACCACCTTTGGATACTCCAAATCGCACTTGAATGTGGATGATAAAATGATAATGTGAAAATGAAAATCTTCACCACCCTTTATAAGCGCTCACACCACAATTACCTTGAGGCCGACTTGGTAAAAATAAGGTAATTAAAACGATTTTTAAATAAATAATAAGGCCGACCTTTCAATCCAAGCGCTCCATTTGATTTTTAATTAATTAATAATTAATTATTAAATGCCTTTGTTTTTTAATTTAACAAATTCGATTTTTTACAAGGCAAAAAATAATTAATTAATATCTTGCGCAAATTTTAAATGCTAATTTAATTGAATTTTCAAACTTTATCGATTTTTAGCATTTAAATAAATTCAAAAAATATTTGAGCGCCCAAAATTTGAAAATGGAAAAGTGCAAACCTCATCGCCCTGGTCCCTGACTGAGGGACAGGAGCGAAATATCAACTTGGTCTTGGTTCTCGTGCTTTGGACGTTTAAAATCTCCATCCTTACGTTGAAACTGGCGTTTTTGCAAGGGATTTCGAACTTGAGTGACTTGACTTTGAAAATGAATGTCCTTTAGATGTGATATCGCCCTGGTCCCTTGGAGAGGGACAGGAGCGAACCCTACGTTCTTACTTGAAATTCTTCGTTCTTGATTTTAACTCCTCGTTCATTACCTTTCAAACGACGTTTTAAACCCTTTGCAACTTTGTTTTGACATGATCTTCGAAGGATAACAAGTGTTTTAGCAAATATCGCCCTGGTCCCTTGGTGAGGGACAGGAGCGATCCTGGTGTTTCTCTCCTTGATCTCGCTTCTTTAATCACCAATCCTCTTTATATGGCAAGCAATGACATAGTTTCTCCATTCCACGCTTGTTTCACTTGACTTCCACAAGGCATATAGATGTTTGGAGGATTATCGCCCTGGTCCCTTGGTGAGGGACAGGAGCGATCTCCATGTTCTAGTCAAAACTCGCCATCTTTCAACCTTTGTTCTTCGTTCATTGCTTCCTAAATGATGTCCTTGATCTTGCCTATCCTTGCCTTGTCTTGATTTTGAAGGAAAATGAAGGATCCTGTGAAAATCGCCCTGGTCCCTGCCTGAAGGACAGGAGCGATATAGCTTCCTTGGCTCAATTGATAATCTTTCGACGTTTGAAACCTTTGTATATCATCCTCTTAAGACACCTTAGACCTTTTACCACCTCGCACAACCTTGACTTAACGTGATTTTTGAGAGATTTGGCCAATATGGTAAATATCGCTCTGGTCCCTGACTGAGGGACAGGAGCGAACTTCAATGTCCTGGGCTCATGCTTGCTTTTAACAACTTGCCATTACTTTCATCGTGTAAAATGAAGTCCTTTGATCCTTCTTGGTCGCTTAATACTTGTTAAACTTTCAAAATCTAGGCCTTTATGAAAATTTCGCTCTGGTCCCTGCCTGAGGGACAGGAGCGAACTGGGTGTCTTGGTGTAATTCCTTCAACATTGGCGACTTTGGATACTTCGTTCTTCATTGAGATGCCTTAAAACGTCCTCACCACCTTGTACTTCGTCTTGGAGTGTCTTGAACTTGGAGGAAAGGCAATATAACCATCATATCGCCCTGGTCCCTGACTGAGGGACAGGAGCGATCCTGCTCTTGTAGGCTTCATCTCACTTTGCTAACTTCAAAAATTATCTTCAATGGTCTTGTTATGCTCCGTTTTATTCATCCATGCCTTGGAATTTGCTCTTACTTGGCAAGAAATTTGTCTAAGGTAAAAATCGCTCTGGTCCCTGACTGAGGGACAGGAGCGAACTTGGGCATTTGGGTCCCTTGTAGATGTTTGGCAATCTTCAATTTGTCTTCAACGAGTTCAATTCACCTCCTTTCTTGCCTTCAAACATAAAACTTGCTTGATCTTTGCCTAAGACATGCCTTATGAAGAATTTCGCTCTGGTCCCTGGGAGAGGGACAGGAGCTACAATGGATTTCGCCCTGGTCCCTGACTGAGGGACAAGAGCGATCTTGGCATTCTGGTCCATTTTTCTTCATGTTTGTGCCTTCAAATTATATTCATCTGGTAAAATGCACTCCCTTGGATCTCTCCAAATCGTCAAGTTGTTAAAATCCTGCAAGGACGAGGTGATGTTTGATTTTAAGCTCCGGTCCTTCACTGAGGGATAGGAGCGATTTTGCTTCCTGAGGCATTTCTGTGTTCGTGAAATTCTTCAATTTATATTCAACGGAAAGATCACGCCTTTCTTTACTACTTCCATTCGAAAAATCATCTTGATCTTGCAGAGATAATAAGATTTTTGAAAACGAGCTCCGGTCCTTCACTGAGGGACAGGAGCGATTTTGCTCCTACAGGCCAAAATATCATGATTTCACAAGTTTAATCACTTCACAAGGCAAAAACAAAACCTTTCCAATGCCCGGGATCAAATATCAAAAAACTCAAAATTTAGGTCAAAATTACTCAATTGAATAAAATTCACATTTTCATCATCAACACTTAGACAAATTAAGACTCTGCACTCAAAATTCCAATTGAAAATAGACCAACTCACTTAGCCTCTGGCGAATTCATTCCATTCAAAATTGCATCCTACAAAAGGAGGCTCGAAAAACTCTCAAGATTGACTGGACTCCGGCCTGAAAACGACAAAACAGAAACCCTAAGGCTTGACCCTAAATCCAGACAACTGACGAACTACCAAAACCCTAAAAAGCAAAGCAAAAGGCGAGCAAAAACGAGCAAAAAGAGGGGGTCCCCATTTTAAATGGGGCGATGTGTGAAATGGTCACAACAGGTTTCTACAAGAATGATGCTGATCCGAATCTTTACTTCGAGGTATCCAATGGCAACACTCAAGAAAACAATCTTATTAATAAAACTTCACCATTTTGTGCTTTCCTAAAACTGTATCAAGGCATAGATACCCAACGATACATATGCAAATCAACAACGGCAACTAAATTGAGAATGATTAAGGATTGCTACACTAACTAATGATGTGACGATTACACCAAACAGCCAAAACCTAGGCAACTAAGGCCAAATAAGCCTAGATAATTATTAGCAAAAAAGTGAATATCATAAAATGGCCGACTAAGCTAAGGATTAAGCAATAATCAATCAATAATATTTAAGGCTGACTGAGTATTGTTTAAGGCAGCGGTCAGTTGAAGACGCATCTCCTTTCAAGAATAAGAAGACCCTCGGTAAAATCATACCCCTACGTGTCCCTTAAGGGATATAACAAGAGGATCTTCCATTGGAGAAGGGGCATCGAATAGGAGAAAGGAAGAAAAAGCAAGGAAAGTAGATCGATCAAGCATTAGCACTCACAAGAGCAGATCAATCCCTAACATATCTATATATATATATATAAGCAATCAAGCAGATAGAGATCAGATCAGTAAATCATTGTTTATTGCAGACTGTAGCATTACTATTCAATTGTGGTAAGCATAAATGTGTGTTTTATGTATGCTTGATGTATGTGCTATAATAATGATGTATTTAATCTAGGTTACTAGGTTTGCCTCTGGGCCCCCCTAGTACGGGTCCTGGCTCAACCGGGTCCGTGGTACGGATCCGGTTCGAACTGGGTTCAACCAAGGTTCAAAAAACCCAGAGGTGGTTCGACCCTGGTCGAACCTGGGCAGCTGGGCAGCCCGTAAAGTCTAAAAATAATGCAAATTTAATTTTTTTTTTCAATTCCGCCTTGTAAAAAGTGAAAGTTATAACCTAAAAGTGACTTCTAAAACATTTTATTCACTCATTTCACCTCATTTGTGTTGCAAACAAAAGTTTTATGAGAGCAGGTTGAAGAAAGGGTGAACAAAATTTGGCTTCCAAGATCAAAGAGGAGGAGTTGAAGGCTGATTTTTGAAGCTTCAACAAGTGTTGCAGCATCATTTCCATACATTTTCAAGCTTCCATTGGCTGCAAGAGGTAGGTTTTTAAACATTTTTTTCCAACTATTTTTGTTTCACAAAATGTCAAACATGAAACTTGAATTTTTTTTCATTATTTAGTTTTTGTTTTTGAAAATGTTTATATTATTTCTTGCCATAGGAACTAGAATGATATCTACATCTTCCTCCATTGGCAATGAACAAATAATTGCAAAACAAAGAAATGATCCAAATTCTCCCTTATGGAAATATGTGGACATTATAAAACAACTTCCGGGAGGTGGGGGATTCTGTTGGAAATGCCATGGATGTGATATTGAACATAATAGTTCATATTATCGGGTGGTAGGCCATTTGTGTGGAATAAAAGGAAGAGGCATCAAAAAATGCCCTGAAAAAATGGTAAAACTATACCAGAAGAGACAGTTATGAAATATATTAGGGAGCATGAGGCGGCAAAAGAGAGGGAAGCCCGTAGATTGAACAAAGGGAATGCAAGGCCCTTCTAATCTCAGTATTGTAGTAGAAGACCACCCCTTCTTTGCCACAAATGAACCTTAAAGTGAACCACCCTTGACACGTAAAAGAACAAAGGGGCCTTTAGAAACCGCATTCCAAAATGAGAGTAGAGACAATGCTGACGAAGATATAGTAAGGTGCATTTATGCAAATGGATTGTCATTCAATGTTGTTCGCTCCCCATATTGGAAGCAAATGAAAAAAAGTGTTAATGAGGCTCCAAGAGGGTATAAGGGCCCAGGTTATGAGAAGGTACGTGGAACATTATTGGAGAAAGAGGTGAAGAGGGTTGAAGATGCATTGAAACCCATAAGGGATTCATGTGTTGAGACAGGTGTAACAATTGTTTCATATGGGTGGAAAGATGTTAAAAACCATCCCTTGATCAATGTCATAGCGGTGTCCCCTAAAGGAGCAATGTTTTTTAGAGTTGTGGATTGTGAGGGCCAAATAAAAGATGGCCAATTTATTGCAGAAATTCTCATCTCTGCCATTGAGTCTATGGGACCCCACAATGTTGTCCAAGTCATAACGGACAATGCAAAAAATTGTAGAGCTGCTGGTTTGTTGGTTGAGCAATGCTATGATCACATCTTTTGGACACCTTGTGCGGTACATTCACTCAATCTTATGCTACAAAGGATTGGGCAAAAAATAAAATGGATCAGAGATGTGTATGCAGAGGCTGAGGACATCCAGATGTTCATCACAAACCATCACATGTCTCAAGGGATTTTTAGAACCTATTCGAATTTGGAGCTATTGAAGGTAAGTGAAATAGTAATTTAATTTTACATTTTCTGATTTTTTTTAATTTTCAATGTTCATAATATCATTGTGTAAGCTATATTGTGTATTCTTTAAAGTATGCTTTATTTTTTAATCATTTGGCATTAATTTGTGTTATAGGTTGCTGAGACCCGTTTTGCATCAAACACAATCGTCTTAAGACAACTTGTGAAAGTTAGAGTGGCACTATGCAATATGGTGATGAGCACCAATTGGACTGTATGAAAGCAGAGTAGCACTGAGAGGGCAGAAAAAATTAGGGATAGAATATTGAATGAGAAATGGTGGGATCTTGTTACATATCTCCTAAGTATCATCGAGCCCATCATGAGCATGATTTGCTATACAGACATGGATAGGCCTTGCATAGGTGAGATATATGATGGCATTGACTCAATGCTTGAAAAAATAAAGGTCACTATAAATGAAAAAGAGAATGATCCCCAGGAGAAATCCACAGTTAATCTGCAACTGTGGATTGCTTCTTACTTCCCCAAGAAATAGGTCCTAAACCTAGGAAGAAAACAAATCCAGATGTGGATTTCCTATCATCAACAGAACCCATATGATCTACATCTACATATCTTGTCAAAAAGAATTGATCACTCCTTTTATATTCCAAACCATGATCCATTGTACCATGTATATACTTTAGACCCTTATGCTGCTTTCCAAGGAGACATTTTTGGTTCTTGCATGAATCTTGATAGATAATTCATAGCAAAACTAATATCTGGTCTAGTGTAAGTCAAGAAAATCAAACCTCCAAACATATGTCGATAGAGAGTTGCATTCACCTAAGAAGATGTATCAGATGTGGATAACTGCAATCCTGATTCCACAGGTGTAGTCATGGGTACGAAATCCACCATTCTGAATTTCTCAAGCAGTGACATGGCATATTTTCTTTGAGATACAAAAATATGGTGATTAGTTTGCCATAAAATATGGTGATTAGTTTGCCATACCTCTAAGCCTAGACAATAGTGCAATAGCCCGAGATCTGTCATATCAAATGCCTTCTTGAGATCATTTTTGGTTGTCTCCACCATTTCTTCTCAGCTGCCTATGATAACTAAATCGTCAACATATACATTAATGATCACAATATCCCCCCTTGATCCTTGAGGTACAGATTTCGATCATATGGATGCCTAGTGAAACCATGTTGTAGCAGATGCTCATCAATTTTTAATATAACAAGCTCTAGGAGCGTATTTGAGACCATATAGGGAGGGACTTGACAAGTTTGCATACCTTTTTGTTGGTTGTAATTAGGGCGGGCGGATTCCAATTGCCTTGGGCAACATTGGAATCCGCCTCCTTAATATATAGGGCCTGGCCCAATACCTTTCGGTGCACCCAAAAAGGTTCCACACCTCACTTAAACCCTTCACGCCTCCTTGATAGGGCCGCCCCTAGCTAATAAGGAATTAATATAATTAATTAAGTTAAAAGAAGGCCGACATGTTAAAAGGGATAAGTCTCCTATAAATGTGGCATTTGCTTCTCATTATCAATACACAATAACAAGCAGATGAAAAGTATTTTTCGGTGAAAAGTGAATTCCATATTCAGGGATCTGGCAACCAGCGAACTACCCTAGATAGCAGCAGTAGACAGCGAACTCCATTAGGCAACTTCAGATCCTCAATAGCAGCCTGCGAACTTCATCAGACATTTGTAGATCCATAATTAAAGGCAGCGAACTTCAGATCCCCAACAGCAGCCAGCGAACTTCATCAAGACATCTGCAGATCCATAATTAAAGGCAGCGAACTTCATAAGAGGCTACAGATCATATGTAATGTCCAGTTGAATTAAAAATCATAATCAGATCTGAGGATCCTTTGGCTGGGTTTTTCCTCCTAGGAGGTTTTCCCAGGGTAACTATGTTTTGTCTTTTGCATTTCATTTCCTTTATTATTGCTTAAGTCTGGAAAACAATAAGCTAATTAACCTTATTCTAAGTTTTATTCAATCTGAATTTATCAAATTTAACACTTTTCTTCTTTACCGGGTGCAATATATCCCTCTAGTTGGGTCATATAGACCTCTTCCTTAAGGTCTCTATTAAGAAAGGCACTTTTTACATCCATTTGATACAATTCCCATCCAAATTGAGCAGCTAAAGCAAAAATCATTCTAATTGTTTTTATCTTTGCAGTGGGAGTGAATGTCTCCTCGATATTTGACCTTTGTAAAGGACATGACAACTGAAAATGCAGCAGTTTCGATTTACTCTGCATTTTTTTTATCACACCATGTAGTGTTTGGCAATTGACATAGGTCTAGGGAAACCATGTACCTATTTATAAGCAAAGGAACCAGATTGCTGAGCGTGGAGCATCTTCTTCTTCTATCAGGTGAACTTATACTTGCATCATCAATGGATAATCTAAAAAAATTATGCCCCAATACCATAAATGCTCTATACAGAAGAGCCAAGGAGTGGGAAATGATTGCAATTGAGCTTGCGCATATTAATTGTTTGAAATATGGGGTTGCTTGTGATGGGGATATAAGAAGCCATCTAGCTCATCTAGAGCTCACAATGGTGATCTGTTTGGGGCTGGTAGAGAGCAACCATCTAGAACTAGTGATGATTCATCTTTGGCTAGGAATCAGGATGGGAAGTAGCAGTGCTGGGAGCAGTACAATGGATCATGAAAGTACTTTTCAAGGTGGCAGCACTACCAATACAGGCAATATCTGCCTTACTGGAACATCATGTTTAAAGTACTTGTTTTGGCGTGTATAGGGGGAATTTTTGGTTTGCATGCTCTATGTTATGTTCTTTTGAATGACATGTCCACTTACAAATCTCAACCCCAACTAAAACTCTACTATGTGAATCAAATAGTAAGTAAGTTGAGCTGTAAAATAACTGCTGCATAATAAGCTTTTGGGGGAAACTAACAAATTTTTACATCAACATTTTGGATCACAATACATGATCCGTTATGCACAGGCAAGAGAGTGGGGATTGCAGATTCTAGTTTGACCAGTTTTTGACTAACAAGTTTGGGTGGCACTTTTCATCGAGGCGTATTACATATATGATCATGTAGTTTCTCCATTATCTATAGTTTGTTGAAGCAGCTTCATCATGAACTAAAACCTAAGCTCATAATTCTTCGTGGGAAGAGCACTCAATCACTCCCTGCTGTAGGCGGAGGGAGAACAGGGACACGAGTCACCAGCTCCCTAATATCATCCTCTAAATGCCAAGAAAGGTGGGTTACCTAGGTAAACATTGGTTGAGGTTAAAAGTAATGTAAAATAAGAGTTAAATGGAGAAATATGGGTAGGAAAATAAACTTGACATGTGTAGTAGAATATACATAATAGTGTAAAACTAGTGATGTTTATAGTTGAAGTTGATTGCATATTGTAGTATTAAAAAAGTGGCAAATTGAAAGTTTTCAAATGGTATGGTAAACAACAGAATTGGGATTAGTATTAAACTGAATGCCATGTTTATTAATAAATTAAGGTGCAAAAGAAGAGAGGTAGGAGTAAGAAAATAAAGAGAATGAAAATCAAAAAATCGTCAATGTGGTAAAGATAAGATGAAAGGAAACGATGTGAAAGTAATAGGGAGTTAAAAGATTAAAAGCAACTTAGATACATATAATGGATCGAATTGATAACATAGAATCTAAGTCAAAGTAATCTTGAAAGAATGCAGTAAAAAGATTGGAAAAAGACAAGGATGAATCTGATTTTCTTAAAGCATAAGAGGGAGAAGAAGAGAAAGGAAAATGGAATGGTATTAAGGGGAAGAGGTGACTTAAAAAAATGGGAGGAAAGAGGAAAGTAAGATACAGGGGAGCTTAATAAAATAAGGCGAAAAAGGGAGGAGATGAGTTGGGGGTATCAACATAACAAATGAAAAAACAGGACATAGATATATTTAGGGTTTATTATATGATGCCATGACAGAAGCTCTGACTATACTGAAAGCTATACAATGGCATAGACAGGATCTGATTGACGCTAGCAGTCACCCCAAACAATTGAAAGTTTTAAAACATAATTTCACAATTTTAGTTTAACTTTATTTGCTTTCCAGTCTTTGCTTTTGATGTGGAGGATAAGACAGCAGATGTCCCTGTGCATCTATTGTGAGCATTGGTTTTTCTCATGTATGTGTCCAACTATCTTTGTCAACCTCAAGGCCTTATTTACCATTTGTAGCTGAGTTAATACATATAACAAAATAAATTAAGTTCAACTAAAGTGCATAGCTTCCTAAATTATTCAAACACAGCAAAGCACTAGAGCTGGTCCTTGAATTGAGATATAACACACTTGACCGTTCTGACTTCAAATTTTAACCATTCCACGAAGAATAATCAATGTGAATACTCTTTGGATGTTTGTACAGGAGAGTCACACTGCAGTGAATGTTCCTTTGAATGATTCTAAATGAAATTAACAGTACAATTAATATTCTTGGCGAGTATGCATGGGAAAAATGCATTTACCATAATAAATTTATAATATATGTAAAATAAATTGGAGACTCTAGAATACTAAATCTACTAGTACTTGCCATTGAATTAATATAGTCTTCAAAGGACTCGCTATATCTGTCATACAGTTGTTGGGAGTAGTCATGTGGATGCTTCTGCGTGCACATGTTGTAGATAGTTCTTAGAAGAAGTAAAGGAAAACTTCCCATAACCCAATTGAACAAGATAAACTTAAAATGCTTCAATATTTAGATTGAAACATAGAATAAACTAGCAAAAGAATATCAGTCTTTCAAAAGGATACGTGTATAGGTGTGCATAACGATCTGCATCGATAGGCTCCTCAGGTTTTCCCTCTAATATTTTCTTTAACTTTGTAATGCCATTGTGCATAAATTGCCATCCCTCCTCTAATTCTATGGTTTTGCGTTCACCCATTGTCAATCAAGTCCCCGTATTGATCAACTTCAGTTAGCCCTCCTACCAAGAGATTCTTACCCCGTTTTCCAAAACCGAATGCGATCTTTGCACAATAGTGACTTCTGCAAAAGCAAGAGACCATAATAATTACGTCATCACAAAGTCATAATTAAAATAACAAATGTTTTTCTATAGTAGTTTCTTTGTAAAAGCAATGCGAACATAATAACCAACATCAGAAGCATATGAAAGAAAACAGAAGTGAACAGTGGGGAGAATTCGCTACATGAAGGTCATCTTATCTATGTGAGATAAGATGACTAAAGTATCCTTTAGGCCAAATTGATCTATAGGAAGTTGGAATCATTAAATGCATCTGCTTATTCATGTGATTGTTCCACAGGACGTCAAGTTTTAAACTATATTCTTCACACATTGTTCGATTGTCTTGATTAAAGATTCTCTGTACTAAGTTGTTGACTTCTGAAAATTTATTCAATATTTATTTATTGTCTTTGTTTAAGATCTCATGCATAAGAGGGATTATACATGTATCACAAGCTATATGAAAAATAAGAACAACAGACTGAGTGACGTCAGTAAAGACAAATCAAATTTATAATTGTCCAATAGCATAGGCGGGTATAGAAAAATTAACATTCCCCATCTAATAGGTGACTATAAGGTGAGAATTTTCCGAACCGTTGTCAGTATTTCAGCCCAAAAGAAGTTATTCTATCAAGGTTTGTAATTATGAGAGATAAATGACTTTTAAGGCCCTTTAGAATGTGCATCTGATTGTTTATATGATTGTTTCTAAGGATGTTAAATAAATTCTTTAGGTTTCAATTGATAATCTGACGTGGGATTCCATGTACCACGTTGTCAGATTTTATATTTTATAACACAACCTGAGTAATTGTAACTTTGTAAGGGCTACATTGGGTATGCCAATATAAACAAACTAATATGCCTGATATAACGGGTGATTGCCGAGAAAGATTTTACCAAAGAGTGGTTAGTACTTCTGACCAAAGAGTTGGGACAACTTGTGGCATCCGTTGGGCCATATTGCTCAAGTGCATTTGGTGGTTAGGCAAGTTACTGAGGATGTCGGGTTTTGAAAAAATAAAATAATCTTCATTTGATTGTCTCTAAGATATCATCATATTCTAAAACATCATTCAGTGAGGTCTGTTTAATTCTATTGATAGATAGCCATTATCGACCAGATATCAGATGTCAAACCCCCTATAGTTAATATCTTGGTTTATCTGTAGACCAATATATAAATCCATTTAGTGCTCCCAAGTACACTTACGATACCCAATGTACAGAAATGAATAGGGATTGTCAGATGTAAAGAGAGATTGTCTGAATCCCTAATCCAACAGAGCCCTCGCCACACTCAATGACATGAAGGCCATAATCTGATTGTGTAATGCACCTAACTCTTGGTTTCAAATAAAACAACACGAAACGAAAACAAAAAGAAAAGAATGGGTCACTCACTTGTATTATCCAGTCATTTCTGGCATGGAAACAAATCAATCAATCTTCTTCTTCGTCTGTGAGAACCTCTGATGCTAGCCTTCCAAATCTTTGATTCCTTTGATTTTGTTCATACTCGCACTTTCTCTATACAGCATGACAAAATATATGTTTTCTTGTGAGCAGTTTGTGTTTAGATACTTGCTATTTCTCTAACCGCTAAATTAGCCGGATGCCGACTAAACTAGCGGTTGCGCCAACTTACAACTTCATTACCTTACAAACAAGAACTCTACACATTTTAACGGTAACAGAAGCAGTTTTATAGAAAATTACATTATTATTGTACAAGTTCCGTTATTAAAAATAAATAAATTGATTTTATTGAAATTTGTATAGAAATGTATTATTCAAAAAAATATTAAATAAAAAGTTGAGGTAGAAATAATTTTTATTGAACTTGTATATCTTAATAATTTTTCTTTTTTATTTTTTTTCATTTTATGTTGGTAGTACATCTTTATGTTTTTTTGGTCAATTTACTAAATCAAAACTTATTTCAACGCTTTGTTATGTCTCATTGCTTTCCTCAAAACATTCTCAACATATTTCTAAAAGCGCCCTACCCTGGATAGATTCATAATTGTAGTAGTCACCTACACAAAAATTGCAACTATAATCTCATCCTCCTCTTTCCAAAATTCAAGTTGGTTGCATTTCATGGCCTACCATCTTAGACAGGACTATTACAAGTATTAACATTTGTACCAAAAAGTTCAAATTGTGTGTCTAGAGCATTATTTTAAGTAATCATTCTTGAGTCATTTTAATTATCAAAATATTCAACAACTAATCCCTCAACTACAACCAATAATCTCAATTGTTATCTAACCACCATCTCAACAAATGGTTGATCATGTTGCATGGTTGGGAAGAGGAAATTGCCCATTAAGCATAGCAAATGTGGTTCATGATTTACTTAAATTTACCCTAGAAAATCTTATATGCAAAATATGTATGTAGTGGAATTTAAATAACAAAGAAACATATTCAAGACTTCAAGGATGTTGTAATAAGGAAAAAAAATCAGCATGAACATGTAGTGTGTTGATTATTCTCATATGCACAAATGAGGTTGCTTATAATTGGTATCTTGGTCTACACAATGGGTCCATAAGATCTTGGAACAATCTAGAACCTATATTTGTAGACCATTATATCAATTTGTCACAACTCGTAGAGAACTAAATGTGTTGTGAGCCAATTCAATGTATGGTTTCACAAGTTATACACTGGGTTAACTATCACTTATAACATTGGAAAGCATGTTGTTGTGCAAACATATTTGAGAGTATGTGATCCATTAATCTTCATGTTTGTCAAAGAAGTTATTGGGTCCCCTTCATTAGTATATAATGAAGATATAACTATGGAGCAACAAATGACACCTTGAAGCCATGGTTTTGAATATTTGCATCCATCATGGCAATATGTCACATAGAACTAAATACCTTTCATAAACCAAGCTCTCACACAAAACAAGTCACTACTTGCAATTGTGGTAAATGGGGATCTAACCTAAGGATGCAAACTAGAAACAATTTCTAAACATTATTGGAGAACAACTAGTTAGCCCCAACTTCATCCCCTTAGGAGAGTTGGGCACATGTGGATTGATTGTTCTCTTTTGATTTGATTGATTGGATGTGATTATAAATTGGAAATCCAAGAACTGTATACAACGATGCAAACTTGACAATAATTAGCATAAACGATAAGCTATAGAACAAATATGCAAATTTTGAAGACAAATCTAGAAATGGGATTCAAAAAGGAACATGTGTATGCAATTTGAGCCTAAAAGTGTCAGAATATATGGATAGGTGTCACTGACCTGAAGATGTTTGATGCAAATTTTGTGAATGGATTCCAAATCAAGATGTCCCACATACTGTCTCCCTAAAATTTTGTCAATAAAGTGTTAATCACTATGGCTAATTGACATTTACCAGGTTTTTTGCTTATTCAAAGTCTAGATCTATTCATCTCAGTCTACACTTCATGAATATGTAATCTAAATTTGTGAAATTTGAATCCTACACATGGAAGAGATAGAAAAAGGTGTTAGGTTATAAGGGACTTACCTTCAAAGCCTGGTTAGGAATTAACCTCCCCTATAGTAATGGTGATTAAAAAGAGAGCATGTCTTTGATTAGGCTAAGGCTAAAAACCTTAAGGAAATGTTGAATTGATAATTTTATACCTTTGCTATGAATATTTTTGCCTTAAAACCTCATGAAAGGTTAATGTTTCTAGGTAGGAGTTCATGCAAGCCTTCACTCATGGAGGAAACACATAAAATTGACCACAGATGGTAACTTGAATGCTTGACCTCTCCTTCACTTCCATGAAAATGCCTGATTGCTTGCTCAATTGGAATTAAATAGTTGAAGTGAATTATAAGTGATAGATTTTTTCAAATGAGGGGTTGAGACTTTCATTTATACTCAACCTCATGGTTTCTCAATTGGGATCAAATACTTGAAGTGGATTATAATTGATAGATGCTTCAAATGAGGGGGTGATACTTTCTTTTATACTCAACCTCATGAAACACGTTGAAATTTTTTAAGAAGGCTGCCATTGGGAGCACTTTCCTGCTCACCAATCTTATGACCATTGAGGGTTCAAATTTGGGCCCAAAATGGGAGTACTATGGTGCCTAGTGCCATAGTCTTACCATTTTGACACGAAACTTGTCTTGAGAACTCAAAAAGGTGCTAAGCTTCTAGATTTGGCACTAAAATGAGCACAACCTAACAGAATCAAGGGTATGAAGGGAGAAACACCAAAGTGGGCCCCAAACAAGAATGAAATTGTATGAGGATATAATTTATGACACAACATTTCACCCCTACTTTAGCGAGAGTATGGTATTATGTTCATACTCTCGATAAAGTATAAGATAGCATTGAAAGACTTTCACCAAGACATCGAAGAGACAAGACAACACCAAGCGCCTAGCACTTAGGATCTTATCAATCTAAAACATCAAATGTAATGGAGAAACATGATCAACATAGGTTACACACACACGAAGCATGCAAGAACAAATAAGGGGTATGGCATCTAGGTCTAGTAAGGGTTGCTTATTAGGAGCTATATGAGAAAGAGACATGACTTCTTGGTCTAGTAAGGGCTGCTTACTAGGAGTCGTGTTATAGAAATGAGAGATGGACCAATCTAGCAAGGTGTGTAAGTTGACTCTTGCAAAAGATTACAAAGCAAAACCTCAATTTGTTAGATAATCTAAAAAAGCAACTACAAAATGGGTGTTGTAGCATGCACCAAACACAAAAATTACAAAACAAAGCCTCAACTTGCTAGCTAATTTGAAATTATGACTACAAAATGAATGTTGTAGTGTGAACCAAGCAAAAATTTGATATGAGACTACAAATTGGGTGTTGCAATGGCACTAAGCACATCATGGTGTGCGTCAAAGTGTACAAACCAAATTTCATGGTGTGTGCACAAAGTGTAACATGTAGCAAAGTGTATGCCCCCATGTTAAGGAAATTACTTACACCTTACTAGGATCAATTTCTTTAAGGTATAATACATACATTTGAAGGAAAAGCACGTTGTGCAACACTAAAATCCCCCCAAACATAGGAAAACCAAAGGTGAAAGTCTCAAGACGTGAAAGAGAACATAAGGGATCCACTATATGGGGTTAATATGTGCATTAGATAATTCATGTATATCAAGTATGATTGTGTTGAATTTACCTCAACCCCCAAAGGTAGTGGAACTACAAGCACAAACGAAGATCACATAAAACAAACAAACAAGTCTTTTTGGGTCAACATGGAAGAGACCAAAAAGCTATCAATGCTTTGCATCATCTCCATGTAGACAACACAAAAACGCATTTATGACATAACATGTATACAACATATAGAAGAATGACAGTACAAATAAGGAATCTCATGATAGGGTTGATCCCTTTTTTGCCTTGCACCAACGGGGCAACAAGGGTCATCCAAAGAGAGATTAATAAAACATAGAGACATGCCAAGCAACACATTGCATCCAAGCAAACACACAAGAGAATCTATTGCATGAGTGAGCTAATCTAGAAAATCATTCACCTACCAATCTTACTCAACATTAGTTAGAGATGGACAAGATGCTAGAGGAGCCACAACTAATATGGTAGATGGAGCTATCACTGGTGTCAAGCAAGGACCATGCTCTAATGATGAATCACTATGTGTAGCTAGGATCTAGAGATAAAGCTTTTGGGAACATAATTTAAGATAATTAATGATTAATTTCAACTTCATACTATATACACCTAAAAATGGTTTGAAGATAATTAATTGAATAAGCAATTATTTAATTAATCCCCCTCCCCAATTTAATTGAATTCATTAGCAATTTGATTGAATTCTTCCACTCATCTACTTATTAATAAATCTAAGGATTTATTTAATAGGTTCATTTCAATAATCCCCTTTGATTAATTAATTCAAATTAGTTAATCTTTCCCCCATCTTCAATTAATTCTTCTAATCTTCTAATTAATTAAAACAAATCAATTTATGAGTTGTTGAAAGTTAATTAGTCTTTTCCTATTATTTGAATTTTTAAATTCAAATTACCCACATGCCTCCTAACTTCTAACCACCTAACCTAACCATTCCTCTAACCTCAACTCATTCCACCTAACCTTGGGTTTACCTAACCCTATCCTATCTTGCCCATCCTAACCTCCTTATCCTAACCTCATATGGTGTGGATATTTTCTTCTCGAGACACGTGGCACTTTGGCCACATGTCTCCTCTCTTGAACACTTGCCCTTTTACGAGCAAAATCTCCTTGACACTTGTCACCATATTAGAGATGACAAGTGTCTCTTCCTCCAATCTCTTCTTCAACCTCCTCCAATTTCACCCTTGATATCTTCAAACTCAATATTGACCGTTGATTCCTGCCACCTCACCCCTGGCCTTGGAAATCCTATAAATATCCCCCATTTTAGAGCAATAATGATCCCATCTCATTTGCATTTTAGGCATTGTTACTATAGGCATAATATCTCTTAGCATATCATTTGAGCATTGTTATTATAGGCAATTGTATCTTAGATCTAGCTTAATTTGATCATTTTCTAGCATAATTGTTGAATCGTGTAGCTTAATCATTTTCTTTTCTAGCTTAATTGCATCATTATCATTTCAAATCCTCCATCTAGGTGTAGTCAAGTCACTGGAATTTGCTTATCCAAATCTGAGAGCAAATCCACACTCGCATCTCTTAGGAGGCGATAGATCGCTTTGCCATGGTTTTATCTTCCTTTGTTTTAAATTTGCTAACCATGCTTGTAATGATCTATTGAGTGTTTGTGTTGCAGTTGCAGGTATCACACTTCACAAGCACAAAATTTTGGCGCCCACCGTGGGGTCGAAAATCTGATTTTTGGCCTCTCAAGCATCATCAAATCTTCATTTCTAACTAGGCTAGAATCAGAATTTCGTACGAGCTCCTTTGTGTACTAAAACGATAATCCATCCTGACTCGTATGAGCTTCTGATTTGTCGTACGAGCCTGCTTCTGCACTCTTACGATCTCAGAAAGATACTCATACGAACAGGTAAATCGTGTCGTACAACATTTTGCTTCTGTGTTTTTTAAAATAGACTGCATTTTTGGGGTTTCATGCTTTGATTCGATTATTACTAACGCTAACCCTGGTTTGTTTGTGAGTTTTTCGGCAACCTAACTGGTTTTTTCTAGGACGATTGTCGAAGATTACACTTGTCAAATACTCATTGCATAAAAACACATCATTACTACTACTAAATCTATTTTGCAGGTTGCTTATAAGAATTCAACAAAACTTTGTGTATTTTTTTTTTAAATTCTAGGCACACTTGTTTTTGCTAATGAAAATGAACAATCATGTTTTATGTGTTTTGATGATAGGCGAATATGCTCTCACCTTTCTTAGGTGATCAAAAAGCTAGACTCATCCTTTGCTTTCATTAGTGCATTTCTTTAGCGGGCTTGTCCTCCCGAGGAGCTAATAACTCTTAGCCATTAAGGTCAGTGAGAGGGGAACGACCTAAGTGGGAAGGACTAATGCCAAGTACTCCAACCCACTATAAAATAAATGTGATTTGATGAAAATCAAGTCAATGACAGTGCTTGAGAATAGCTCTCCTCCGTACCTTCGAGTATATCAAACCTTGGTTTTCAAGGCTGGGAGACCTTTTAATTGAGTATTATACCCCAACGCACCGAACAGATCCCTTACTAGTTCCGATTAAATTAGAAGCTGCCCGATTCACCTCCAAAAGGGTGATAATCTTTGTACAAGAGAGATAGCAACTCTCCCAAGACACTTGCCATATCGTGCCCCCATTAGCGTTTGGAGTCGGATAATACGATGTTGAGAATCCATTGCGTGAGACTCAACGGCTGTATTCTGATTAGCTATTGGGTGTGTACCTAAGCTTGCAAGCAAAGGTTTTCTCTCTCAGCCAACTTCCTTAGGTAGCGTAATGTGCTTGAAGATCACTAATCATATCGTGTGTTTGTTGTGTATTCATCCCTTAAATAGAAAATCAAACATTCAAAACTGGAAAACATAAGCAAAAAATCAAACATCACAAATCAAAATTCTGCCAAACAAACATTTTTTTATCTTTGTTTTATCCTTTGTTGTACGAGTTTGTCTGTTTGTTGTACGAGGTATCTACTTTGTCATATGGTCTGGTGGGAATTGTTGTACAAGCTTGTGTAACAGAAAATTTTATATTATTTTTCATCGTCTGATCCAGTGAAAAGTGTCATATGAGTCATCTTAGCAGAGGATTTTCTATCGTGCGATATTTATGGTTTGTCATATGAGCCTTATAAATTGTCGTTCGGGGTTGTGTAGTCTGTCGTACGAATTTTTGTCTCTATTGGTCCAGAGTTGTCTTCTTGCGCATCTTTTTCAGATCTGTCATATTTGCTCGGTCAATTTGCAGTGATCATAAGCACCTGTTATATGTCATTTTATGCTTGGATTGTCTTCTTGGTTTGCTTGCTCAATTTATCATCTGTCAAATTAGACTTTAGAAATAAACACCTTAAGATTTACAAGTATTCACCCTCAACAAGTTCAAGATCAAAACATCTCAAAGTGTATCATCAACCTCTTTGATAAACTGATCACTCAAACATAGTTTCTCACCAGGATCTATCATCCTTTATCATGAAACTACAACGTTTGGTCAGAATAATCTTGTCCCACATCGTAGGATATATCATTCCTATTGGACTTGATTTTTATCAAATCATCATCATTGCACTCCAAAACCAAAGATCAAAAAACTTGCAAACTTTTAAACACTTGAAACATCATTTCGTGTCATATCGCTCTATCACATTTACATTGACAATTGATCACTTATCAAAACAACTTTTGGACAATCAAATCCTAACAAAATATCTAACACACGTGTATGCCCGTTCTAACTAGAGCTCAGAGACGAAGAATCGCAAAGACGGAAATCGAAACATTGGAAATAACTGAAGAGCATAGAATCGTGGAACATGAAGATGAAATACAAGTTGAAGGAGAAATAATAGAACAAAATATCAGAGACATAAAAAAATATCCTCAATTTGATACATTTATGTAGAAATTATTGGAGGGAGCAAAAGAAAAATATTTCCTAATGTTAGCAAAATTTGGTGCTACACTTGCCCAAGATTTTGATGTGAACAAATTGACACAAAAGAAAAGTGACCCTCCCCCTAATAGTGAACAATATGAGGATATTTTTGGTCTTAAAATGAATGACACATCAATTCCTAGTAACACCAGAACCAATGAAGAAACTTACATTCCCAAAAGAGATGAAGTGGAAATTTTAAATACCGTTCAATCTAGTGAAGATACAAGGACTAGAGATGACACAAGACGAGATCTAGATCCCCCTAGAATACAAAATCATGGTTATGCAAGAGCAAATCATATTGATAATCCTATCCCAACTCTCACACAACAAATACAAACACTACAAACACAAATTCAAGATATGCAGAGAGGAAATGTTAGAATATATTCACTTCAATAAATATGTCCTTATCCATTCGACAAAAATCTAAACATGATACCATTTCTTATAGGTTTTGAAACTCCTAAACACGAAAAATATGATGGAAGCACTGACCCTCAAGATCATATTTGAGAATTTTCCACAATGAGTATGGAGTTTGCACATGAGGATACCTACTTAATGAGATTATTTCTAAAAATCTTAACTGGACTAGCTATGGAATGGTTCTCCAAACTTCCACCTGGAATCAAATCATTCTCAGAATTAGTGGATAAGTTTGTTTCACAATACTCTTAC
The DNA here is from genome assembly GCF_030272615.1 of Cryptomeria japonica. Lineage (NCBI taxonomy): Eukaryota > Viridiplantae > Streptophyta > Pinopsida > Cupressales > Cupressaceae > Cryptomeria > Cryptomeria japonica. The sequence goes on from NC_081410.1 coordinate 620,470,646, forward strand.
AACATACAACATGAAGTAACAATGGTAGACCTATGTAATACCAAACAAAAGAGTGGAGAACCTTTCATGACATTTTTACAACGATGGAGACGGTTAGCTTTGCGGTATCCTCGTATAGTGCTAGAGTATGAAAAAATGGACATATTCATCGACAACCTAAATGATCAAATGAGTTATTATTTAAAAATTCAAGGAAATCAAATTTTCGAAAAAATGATTGATAATGAAATCAGAATGGAGGAAGCCATGATAAAGAAAGGTGAATTGAAAATATACAACGATGGAGTTCATCCTCCTAACAACGCTAATAACAACAACCACAGTGATAAGCCAAAGTTTTGGAATAGAAATCGTAATGTCATCAACGATGGAATAGTGGATAACAATAATGTGAAACCAAAGCAACCGGTTTTTAATTTATCCCATCACTCAGCAGTGGCTCAACAAAACAATCATCATCAAAAAACAACTATCAAAAATTTCTTTCGAAGGCAATTTACAAACATTGGTGAACCCCTTAGATCCACACTAAAGACACTTATTGCAAACAAATTGATTACTTTGCCAGAAGAAAGGAACTACGAACCTCAAATAAAACCATCTTGGTGGAATGATAACCATTATTGTGATTTCCATCGAAACAAGGGACATCACACAGATAATTGTCAGCGGTTGAAACATGTCATCCAAGATTTGATTGATAATGGAGTAATAACAGTGGATGGACATACAACAAACAAATCTCATACAACTTTAAAACTCCACTTCCAAACTATGAGAAAGGTGAATCATCAACAACAAATAATAGTAAGGGTAAAATGAAGGTAAACTACGCTCATACATATGATAATGTGGTAAACGTGATTGTAGTTAAAGAAAAGAAAAATCAAGAACCTTCTCATGCTATCACAAGAAGCAAAGCCAAAGTAGTTTTTCCAGGTCCTATGACAAACACATCATCCACTACCAAACAATACAATCTAGTCGATCAATTGCAGAAAACACCCGCACAAATATCCATCTTAGAACTTTTAAAGCTTTCACCTACACACAAAGAAATTCTTAAACGAGCATTAGTAGATGCAACAGTGTCCAAAGATCTTGATATCGATCAATTCCAAACCATGGTGGGACACCTCACAACCCCTCACTTCTTAGCATTCACTGAAGAAGACGACATGTCTCTGCAACATCCCCATAATGCTCCCTTACATATCAAAGTCATCATTCATAAGACGCGAGTTAAACGTGTCCTAATAGATGGAGGAGATGGCTTAAACATTTTCTCTTTGAGTCTTGTTTGTGCTCTAGGTTATTCAAAAGATGCAGTTGATCCCCGAAAAAAGATCACCATTAAATCCTATGATGAAGAAGAACGTTCCTCTAAAGGAATTGTGATGTTACCCATCGAAGTGGGACCTTTGCAAAAAGACACAACATGCCAAGTTCTAGACTTGGACTTATCATACAACATACTCTTGGGAAGACCCTGGATACATGACATACAAGTTGTTCCATCAACATACCATCAGTTCTTAAAGTTTCCCTACAGTGGGCAAGAAATCACGATCTCAACAGATTCAAATCCATTTCAGTATTGTAGTAATCTTAAACCAGTTCAAGAAGTCATTGTTCCTCATAACAAGGAGGCATCATCTTCAAACACACAATCCAAGGAACAATCATTTGCCTCTATTTTGTCAAGTATGGAAAAACAAATGCAGCTAAGAGATCGAGGGAATCTAGAATATTCAATATCACAAATACCACTTTCTCCTAAATCCTTTGGAAAACCATCAAACTCTAAACAACAACCAATTGTAAAACATCTTTCGATATTTGATGGATCATTTGTTAGTGTTGGAACCTTATCAGAGGAAACATAAGACAAAGATGTGCTACAGTGGCTATACAAGGATGAAGAAGTTCAACAAAAGATCAACAATGTTCACATACCTATAGAAAAGTATGGAAAAGGATTTAACATTCTCAGAAAAATGGGATGCACTTGAACAAATCCTATAGGAAAAAGAAAAGAAGGTATCTTAGAACCTATTCAACCTCATACTCAGCAAGCTACTGACAAAACAGGCTTAGCATATGGACAAGTTACTTTACCAGAAGACACATCTTTTAGTCAACAACAAGAGGAATATGAAAATAGACAAGAACAATTGGCAATTGAAAGAGAAGAAACATCAGATAAGCAACAAACACCAAAAAACATGAAATGAGAAAAGAAGCAAGCTTCAAATCAACAAGAGAAACAAACTAAAAGCACCTCTCAAGAAGCATTAAGTCTCAATCAAAACAAGAAAGAAGCTAATAGAAGTCAAGGAGAGCTCGTAGCAAAGTTGACAAAACTCAATCTCAGTCCCGAAGAGGTTGAATATGAAAGAAGAAAATATATAACAAGAAAAGATGAAGAAACAAATCAAATGCTATATGAACAAATTTGTAGATTGCAAGTTGCAAGTGATACAGATTCTAGTGAATGGGAATGGGATTCCTATCACTCTAAAGAATTAGCTGAAGCAAATTGCTTTGAAGAAGATGTAGGAGTTGATGTAGTTCACATGTATGCAAGGCAATCGTTAGGAACTAGTTCACTTGAATCAGAATCACATTCGACTGACTTGGACTTAATCAAGGACGATCAGGAGTTTCTTATGCAAGGTCATTCTGATGAGAGTACCATTCTAGACATCGACATACATATTGAAAATTTTGATACATCTATCATGACCCTTGATATCCTCGAAACATGTCAACCTGAAGACCCCTTACCTCTACTCCACCCTGAGCTTATTGATTGGGAAAATGAAGGACATATCGCGATCGATACCTTTCTGAATGACCATGCCATATCTATATATCTTAACGCAATCGAACCTGTAACAACTCTCACTAGAAATTTCAATGATGCATCTTCCAGTCAGGCAGGTGCCAAATCTCCCAGTCGTAAAAGTGAAAATAAAGAAAACAATATCAGGTCTAATGCTGAAAACCATTTCTTGGCAACATTAGATCGGGAAAAAGTAAAAGAAAGGATGCATCTAACAATGAAAACCTCCTCGAGGTGCTGAAAGATGGGAGATTCGACACTTTACGTAAGCACTATCAAGAAAGGTCATCCATTTTGATCGAATCAACAGAGGCAATTAACATTGGGACAATTGAGCAACCAAAGATCCTACATCCAACAACTTCTCTATCAGAAGAAGAAATACAACAATATATGGAATTCTTCAAATGAAGGCAAATCAATTTCGCCTAGTCATATGCAGACATGCTAGGGTTGGATCCAGAGCTTATTATGCATCATTTGAATGTCAGTCCTGGAGCTAAACCAGTTAAACAGAAGTTAAGGAAAATGCATCTGCATATCGCTATTCTAGTCAAAGCAAAACTAAAGAAATTATTGGATGTCAGATTCATCTGACTTGTAGCATATCCTCAATGGGTATCCAACATCATTCCTATTTCAAAACTAGATAAAAGCATCATAATATGCACAGACTTCAAAGATCTTAATAATGCATGTCCAAATGATGACTTTGCTTTGCCTAAGTAGATTTAACTGTTGGACACTCCATGTTCTCTCTAATGGATGGTTTCTCTGGATACAATCAGATTAAAATAGCACCTAAAGATCAAGAAAAGACAACTTTCACATGCCCGTGGGGTACTTTCTGCTAGAACGTCATGCCTTTTGGACTAAAGAATGCAGGTGCTACATATCAGAGAGCTATGACAGCAATATTCCATGACATGATGCATACATTCATGGAAGACTATGTGGATGACATCTTGGCAAAATCATACAACAGAGAAGACCATATACAAATACTAGAAAAGATCTTTGACAGGTTAGAACAATATAAGCTATGACTCAATCTTAAGAAATGTGCCTTTGATGTCACTTCCGACAAGCTATTGGGATACATTATTTCAGCCAGAGGTATCTAAGTGGATCCAGCTAAGGTAAAAGCAATCATGGAAATGGCATCTCCTCGAAATATCAGTCAACTCAGATCACTCCAAGGAAGACTCCAGTTGATCAGAAGATTTGTTGCTCAATTAGCAGATAAATGTCAACCATTTACTCATCTATTGCATAAAAATGTTCATTTCAAGTGGGACCACCAATGTGAGGATGCATTCAACAAGATCAAGGCCTATCTCATGCAACCACCCATCCTAATGTCACTAATTCTAGGAAAACCATTGTTACTTTATGTATCAACCACCGAAGCATCATTAGGATTTTTGCTCGCACAACAGGGTAATGAAGGAAAAGAACAAGCCATCTACTACATCAACAGAACATTAGTAGGATATGAGATCAACTATTCACCAATAGAAAAGCATACTTGGTAGTAGTTTTTGCTTCTCAAAAATTATGACACTATGTACTATCTCACTCCATCAAGTTGATTGCTAAAATTGATCCATTGAAGTATTTGCTCAGCAAGGCAACATTAATAGGACGAATAGCAAAATGGATCATGATCCTGAGTGAGTTTGATATTGAGTATGTTGACATAAAAGCTATAAAAGGGCAAGTCATTGTTGACCAACTAGTTGAGGCACCACTTCAAGATAATTGTCCTTTGTAAATTGAATTTCCTGATGCTGATATCCTAACAGTCACCACAAAAACATGGAAATTATACTTTGATGGTTCATATACACAACATGGATCAGGAGCAAGCATTCTATTCATCACACCCCAAGGTCATACAATTCCAAAAGTATACAAATTAAGCTTTCCATGCACCAACAACACAACATAGTATGAAGCTTTGGTTACATGTATCAAAATGGCTATAGAATGGAACATTACACAACTTCAAGTCTTTGGAGACTCTTAGCTTGTCATCAATCGAATTAATGACGATTATCAAACAAAAGATGAAAAATTAATGCCTTATAAAAGGATGGTTGATGATATCAAGAAATACTTTGTAGAAATAACTTTTCAGCAGATTCCAAGGAATGACAACAAAGCAATAGATGCTATGGCTACACTTACTTCTCTCCTTCAAACACAGGAAAATCAACAACGTTATGAATTCCTGGTGGAAGAGTTGTTTTATCTTGCTCATAATTGTCCTGATTCCCAAACTATCTATCAATTTGTTGGGCATGATTCCTCCTGTTATGGCCAAACTTACACATACCTGAAAGATAACACCTTACCTCTCGACTTATCAAAAAATCAAAAAAGAAACTTTATTCGCCAATCCTCCCATTTTACTCTTGTCGCAGATACCCTATTTAAATGAGGTCTAGACGGTACTCTTTTAAGATGTCTCGAACAAGAAGAACCTGAGAAGGCCTTACATGAAGTCCATAATGACATTTGTGGCACTCATTCAAGTGGTCTTACCCTTTTGAAAAAACGCATACACTTGGGCTATTATTGGCCGACTATGGAATGAGATTCTTTTAAGATAGCTAGAACATGCAAACAATGTCAGATCCATGGGAATTTGATTCATGCACCAACATAAGAACTTCATGCTTTGCCAACATCTTGGCCTTTCTACCAATGGGGTCTTGATCTAGTAGGAAAGATAAATCCTTCTTCATCTAATGGTCACAAATTCATCCTTGTCGCTACAGAATATTTCACGAAATAGATTGAGGCAGTACCTCTCACAAATATCATAGGAAAACAAATTGTTGAATTAAATCATTGTTGCTATGGAATACCAATGACCATTATCACTGATAATGGGTGACCATTCAAGAATTAGGATGTACAAGAACTATGTGAGAAATTCAAGATCCAACATAGATTCTCCACACCCTAGTATCCACAAGGAAATACGCAAGCAGAAGCATCAAACAAAACTATTTTGAAAATCCTCAAAAAGATAGTGAATGATGTTGGAAGAGATTGGCATATTCAGTTAAACCCTGCTCTATGGGCCTACCGTACTAGTATCCGCACACCAACAGGTGCCACACCTTTCTCTCTTTTTTCTGGATTAGAAGCAATACTGCCAATAGAAGTAGAGATACCTTCTCTATGAGTATCATTAAAAGGTCTCATCCCAGATGAAGAACAACGAGTATCTAGATTAAAAGAGTTAGAATTAATCCATGAACGAAGACAAAATACCTTTGATCATTTAAAGGTATATCAACAAAGAATGTGTTGGAGTTATAATCACAGGGTCAAACCACGAGTTTTTCAAGTTGGGGAACTAGTACTAAAAGAAAACCCACGCAACTAGGCAGATCGAGAAAAGAAAGGAAAGTTTGAACCAAACTAGTTAGGTCTGTTTATGGTCACAATAGTATTTGGATCAGGAGAATATCAGCTATCACAGATGGTGAAAACCTGGCAAAGAGGCGTTATTTGTCCTCTAGCTCTTTCATCTATTAGTTCATGCATCTTTTTGCTTGCATTCATTTTCCATCAGCATTGTCCATATCCATCATGAAGCCTTTGTACATATGTAAGCATCCCAGCTAATCTCTCACCATGGTTTGGATCATTGAGTACATCATAACGACTCTATTTCTAGGCTTGGGGCAAAATCTTACACCTAGCTGGGGGCAAAATTCTTGATCATTTTAAGCTTAATCAAACAGGTAGAACAACAATTAGACAACTCTTATCAAACAAAAACTGAGACCTATCCAACATTGAACATGAGATCAAATTATCAACCATCAAACTATCACAAAGTCAGTCTAAACGCATGGATGATATCTTTTGGATAATGATTTTAACATGATTGTTCAACTTTTCTATATTGATTTTCGCTATCATGATTTCTGAGTGACTCCAGGATGTCTTTGACTAGAGGAACAAGGAAGGAACATGATATTTTTCTTGTCTGTTGTCTGTAAATTAATCATTAATATGTGCAAATTTGTCTCGGGACATGATCATTAGAGTATCATTGAAGATATTTCTGATTTGCATATTAAAATGGTTAATACTGCCTGTTTTACGCAAGTAACACTTAGGTCATCTTGGTTTAATTATACCTTGATGCTTGTGCTAACTTGCCATATCAAAAGCGAAGAAAGCAATGCTCAGGTCATCATGGTTTAATTATACCATCGATGTTTGCATTCACTTCCCACATTTCAAAAGCTCTATTGGTGTAAATAATTATTCATCATGGATATTATTACACTTTACTTAAGTTTACTTAGTACATGCATTTCATAGTAGTTTGGGTATGAGACACTTGGGTGTTTGTGCCACATTGGGATTGTGTGTGTAGGAGAATTTCCACTTCTTATGGTGTGATCTTGTTGTTACACTCCACATTCAATGGGCGATCCACCTCATGTGGAATATTATATTGTTTCTCCTACCCACCCACACCTATTTCCTACCTACCCTTGTTTCTTATTGAGCCACATGTCATGTTTGTGTGCTCACATATCCATAAGCCTTGCCTATATAAGCAAGCTCATCTACATTGTTTGTATGGACAATAACAAGCAATCGATCTATATCTTGTAATGATCCAGTTGATCATATTTTGCATCTTGATAGAATACAGTTTATTCCTATCATCTATTTTGTCTCTCTTATTTGTGCTTTCCATTGCCTCTTGATCTTGGCAAAATCTCACATGGTATCAGAGCTGGTCCATGTCTCATAAGCTCAATGATGACAAAAATGCAATAATCTAGTGATTGGTCTAGTCGTAGCTTTACATTTTCATTTTCATTTAAGCTTGCATTCCATTCTTGCATGGGATCCCACATGCTCATTTTATCCAAGGTTAAATCTATCACAGGAATCATCAAGGTATCATCACAAGTGTATACACAATCAGACTGATGACTCATATCTCTCCAGATATTGTCGACCCAACGAAAATCTTATGCTACCATCTCAACAGAACAAACATCAACATATCTGAATCGTCTTGCAACTTGATATCAACAAACTGTCAGTTCTTTATCTAATCAACCTTATCAATTCGATCAACAAATCAAATTTAATCGTTTCTATCATGTCTTATACAGGATGTATATTTCCTGAAACCAGACATTTTGATCATGTCTTATACAGGATATATCGTTCCTGAAACCAGATGCTTTGATCATATTTATCTTATATAAGAGGTGTCATTCTTGAAACCAGACTGAATCTCGATCTTATTAATCTAACCAATCAAGTTTTGTCAATAATCAAGAACCACATCACCATGATTGTAGAACTCACATTTTCATCAAACACAGTTGCAGAAATCAAATCATTTCTAATCGGGATATCAATTTCACAAAAATTCGCAAAACTCCAAAGGTCAATTATCTCAATTGATCTCCCAAGGGGGCATCATTGTATCCGAATTTATCAATCAATAGTTGGGGCATCCTATCAAACCAATATCATCATCAAAATAAGATTATTCTTTGAATCAACGCGTCATCACACCTCGCTTCAAAGAGGGGCAAAATGTATACACCTAAAAATGGTCTGAAAATAATTAATTGAATAAGCAATTATTTAATTAATCCCCCTCCCCAATTTAATTGAATTCATTAGCAATTTGATTAAATTCTTCCACTCATCTACTTATTAATAAATCTAAGGATTTATTTAATAGGTTCATTTCAATAATCCCCTTTGATTAATTAATCTTTCCCCCATCTTCAATTAATTCTTCTAATCTTCTAATTAATTAAAACAAATCAATTTATGAGTTGTTGAAAGTTAATTAGTCTTTTCCTATTATTTGAATTTTTAAATTCAAATTACCCACATGCCTCCTAACTTCTAACCACCTAACCTAACCATCCCTCTAACCTCAACTCATTCCACCTAACCTTGGGTTTACCTAACCCTATCCTATCTTGCCCATCCTAACCTCCTATGGTGTGGATATTTTCTTCTTGAGACACATGGCACTTTGGCCACATGTCTCCTCTCTTGGACACTTGCCCTTTTACAAGCAAAATCTTCTTGACACTTGTCACCATAGAGATGCCAAGTGTCTCTTCCTCCAACCTCTTATTCAACCTCCTCCAATTTCAACCTTGATATCTTCAGACTCAATCTTTACCGTTGATTCCTACCACCTCACCCCTGGCCTTGGAAATCCTATAAATATCCCCCATTTTGGAGCAATAACGATCCCATCTCATTGTTACTATAGGCATAATATCTCTTAGCATATCATTTGAGAATTGTTATTATAGGCAATTGTATCTTAGATCTAGCTTAATTTGATCATTTTCTAGCATAATTGTTGAATCATGTAGCTTAATCATTCTCTTTTCTAGCTTAATTACATCATTATCATTTCAAATCCTCCATCTAGGTGTAGTCAAGTCATTGGAATTTGCTTATCCAGATCTAAGAGCAAATCCACACTCGCATCTCTTAGGAGGCGCTAGATCGCTTTGCCATGGTTTTATCTTCCTTTGTTTTAAATTTGCTAACCATGCTTATAATGATCTATTGAGTGTTTGTGTTGCAGTTGTAGGTATCACACTTCACAGGCACGATACATACATATCATCGAGATAATCAATAATCTTATTATTATTAGCAGTGTTTTGATCTAGATTAATCACAATAGGAGATCTAATGCGAGTACGAGGAGAAGAAGAAGAATCATTATGCATCGACAACTTCAACCTTTATTGAGGTTGGCCTAGGTAAAGCTCCTCTCTATGTTTAGGTGAAGGTTGGGAAAATAAGATCAAACCAACATTCAACTGCTTGGGAGAGGAATTATTCTAAGAAGCAATCTCACAAGTCCTAGCACAATGCTTTTCTCAATGTTCTCATATATTACTCGATTTCATTGGTTATGACTTGAAGCTTGTGTAGAATAAGGTTGGGGATCACTCAACATTGATTCCTTTTCTTCTTTGCTCTAGGAATGAAAGAAAATAAACTAGGTTGAGAGATAGAATATGTTGATTGTTTTTATCTTTGTCTTTTATAGGATTTGGGAGGTGGAGTCACAACATATATAGGAGGAATTGAAGGAGTAGAAAGGAGCCCTGGTCTAGTATGTGGAGTAGGACTAACTGCTTCCATATCCATAGACAAGAAAACATCCTTAGGAAGAGCAATCAAAGTAGAACCCAAAGTATTTCTTAAGGCATTTATCCTATTGGCTTTGAAATTTTCATAGGAAAGGAAGAGGACATCTTGACAAGGTTTCAAAGGTTGAAGTTTTTGAGGCCAAAAGCAATCAAGGTAGATTTTCCATGATTATCTTAGGGATAGAAAAGACTATGATTAATCATTATAACCTGCCCATTATGAGAAAACTTCAAACACTTGTGAATTGTAAAAGGGATAGCTTTTGTAGAAGTGAGCCAAGGATGTCCCAATTTCACATGAAATTGGTCTGAGGTAAGGATAATGGAAAAGGTAACATCTATGCACTTAGTACCAACTTCGATGGCAAGGATGATGGAACCTATGGTGGGACAAGTGAAACCATTATGCACTTTAATCACACTATCAAATTTATCATACATATCTCGATGGAATTGTTGTGTTTAGAGGTGTTCTTCTATAATAATATTTACCATACATATTGGATCAATGAGAACTCTATGTGAAGACTTGTCTTTTATTTCTACAGTAAAGTATAATGGACGATCAGATACTTTTATGATATCACTCGAGGTAAAGAAAATGCAAGGTTCACACTTGTCTTAGGTTTCTCAATCAAGTACACAACATTGTTGGCTTCATTGGATATGTTATCAATAGCTACATATCCAATATCATTATGCTCAACAACATTGGTAGAATGGGAAGGCAAAGGATTGGTAAATATTTATAAAATTTGATTAGGAGGTGCTATGAATTTATTACCTTTATCATTCAGACTATTCATCACTATAGCATTATAATCGATAAGATCTTGAATTTCATTCTTCAAATGGATGCATTTTTTTGTATCATGCCCAATTTGATGATGGTATTGGCAAAAGGATTTTGAGTCAAAAGAAAGTGGTAAATGTTTAGAGGTATCTATAGGATGGATAGGAGGAACGCTCACCATATTATTGTTAATCAATTGAAGCATGATGCTATCCAAGGACTCAAAAAGAGGTGTGAAGTTGTGATGCTTGAATTTAAAAGCAATGTGAAGTACAAGAGGAGTTGTAGCTATCATATGAGTATCAATATGATTGGAAGAATTATTGATATTGATCTTAATGAAGTTTTTGTTTTGTTTTCTAGAGTTTTTAAATGTTCGATGAGCATCTTCATTCTTATCAACTTTAGTCAAATATGGAGAAGCTTTATATTGACTAACTTGAAGTTGACAAGCATGAAGTGTTGTGCATAATTGTGTGAAAGATGTGAATTCAAAAAATAAAATATTTTCTCTAATGTCCTTTTTCAAATAATTAATGAAAATCCTTTTAAGATTAGTAGGAAAAGGATAAGCAATTTATGCATGCAAATGTTTATATCTACCAACAAAATCAATCACTTTTTCCTTAACTCCTTGTTTATAATGTGCACTAAATTGATCAAAGTAGCTTGTGGCCCAATATTATTTGGAAAATGTTGAATGAATGTATCAACCAATTGCTGAAAAGTATCAATACAATAACTAGGCAAGGAGCAAAACCATTCCAAAGATTTGTCCTTTATAAAATGAGGGAAGAGTTTTGTAAGGATTTTTTTTATTATAAAAGAAGTCACTACACAAAGTGAAAAATGTTTTCATGAGTGTGGGGACCATCTTGTTTGTTGTATTTATCCAAATGAGGAACTCAATGTGTTGTGGAAGAGGGGTATGAATGATGTCAATGGAAAGTAGGCTAGCTATGGAATATATAGGAACAATAGATTTGAATTGGATTATGGCAGCTTCAATGGATGAATTGGATTGAGAAAGTTTGGATTTTGGTGGAGGATTTTAAGGTGTAGTATGATAGGTAGGTAGAGGAGATGGTTGAGAAACAAATGCGAGATTAGTTGATGGTGGAAAATAGGCATATTGGTTAATAGGATCCCCCCACTACTAACATGTGTAGCATTACCATTTTGTGCAATGGTATCCATGATGGAAGATGTGTATGTAGTCACATTTAGTAGAGATGTGGGAATAGGCATCGCAAATTCAACTTGGGTTGGAGGAGTGGAATGTCCAAGTACTTCGACACAACCAACCAACTTCATAGTGTTTCCATCCGCTGTGTGAGCTATACCATGTAAAATATCCACACCATGTTCATCATAGAATTAACCTCCTTAAACCTTCAATCAAGTCAATTAACTCTCCATCCAAGTGTTCTTGCTTCACAAATTGTCAAATATCTTTCAATTGTTTGTCTATCTTTCCCAATTCTTCATTAGAAACTGGAATTGTATTGGTTATTCCAATTGATGTACCCAAGTATCCTCTATAAGTATCCAACTTCAATCTATAAGGGCTTGGATCAAAGGCAAACTAATGGGATAATGACTAGGGATAAGGGGCTAATCACATTTCTCTACACTTTAGGCTCTGTGAAACCTAGGTGGGTGAACCTTATAGCAATACCTTTTGATCCCATTGACATTTTTTTAAGTACTGCAATAGATATGTTCTCAACTCTTTGGCTAATAAGAGGGTGTATTATTTAAATGGGTGTGGCTATGCCCCTGACTAATGAGCTCTAAAAACCTTGAGAATGGATATTCTTAATTCTAAAACTAAAAATTCAAAATAAAGATTAACATGAAAAGATACTTTCTTTGAATTTAAAGATATTCCAAAGTTGATAAGACAAGAAACATGATCATTACCTATCCATTGGGCAAAATGAACTACAACTATATCACAACACATGAAACAACTACAATTTCCTCAATTAGAAACATCCATCCTTCTGATTAACACCTGATATTAATCATGATATGATAATGAACCAGAAGTCATACTTATTATACAATAAGAATTTTACAAGACCCTTATGTTTAACTCAAGCATTTAGTCTTCTACTTTAGAAGAAGCAAAGATCGAAAATATATGAGCAACATTGTGCAAAGACAAAATAAAAAAGTCCTCAACTTTTGATTTCATAATTTTTTGTAAAACATATTGGAGACAACTTAAGAATCATTGAAATTGATTCCAAGATGTTTCTGAAACTACATATGCTTCATATATTGACTGTATTCATAGAGAAAACTAAAAAGATATATAGAGACTGAGAATGACATTGTATTATAAACCTATGGACAAAATATATAGTACTTCTTTTTGTAAAGTGCTTTAAACAAACCTATAGGACTCGAGAGAGTCAAAACAAGGCCTTGAATATCCTTTTATAAAACAAGGATGCAAACAAGCTTCATGCAATTTACAAAATCTTTATGGCAGTAGGTGACCATCTGACATAGAAAAAAGATTAAAAAACTTTTAAGGGGCTGACAGAGATAAACATTCATTTTCTCTGTCGTAGGTGGTATTTGTTGTAGATGATCAAGAGTCCTCTTTTCTTCGTGTGATCTCACTTATCAAGTTGAAAAATCTAATCACCCTGCAAACCTATTGAAACCACCATGACAAAGAACAACTTATTGCACCTTTTAAAAGATATGTAAATTGTTAACCTAACAAAATCAAATCTATTTCCCATTCTCATTCAACTAAACGAGTAAGAAAATACAAAAAATCAAAAATAGCTCGGGAAACAATGGTTAGTTTCTAATTCAAAAACTTGAAACACAAAATAGAGAGAATATGAAAATTAGAAAACTCACAATACTTTCTCCTTAATCTGCTGGATCATCTTGATTTGCTTCTAGTAGTCTTCATCATCTATGACACTCCTTGCAACCTCCACCCTTGTCATTCAACTTTCAAACTTTGATAGTACATCCAAGTAGGTGCCAAGTTTCTTTACAATCCGTGTCTCATCAACAAAGATATCCACCAACATGAGCTCCAATATTGTCCTAATCTCAAATTTATAATCTCATTTTGGCCTTTAAAACCTTTTCCCCTCTAGATGCCTCATCTCCTTGTCAAACAAAGTAGGCATATGACAGGTTACCAAACATTGAAAACCAGAGAGCTCAAATTTAATATTTTTTGTCTATGCTTAATGAGTAAATTGAATACTTGAACTAGTTGTTTAACTTTGACCTCATGTCAAATATTAACTCATGTAGATGCAAAGTAAAAGGCCTGATAAGACTGACTTCAAGAGATTTGACCATCTTTTGCAAAAATGAAATTGAAGAAGCTACAAATCTCTACCACCTGAGATGGGATTGATAAAACTCCAATAATTCCTTGTGTCCATCCCATGCTGCATCAACATGATCTAAAATAGCATCAAAATTTGATTCTAGAAGAGCTCCTAACATTTCAGTTTTTACCTTCTTCTTTGCTCTGCCTACATCAAAATTTAGTTGATTAATCTCATTTCTCATATTTGAAACTTCAATTGTAGCCAAAGCTAGGTCATTGCTTAATCCTAGAGAATCCTTAGAGGATTGTTATTGCAGGGTAGGAGGCTGATAGGTTGGCCCTAAATATAATTATGCTTTTAACTACCTTACCCTCCCCTTTAAGTAGTTATTCTCCTCATTTGTCTTCACAACAATCTTATGGGCAAATCTGGCAACATTGACAAATATATCAGTTGCCTCCCATAGAGCTTATCTAGTTCCTGAGTCGTGGATGGCTTTTGTGTCATAGGGTACAAACACCATATTGCCAACAAATCAAAGTGATCATAAAAAATTGTTCCAAATAATAGTTTATGTTCTTTCTCTAGATCTATTTTTTTTAAATCAATGTCACGCCTCCTCCTAAGAGTATCAAAAGCAATGACATAGGAGATGTCCCAACCTTCTAGGAGTAATACTCCACTTTTCTTTACTATCTACCTCCCCATTACAAGGGTCATGCACCCCAACTATTCCTTAGCATTCTTCAAGATCTCATCCTTCATTCTCAACCTTTCTCCTTCATCAAAGTTGTCAAGTTGTATAGCCTTCCTTTTTTGTATTTCCTCTACAATATTTGTAAGCATAAATTGTTGAAATTCTCTTGTATGAATGAAGTTGCCATCACTCATGAATTAATTACAATCAATAAGCCTGACATCATCAATAACGTCTCCCCCTAATTTAAAAGCATCAAGGGCCTTTTCAAGAGAGGGATCCTCTATTCTCACTCCAAGCCTTGTGTGAAATTTGTGAGGAGGCATAGGTGGTTCAACTTGAATGTTTAATCCCTCATAGGATTCAAAAGGAATGTCTCTACTAGGAGATAGAGTATGCAAGGGTGTCACTACCCTAGGGCTTTCAGGGCCAAGGAAAGATTGTCTACTTGAAGAGGAGGAAGGAAACCATTGCCTTATTTGAAGATGTTGCAATAAAAGATCTTGGTGGTGGGAGAGGTAATACCGAGGGCAATGGTGATGCTTCAAATGTAGGAGGAACAATGGGTGGTGCCTCATAACCAAGTGGAGGTGATGATGGAATAGGGCTATGGGGTGGAGATGCTGGTCCAATGGGAAAACTGATGGATTAGGGTGAGTCAAGTTCAACTTCCACTTGAGTACCTCTAGTTCCACCAGTATTGGCCTTTGATGGGGCAATTACATTTGATCAACATCCATGTAGACATCAGAAATTTCCTTCATCTTCACTTCTGGTATGAAATTTTCATCCCAAGAAGTGGCATTATAGCTATTGACTCTCCTCTTTTAGTTCTTAGAATATTGTATCATGTACCACCTTTCCTTCTGCTTCAAAACTTCATTAAATTTGAAGCATTTCTAATTAGATATTCTTCTTCATTCTATTCATGTATAGGATTCTTCGCCTTTATTAGGCCTTGTACAAATCATTCAAGATTATTGAATCTATATGTAGCCTGAGGGAGATTATTCTTATTCAACATGCTATTTAGAAGACCATATGCCCTCTTATTGGTAAAATGGTACACACATGCCCTAACTTGAGATGGTAGGAATGATCCCCTCTTATGAATTCCCATAATGAGGGATTTCTCTACCTCATAAAGTTGATACATTATCTCCAAAAAGACAATCTTGTTAGGTACAATGATAGAAAGAAGCCTTGGATCGATAAGGTTGTACCAAAAATACTTATAATAGTCTACTCCTTAAAATAGAACCATGACCCCCAATTGTTTTCAATCCTTGTTTTAGGCTCAAGGTCCTTAGGTCTTAGAAACTTCTTCACCCTTTCACTTAGACCCCTTGACACATTTCCTTAAAGGATAATCATTAACTTTCTAACAAAGTGATTCTCAAACACAATATAATTTGATTGCTTTGAATGCATATCCCACAAATATGTTCATTCTTAGACATGGACAATGTCACCTCTAACCACTAGCCCAACGCTTAGGTTTGGATGCCAAACCTTAAGGACTTTAAACAACAAAATACGCATGAGAATTGAATAATACCTAAAATGTAGAGAAGTAATCACCTTGAAATAACTGAGTGCCTTATGCAACTTTTATGCTAATAGACTTGCATAATCAAAGGGTTTTCTATGATCCCTATTCTAGATATTTGTACATAGAACCAACATCCAATAGGGGATGAATGGTTCAAGATCTACATGGAAAACTTGACACAAAGCATAATATGTGTCCTTGAAATAACTAGCAAACAAATCAATATTGTATGGCACTTTATCCCTTGGAGTAAGGACCTTCTCATCCCTTGTTAGGTTCCTTGGTTTAAAGGTTTGAATCCTACTTCTAAAGAGCCCTTCATGAGATTTATATTCTTTGGCCAATCCATCTTCATTCAAAGGCAAATATTCTCTCTCATCTAGCATAAATTCTTCTTGAATTGTTTTTTTATTAATTGCAACCACTCCATCCTTGGCTACAATATCACTCACACCTTCCCTATAATTATTGGCAATAGACCTTACTAGGTCAACAATTACAAAAACATTTGGAACAACTAGCCTTTCAAATTTTAAATTCCAAATGTTGCACACTAGGACCCACTCCTTGTTATAAAATCTTCTACATAGCCTAAAACCCCAAGGCTCCATTATAGGGTCTTTGCATGTAGCTGTGAAGTCTATTAGAAATTCCTTTGGCCTAACATCAACTTTACCTCTCTTTTGAGTATCTGTTGACCCCAGAAATTGAGAAATAATCTCATTAGAAAACCAATTCTGGTTTTGTAGGGTTTTAGCTAAATAGAGGTTAATTGATCGTACTTAGGGTTTCAAATTTGAGCTATGAGGAATACTCTAAAAAAGCTTAACTACACACTGTTTGCTGGTACAATTGATAAATTAAATACAAGAAATAATAATGTACATGACAATGCATACTAGACAGGACATTAAAATACATCTTTATTCACACATGCAATTATTACAGAGAAGAGACTAGAGATGGTCGGCCAAGGATTACAATAGACCCGACTATATTGTACTACCTTCCTTGGTAGTACATAATATATTTAAATAACCCGATGGTTTCCAACAAGTACACAACTGTCAACCAATGGGCACCTAACTACCTAACCACTTAATACAAATAATTAGTACTGCGGTAGATAACAAATATTATCAAATATAACAATAAGCAGTTTATGCCAACTACATTATCCCCCCCAAAAGAAAAATTCATCTTCTAGACGACAAGTAAATATCAAGATGAGTGACAGGAGTTTAGGAAATGACTTGTACAAGACAACCCCAACTTGTAATGTACCTATCAAATCAAATGGGGGTTTGGGGGCAAAAGACACATCAGGGTCAAGGGGAAGCTCCCCTTGCAAGGGTTTGGGGGCAACTCCCCCCAACGGGGTCAAGGGGAAACCCTTCGCTCCTCTTCCATTGCTTGTTCAACATCCACCTTTGCCTCTCAGAGTCTTTCCTTCTCCGTATGGGGATCGGGGTATACTATTTTTTTTTTTTGTAACCTCGTGATTGCGAGTATCTCCTCGTCTAGCTCTTTGACATCCAACATATTTACCCCTTTATGCTTTGGTCAGTTGGTGTCTTCATGGTCACTTGGTCCACACCATATGCACAATAATTGTACACTATCTTTCTTGTTTTGGCAATCTCTCACAAAGTGTCCCCATTCACTACATTGTCGACACTATATGATAGGGTGATCTGGAGTCGTAATGTATTTGGTTTCACCCTCATTGATTTCCATAACTTCTTGGCGATACATTCTATGATTTTTATGGGTTGGACTCTCCCTGTGTGAAGAGTACTTATGTACTTCGCATCTTCAAATTGTACGGGCACTCCTTGATTGAATGCCACAACACTTGGTAAATCTCACAAGACATATTTCTAGGACAATTACCTTTTGTGTGCCCCTCACTTTTACACTCAACACACCATAGTTCATTACTTTCTTTGTTGGTTACTTTCTTAGCCTTCAATTCTTTCATCATTCTCAACATATGCCATCAAAGGGCTCGTACGGTTTTGGATTCTTCATCACTGGTACCTTCGGTTCTCTCATCATTGTTAGTCTTCCTCTTCTCTTGGGAGGAGGTTTTATTTTCAATCTCGATGTCCATCGCTTCATTGTAAGCATCAGTGTACAAGGACGAAGGAACTACTTTCATCTTCTTACGCAATGAGGGTATCAATCCCTCCGTGAACCACCTCTTTGTCAACCTGTCAGCTGGCTAGTTCTCCATCTTGTTCAACAGTTCTTTGAGCCTACGGTTGTAAGCACGTACACTCTCATTTTTCCCTTTCTTGGTATTATGGATTTTGGCCACGATCTCATTTTCATCCCTTGGGAGTTTGAATTCCTCTTGGAATGCCTTCTTCAAATCACTCCATCTCGTCTTGTGCTGGGCGTCGAAGTCTGTGTACCAGTCAATGGCGATCCCCCGAAGGGTGGCAGGAAATGCCTTCAGCTAGTAGTCCTTCTCATCTTGGCCACTCGCTACTCATATTGTTATGCATGTCTTACAATGTCGTATTGGGTCCTTTGATCCATCCCCTATGAACATTGACAGTTTCTGCTTCTCCTGGGTGTTCACCATCGTTTTCACTCGAAAGGTATTGTGTGTATTCACCTTGTGTGTCGGACCTAGGTGGATTATTTTGACTACTACATTCTGGTGCTTTCCCTACACTGTCGACCATGCAGGCGTCCTCTACATGTCCACCTTCAACGTCCCCAACACTTCGGTGGACTATTCCGACCGCTACATTCTAGTGCTTTCCTTGTACTCTCAAACATGAACGCATCCTCTACACGTCCACCTCTAGTGTCCCAACACTCTGAGTACTTCCAGGCTCTGACTCATCTATATGCTCCCTTTGTTCGAGGGTCAGCGAATCACCTAATCGCTTCATCTTGACCACCCTATGGCCTCTTCTCACCTTTAATGGGGCTACAAGCATGAATCACTCAAGGTTGAACCGATTTTTTTTAATGCAACGGTGCAAAAATATTTGCTAGTACAATTGATAAATTAAATATAGTAAATAATAATCTACATGACAATGCATACTAGACACGACAGTAAAATATATCTTTATTTGCACACGCAATTATTACAGAGAAGAGACCAAAGATGGTCAGCCAAGGATTACAATAGACTCGATTATACCATACTACCTTCCTTGGTGGTACACTATATTTAAAGAACCTAACCATTGCCAAGAGGTACACAACCGTCAACCAATGAACACCTAACTACCTGACCACTTAATACAAATAATTAATACTACAGTAGATAACAAATATTATCAAATATAACCGTTACCAAATTTTTTGCACATGCTAAAATTGGTAACCTAATGAGGCCTTGCTTTAAGGAATTCTCTTCGCAGCTTTTGTTTTTATGGTAAGACAAGTGCATTATTGTAATTTGTATTGAACTCAAACCCTTGAACCTTTTTGGTTCAAGGTTCAAGGTTCAACCAGTTCTCTTGCATGAGTTGCGGCTTTGTAATGTTATTTAACAAGCAAGTGTGAATGTGTTAAGTCAGTTTTGAACCATTTACAAATCGGTTCAAGGTTCAAGATTCAAAATTTCCCTTTTTGTTTGTTAAAGGTCTTTGCTCATTCTTGATGTTGTGTTGAGCTGCAAGTTGAGAACTTTTTGTCCTCTCTCCTCGAATTGAACTTGAACCATTGTACCTAATGAAAAGTGCCAAGAAAATCAACAAATATCAGGTCAAATCATTAGGAAGAAATGAAAAGAATACATGTTTTTGTCTAACTTGTTTGCTTCATATGCATACACAGGGAAAATAACTTTTTATTCACTGAATTACAACATGTGGGTTAAAATATGGCTCCCACGAGGGTTGAGCTCAGCATGCTATAGATTATAGAAATATTTATTCTCCATTGCAGATGAAATGGCATGGCTTATCAAACTTTCAAACGAATGCATTATTGCCAGGCGTGAAACTGAAATAACTCTTGCTAAATCCTCCCTGTTGCGTGAAGAAATAGCGACAAAGAAAGGCTCAGAAGGTTTCAAGACAAAGGCTCAGGTGTAGAATACAGGCAATAGCTGGGGATGTGTAAAGCATTTATCCCACATTGGCCACACGGAGGAAATTTATCGTATTTATATGCAAGGCCATATATATCCTTAGTGTCAAAGCTTAAGGGTTTTTGGCAAGTTGCAGCTTAGTGTTGGTGGGTCCCTCGCATGCATGCGTGGCTCAAAGCAGCCAAATTTTGCAATAAAAGGGCAAATTAACAGGCGAGTAGGTTGCAAAGGATCTGACGGCCATCGCTATATCGCTATGCGAAAGTGCTTGACTATTAATCTCTACAACTTAGCAACTAATGAGATGGCATCCAGTGGTGAAGTCACAGACTGACACGTGGCAGACATGTGGCGCCCAGATGGTGGCATGCTGGATGTGTAGTCAAACCAGAGAGTGACCTATCAAATAGATCTTGGCATCGATGGATCTCTAAATAGATTCACCGAAGGCATCGATTTCATCTAAATAAGAGGTATCGATGAAAATGTAGTTTCGATGAGACATGAAAACTATTCACCAAGGGAGTAGTTTGGCTGAAAGAATGATATCTAACAGAACCACTAGCGACATGGCGGTCCAGGTGGATCTGCTAGTAGGCCGTAGGCTAACATGTGGCAGGCCTAACAGACAGGTGATGCCTAGGCGGATCTCATGAGCGAACCAAGGGGTGCCACATGGTGACACGCAACAGAGGGGAGAAGATCAGCTGGGGTTAACGGGAATGCAGATCAAGAAAGGTCAATGGTGATGTGAGAGATTTAACGACGGTCGCTATACCGCTATAGAAAGAAGCTCGCCAGTTATCTCCGCGACTTGGCGACAAAGAACGTTTGGAAAAGGTGAATGACTCAGGCACTAAGGATCAAGCAGTTTGAAAGCAGATCAACGGTCGTCGCTATACCACAAGATGGAGATGTTTGATAGTTATCTCATGCAACATAGAGACTAGCGATGTGGCAGGTTGAGATGGCAGTCAAGATGGAAGACAAGGTGGACTTGCGAGCGAACCAGTGGCTGACACATGGTGACACTGTGGCATAAGAGAGAGCCGCTCAGAGAGGCTTAGGATCGAGTAGTTTGAGGGAAGATCAAAGACTGTCACTATACCGCAATATGAAGATGCTCGATAGTTATCCCTTGCAACATAGCGATTAGCAATATGGCAGGTTGAGATGGCAATCAAGATGGCAGACAAGGTGGACCCGTGAGCGAACTAGTGGCTGACATATGGTGACATCGTGGCATAAGAGAGAGCTGCTTAGAGAGGCTTAGGGTTGAGAAAATTAAGAGAGATCAACGATGATCAAGAATGATCCGACGATTGTCGCTAAGGTGCAAGGAAAATTTGCACGCCCAGTTATCACTGCGACATAGCGACTGGCGAGGTAGCAAGTTGAGGTGGTCGTCCAAGTGGGCTCAGAATGAATCAGGATGTGCCACATGGTAGAGCATGAAAAGTTGTCATCGGTCATCGGAAGTCAGCATTTGGAGCACACCATCGACTATCAGTACAACATGTTTAGGAGCTACACTGAAAATCCGATGGAACAGTATACTATTGGGAGCGCACCATCGGATATCGACAGGAGTGTTTTGACGCTACGTCGATAACCTGATAAGAAGGTGCGCGAGTTGTAAACTGTCTGCAGATGAGTGACTCAGTCCAGGTGAACTCAACGAGAAATGATGAGAAGTCATCAGTTTTGGAGGATTTTTTCTTTTAGTTAGAGTCCTGATTTGGTGAAGAGATGACAACACGTGTTTATGGGAGCCAAAATTCATTTTTTTTGAATTTTTGAAAGTTTACTTATATAAGGGACTTCTTGTCACTTAGAGAGGCAGTTCAAGAGTTGGTACCTATTTAGTAGAAGAGATATTTGCTCTCGTAACTCAATTTTTTTATGAATATTTTTAGATTTTCATGAGCATTATTCAGACTTTGTAATGAGAAATACTCCTTGTTTTCAATAAACAATTGAAATCCTTCTCTTATTTTATGTGTTCTAAATATTTTGAATATTTTTGGATGAATTAGTTGTGATTATTATCAAATAATTCTTCATTTTATCTCCATTCCTTCAATGTTCAGTGCATGGTTAAGCATACTATAGTGCATATTAGTGTTTGAGTTATACTTTTTGGTAAATGAAGTTGTGGGAACTATCTTTGTTCTCCTTCACAAAAATATCAGAAAGATTGAACTTTTCACATGAGGCATTTATGCAAAGTATTCAATCTGGAGTTGTGAGTATTTTAGTTATCTTTATTGGATTCTTGTGAGTTCCTTATCATTGAAAGTCATTTTCAATCATTGGTGGATCACCTAGCAATATTAATTTTTGGTCTTATGCATATCCTTTTACCTCTTTTCTAGTCAAGAAGTCATTAGTTTTTAGGTGATCAAATAGGAAGCCAACCTATAATCCAGAGGTCTGCTCTCATAATAGGGTATCCATAGCCTCAAATTAGTCCAATGTGTCATTGGATTGCAGGAATTTTAAGCTTGCATCAGACACAAATCCATTTGACAACAATAACAATAAGCAATTTATGCCAACTACATACACAATTGTATTGAAAGAAGAAAAAACGCAAAACAACTTTCATAATGGACAAGCACTAAAGCATTGGGAGCCAATATAACTCTCAACCAACAAAACCTAAGGAAAACCCCTAGTATACAAGAATTCATGTCCCAAAGATGATACAGAGTGCAAGAATTATCAAAGTATACTTTGCAAGATCAAAGTGAAATGATTTGAACAAGAATTTGGCTTATAACGATGGGATTAAGTATTACAGACACCTAACTATTTGGTTGACATGAACTAGCTATTGCAATTCATATTTGAATGTTGTGACAACAACAATTATTTATGTGTTTCAAGTGGTGACCAATGAGAAAAGAACATGACAACTTATAAATCTTGATTGTGCACCTACAAGCTTGTCAAAACCGATCACCTTTCCTTAATCACACAATGCCTTTTAAACTCCACCATTTTGTTGGCTATAGGGCAACAAAGTTAACACTTACAAACTACTTTTGCTAGTCACACAACAATGCTAGCGTTCTTGTCTATTGATCAAGCTTGATATGAACATCCCTTATCTAGCTAACCAAGATAGGCCCCGTGAGACTAATTGGACTGCCACAAAAGAGGTTCAAATATTTGGCAAACTTTGATAAGTGTAGATGTGATGATTTGTCCGCACTATGGCCCACCCTACCACATTCGCGAGGTGGAGCTACAGAGTTAAGATGATCGTGCATCTTTCACTAACTACACAATCGCACTAGGATCTACACCCTAGATCAATAAGAAAGAAGCATGAATCGAAAGATTGAATATTTTGATTGCAGGTTTGTGGGATTAGCCCCAGTGATAAAGTTATCTTAATCACACAATAAGGGACAAATCTGGATTGTTGATTTAATGACACCCACAAGGTTAATAATATAGAGATAAAAGCTAAAGCCAATAAAAAACGATAACACAAGGGGTCGGTAAACAAAATGTTATAGAAGGCATAAGTTATGACTTAAATGACTAGGAGCCACCTATAGAGAGTCAACATAAAATTAGAATAGAGTAATGATAAACAAGACCTCCTATTCTTAAACCCTAAAACAAGGAACAATATGATGTTTCAAGCAAAATTTGATCTCCCAACAAATTGAAGAGTCATCCTTGTCATGAGAAGAATGAAGGAGAGGACTGTCAACAATGTTAGGTATGGTAGGTGTTGGATTAAAAGAAGAGGATTCCCTAAGCTCCTAAGGAATAAGTTAACCAACTTAGGCTCAATACCCTTCATGTTTAAACTATTGGAAGCTACGAGTCTATAACTTCATCCATGAGAATATTGGATTCAAAACAATGAGTTATGAAACTCATACATAATAAGAAGCACAAGTATAAGAACCAAGGCTAGAGACAAAGGTAAAGGAATTTTTTATGCTCTCAATGTCTTTTAGGCAATTGTGAAATAAATTATGAGTACTACAAATGAAACAACTGATTAAACAATGCAAAATATCAATAGAATGATAAATAAATAACATAATTAAACAAAATAAGCTATAGAAATGATAGGTCTTAGCAATTAATGTATCTTGTGATATTTTGCCAAGATCAAGAGCTCAATGAAATGTACAAATAGAGAGACAAAATATAGGACAAGAATAAACTATATTCTCATCAATAGATCAATAGTTGTTCAACAATGTAGATGATCCTGCTTATATAGGCAAGGCTATATGGATATGTGAGCACACAAACATGACACATGGCTCAACAAGAAACAAGGGTAGGCAGGAAATAAGTGTGGTAGGTAGGAGAAACAATAAAATATTCCACATAAGGTGGATCACCCACCAAAGGTGGAATTATCACTCCATAATAAGTGGATATGATAAAGTAGTAACAAGATCAACATCATAAAAGGTGGAAATTCTCCTACACACACTATCCCAATGTGGCACAAACACCCAAGTGTCTCATACTCAAAATACTATGAAATGCATTTCCTAAGTAAACTTAAGTAAGGTGTAATAATATCCAACATGAATAATTAATTACACCAACACCCCCCCTTAAGTGCAACTTAGGGGAATGGACTTAAGTCTACAATGCAACTAAGCAATGCAAGATGGGTCCCGACTACGAGGCCATGTTTGGTACCAGTGTACAAATGCAAATGTATGCAAACCAATGTAATGAAATCCCTCACAAAGTGGGGAAAGAGAGAAAAACCCAATGGGAAAAAAACCCTCCCCCAAAAGAGAGATGAAAACTATACAAGAGAAATCTCATAGAAGCATGTGAAGAACAAAACCCCATGTGAGGAAAAAGTCCACCCCACCCCTCCCTCCCCCCCCCCCCATGAGAGAAGAGGAGAAGCTAGGTAGCCCCCCCTCAATGTAGAATCTGCACCAATGATAGAAGCTTGAAGATGTATGAAGAAACTGCTCCATGAATGTCGAACAACATTCCTGTTAGAGTATTCAGGTATTTACTTGATTAATTAAACAATATTTAAGTTCCCTTTATCTCTTTTACACTTAAGCTAACTTTAGGTGCATTATTATGTGCAATCCTAAGTTTTCCTTTTTAGGGTTTTTTTGACCTATTAAAGGTTGAGTTCTTTCTTTTCATTGTAAGAAGAAGGATTATTACATTACACATTTTTGTGAATATTGAACTCTCTCTTTTTGAACATATTTTCTGTGTATTTCTTTCTTTTGTGATTTGCTTCCTTGCTTCTCCTTGCAATAAGATTTTCAGCTTGCAGAGTTCATTTGGGCTCCTGTGGTGTTTTTTTTTCCTCAACTCCAATATGGTATTAGAACTTCAAATCTGCAGCTATCTGTTCTTGTTTTGAGAATTTTTGCATTGGAAGCAGATCTGGGGTTTCAGGAAGTTTTTTTTTCTTTTTTTTTTTTTTTTTTTTTTCCTTTTTTTTGTACTTAGCGATAGGCCTTTTTTCTGAGCACTTTGGGCCTAAACAGACCTCACCATTGTGCTCATAAGGTCCAAAAACCCCTATAGTCATATAAAACTTGACCATTTTTGGCTCTTGAGCCTCTGGGAGTATTTTTTTCTCCAGCACCAGGTCGTATGACTCTCGCTCTCGCTCTCGCCAACTCTCGCTCCCGCCGGCCTCCCTGCAGCCCCCGCCACTGCAGCTCCTCAGCCTCGGCCCCCGTCGGCCCTCCTGCCACATGCCGACCCCCACAGCTCCCCGCCGGAAACCCTTTTCCCGACCGCTAGTGCTCTCCCCGCTGCCACCGAAAACTGCCGCCCGGCCCGCCGGTTGCTCTGGCTCCACCGCCCGGTCACCGGAACACCAACCACCTGGCCACCGGGGCACCACCTGACCATTAGAGCTCCACTCGGCTACCACTGGAGCGCTGCCTACTGGCCACCTCCACCCGCCCAGCCACCAGACTACCCCTTCCTCTTATTTTGAAGGGGGGTTTGGTTTTTTGGCCATATCTTGAGCATACCGAGTCATTTTTTCGAAAACAAATAGGCGTTGGAAAGTTGGTTCAGAGCCAGACCTTGTAATATTGGTATTTTTTTCCAATTTTTCTGTTTGACTATGTTTTTTTACAGTTAAAGTGAGGTCTCTTTTTTGCACTCTGGGAGCCGTAGAATGAGCATCCAAACTCCATTTTTCAAAAAAAATATATTTTTGGAAACCGTGTGTTGTGCACTTTTCATCCATATGAGTTTTATTTCCAGATTCTGCTCCATGCATATTTTATTCAATTTTTTTCTTTTTAGCACTCTGGTGGATATCTTGGTTGTTTTAGGTCCTGGGATCTCTTCTCTGAGTATGATGTCTCTATTTTTGTTCTCCTTTTTATTTCCAGTCTTCTTATCATTGTAGCATTGTATTTATGCAAATGCACTAAGATAAAGTGCCATCATGCATTGTTTACTTGGGATCTTGCACATCTTGTGCCTTATTGTACATGCACTACTTATAAAGTGTCACGAGGTGGTTGATGTTTGCCTTGTTTGTCATCCACCTTTGTCAAGTGAGTGTTCATTCCATGACATTCACCTCATGTTATGTGTCAAGTGAGTGTTCCTTCCATGACACCATGTATCCTTTGATGTTCCTGGTTCTTTGTCATGCAGTTCTTCTTGGCCGTTCTTTTCAGTGTTCCCATCCCTCTCCTTTTTCAACATTATGGGGAGGTTTGTCTTGTTGGTTCTAATGCTTCCGTGGTTCGATTGATCAACTCTTCAGGCTTTGGTGTTTTCATGTCATCTGTATCTTTGATTTCAGTTGTTTGCCTTGTTTTCCTTCTCATTCGAGTAGTGTCATTTGAGGACACTCATACATATTATAGTCTTCTCTACCTGGTCATGTTCTATTTCAGTGGAGGTTCTTCAAATCAGCAGTTATTCTTCGACAGTTTTTGCAGGTTCTTCACGCTTCAGTGGTGTTCTTTTCCATCTCTTTTTGGAGTAGAGTTTTTTGCCACATGGTTTTCTCTATTTCTCTAGTTCATGGAGATTTCATTGTATTTGGGTACCTGATTAGGCCTTGCTACCGGGACCCATCTTTCCTGCTTTTAGTAGTTGTTCTAGGTTTTAGCTTCTCCCTAAGTCTAGCTTAAGGGGGGGTGTTAGAGTATTCAGGTATTTACTTGATTAATTAAACAATATTTGTTTAATTATTTAAGTTCCCTTTATCTCTTTTACACTTAAGCTAACTTTAGGTGCATAATAATTAATTCTTTTATTAATTATTATGTGCAAACCTAGGTTTTCCTTTTTAGGGTTTCTTGACCTATTAAAGGTTGAGTTCTTTCTTTTCATTGTAAGAAGAAGGATTATTACATTACACATTTTTGTGAATATTGAGCTCTCTCTTTTTGAGCATATTTTCTGTGTATTTCTTTCTTCTGTGATTTGCTTCCTTGCTTCTCCTTGTAACAGATTTTTCAGCTTGTAGAGTTCATTTGGGCTCCTGTGGTGTTGTTTTTTCCTCAACTCCAATAATTCCTCCCCTTAGGAAGAAACAAAACCAAAGGTGTATCCATGAAGTCTCCCCAATAATGAAGGGAAGATGTATGAAAAAAACCCATGATGAATGGAATTTCTTAAAAACTTCTCAAGTGTCCCCATGTCGATCCTGAAAGATACCCCCTCCAAAGGTGGTGAACTGGTCCACACTACTGAAAAAGGTACTCCAAGATCTAGTGGAGATTAATGTAGAACATGTCTTAAAGACTCACATGTCTGTTGGCATTATAACAGACAAGTAGAGATTGTTGGCATTTCAATAAGGATATTGAGAAGGTTGTTGATGATTATGGATACAACTGATTAAGGATGATTACTGTCTTAATATTATTATTTTGTCATTGATGTCAAGAAATTGATTTTCTAATTTAGTATGATGTTGCCATATCTTAAGAAGTATGATTTGATGAGTATAAAGATGTTGGTAAAAGACACAGAAAGAATATGATGAATAAGGGGAGAAATAAGTTATTCAATGGGCAACTATTACCGAGTTAGACAATGATGAGATCATGATGTTTAGATTATTTTGATATCATACATATGTTATTGATTGTAAGGTTAATACTATACTATGTTACCGAGCAAAGAACCTAGTCGGTAAACCCTAAGGTTATCGTTATCGGTTAATGAAGGCGAAATGTCTACCGAGTTGCAACCGAGTAATAACAGAATGCATTAAATGATTACATGCATTATTTAATGAAGGAAGCTGATGAACTGGCTATGATTAAATGATTGGTATGCCATGAATGAAGTTTGTTAAAGAATATATGGCAAAGGAAAATCGACAAGAAGATCTACAACTTAGATTGAACCACAATACCCTAGCACAAGTTCCAAGAAATGTATGCAAGTTCCAAGGCGGGGTAATACATTTTCAGATTGGTGAATACATTGAACCTGGACAAAATTTGAAGATCTGATGACTATGATTGATCATGGGAAATGTGATCAAGGAGATTAAGCGGTTAGCTATTGTTTATAAATAAGGAACTGTTGATAAACAATGTATGCGAGCAAGTGTATGCACAGGGATGCTACATAGTGATTACCGAGCACTAAAGCTTGAAGACCTATTTTGAATAATAGAGTATAGAGCCCAATAGATGGACAAGATTAGTTCTATGTCTATATTGTATTGAGCAAATAAGAATCTGCTTTAGCATTTTAGATGTGAAGTTGTAGATAGATTTTTATTACTGTTATTTTGTGAAGTGACAAAAAATCTCTTAACCGAGTGGACTTAACAGTCTTATTTGTAAAACCCTCTAGCAAGGTGACATTCTGATTGAGTGTTTGAAATCCTTTAACAAGGTCACTTCTAACAAGGTGAAGATCCTAACAGATTTGAGGAAAATCCCTTAACCAGGTCACATCTAGCAACATGTTTGTAATCTTTAATAAGATTTGCTTTTAACCAAGCATACTCTAGAAGAGTATATTTCTTAGTGGGTCCAAAATCCCACAGTGGTTTTTCCCTATTTGGGTTTCCATGTTAAATCTGGTGTTATGAGTGTTATGATGTTTATATGCTTGTGAGTTAACATGTTTAGCAGTTTTGGTTATATTACTGAAGTAAAGGTTACCGAGGTTGAATCTGATGTTTTTATGGAAGATTAAGTTTGTATGATTCACCCCCCCCTCTCATCTTATTAGCTTGACATCTGTACTTATCTTTAAGTATCAGAACTATCAATTGGTATCAAAGCTTTGGACTCCAGAAGAAAAAGTTTAAAGGTACTTGAGGCAAAGATCCAAAGATGTATAAGACGGATGCACCGAAGCTGAACAAGTCAAGTTTCTCTACATGGCAGAAAAGGATGAAGCTGCACCTATCAGGAGTTGGAGAATATGCTGTATATTATCTGGAGAATGATTTCATCACACCGAGCACCTATCCATTGACAATGGAAGAAATAAAGGCAAAGCAAGAACATATCCAAGCAATGATTGAAATAACATCTGCATTGACTGATTCAGAGTTTAATGATCTAGAAGGCTACAATGATGCAAAGACTATGTGGGACAAGCTCATATCTGTGTATGGTGGAGATGAACATGTTCAAAGAGCAAAAGTGGACAGTCTAAGAGGGAAACTTGAATCTATGAGGATGAATGAAGGTGAGAACATAACCCAGCACAGCACAAGACTAAAGGAGATTGTCAATCAAATCAAAGGAGCAGGTGGAACTATTGAAGAAAAGGACATAACAAGTTAGTTGTTAAGAACCCTTCTACCAGCTTATGCAATCTAAGTCTCTGCAATCAATGAATTGAGGTCTGCACCAAATATGCCAGTCTCTTTAGATGCTACTATTGGTAAGCTACATGCATTTGAGCTAAGTAACTTTGATAACAATGGGTCATCGGTAAATAAAGTTGAATCTGCATTTAGTTCTTTTCATCTTGATGAATCTAATGATTACAATGAAAGAAAGTATAAGTACTCTGAAGGAGATCACAATGGAGCAAGTGAAAGATTTCACAAGAACATGGAGGAAGTACACAAACTGTATGAGGAAATCAGAAAGAAAGAAGAGTTTGAAGCACTATTAGCCAGAAGGTTACCGAGAGGCAAAGGTAAGTATAAAGAAAAACTACCTTTGAAATGTTTCAATTGTGATAAGATAGGACATATGGCTTCTAACTGTCCTATCAAAGAGTCTACTAAAAAGAGAGATTATCGAGATGACAGAAAGAAAGATAATCATTACAGAGGACACCGAGACTTCAGAAGAAGAGATAGAAAGATATGCTTAATAGCTGATGAGGAATTCAATGATGATAATTCAGATGAAACTGATACAAAGGAAGTAGTTTATGTGGCTATCAAAGATGGATCAGATGAAGAAAGGTATGAAGAAAAAGCCCTAATATCTCACATAAATACTAATTACTCTTGGATCATAGATAGTGGATGCTCACATCACATGATAGGTGATAAACACAAGTTTGTTATGTTAGAAGACTATGATGGAGGCTATGTAAGATTTGGTAATGATACACCATGTCCGATAAAAGGTAAAGGATCCATAACACTTCTTGACAATGCAAAGTGCAATGATGTTTATTGGGTTGAACGTTTGAAATACAATTTGTTGAGTGTAGCAGAGCTAAACAACACAGGTTACCGAATAGAATTTTAGAAAGGAATTGTCAAAGTTCATGACAAGAATGGAAAGTTAGCTGCCACCGGGACACAAACAAAAGGTAATACATTTCACCTTGACTCAACTCGGAATAAGTGTCTATATGCAAAGATAGATGATACTTGGTTATGGCATAAAAGGTTTTGTCATGTAAGTTTTGATAATCTGATCAAAATAAGCAAGAAACACTGAGTAAGAGGTCTACCGAGTCTTAAAAAACCTGAGAATGCTATGTGCCGAGGATGCCAGATGGGCAAAATGACAAGATCAAGCTTTACAAGTAAGTCTTACACTTCTAAGGGAATTTTAGATCTTGTGCATACTGATCTTTGTGGTCCTCTGAAAGTTCAAAGTTATTATGGTGATAAATATTTCATATAATTTGTGGATGATTACTCAAGGATGATGTTAGTTATGTTTTTAAAAGAAAAATCAGAAGCTTTTCAAATGTTTAAATGGTACAAGGCAAGAGTTGAAAATGAAACAGGAAGACAACTGAAATGTTTTAGATCAGATAGAGGAGGAGAGTTCACATCTAATGAGTTCAACTTATTCTGCAATGATCATGGTATTAAAAGACAAGTCATTGCACCAAAAACTCCACAACAAAATAGAATGGCTGAGAGAAGAAACATATCTATTGTGGATTGTGCCAGAACCCTGATAATTGAGAAGAAAGTGCCACAAACATTTTGGAGAGAAGCAATAAGCACAACAGTTTACACCCTGAACTGAGTACAACTGAAGAAAGGTACTTTGAAGACACCATATGAAATCTGGTATGACAAGAAACCTAAGTTATTTTAAAATCTTTGGAAGTAGATGCTATGTACACAAAGATGATAGAAATGGCAAGTTTGATTAGAAAAGTGAAGAAGGAACATTTCTTGGTTATTCTTCTAGAAGTGAAGCATTTAAATGTCTGATCAAATCATCTAGCAAAATAGTAGAAAGTGCAAATGTGAAAATTGATGAATTTGTAGAAAGAAATGATAAAGGAAACTCCAAAGAACCAGAAGATTATGATGAATTTGTCTATGTTCAATCGACAAGTCTTACCGAGAGAACTGTTGAAGAAAATGAAGAGAATATCCAGTTACCGAGTGATGAAGAAGATCATACAGAGCCTACTGAGCCTATATTAGCCAAGTATGCCAGAAGACATCATGCATCAAGTCAGATTATAGGAGATAAGGATGATCCAATGATGACAAGGAACAAATTGAGACATAACACATGTCTAATATCTGAATTTGAACCGAGAATAGTGAAAGAGGCATTTAGAGTGAAGATTGGATAAATGCCATGACAGAAGCGATTGATCAAATCAAGAAGAATGACACATGGACACTGATCCCAAGACCGAAGGACAAAAATGTAATCGATACAAAGTGGATTTTTAGAAACAAGTTGAATGAAAAAGGAGAGGTCATTCGCAATAAGGCTAGAATAGTTTGCAAAGGTTATGCTCAAGAAGAAGGAATTGATTATGGTGAAACTTTTGCACCTATGGCTAGACTTGAAGGAGTAAGAACATTGTTGGCATATGCTGCTTACAATAATTTCAAGGTATATCAAATGGATGTCAAATCTGCATTTCTGAATGGTATATTAGAAGAAGAAGTTTTTATTGAACAACCTGAAGGATTTGTTGAAAACAAGAATGAAGATCAGTTATGTAAATTGAACAAAGCTTTATATGGTTTGAAACAAGCACCTAGAGCATGGTATGAAAGATTGCACTCTTATTTAATCAAGATTGGTTTTATAAGAACAAGTGAAAACAACAATATGTACATGAAGAACGATGAAAATGGAATACTGATCTTAGCCATATTTGTTGATGATATTATCTTTTGTGGAACTGACTCTCTATGTAAGAACTTTGGAAATGAAATGAACAAAGAATTTGAGATGTCATTAATCAGTGAGATAAATTATTTTATAGGTTTATAGATACTGCAAATGAAAAATGAGATTTTCATTACTCAATCCAAATACATAAAGGAAATCTTGAAATTTTTTGGAATGGAGGATTCAAAACCAGTAAGTACTCCTATGACTACCAACTGTAAATTATCAAAGAATGATGAATCTACATCTGTTGATGAGACACTTTACCGATCCATGATTGGAAAGCTACAATATGTTGTTCACAACAGACTAGATATAACACATGCATTAGGTATAGTTGCAAGATTATCTGGAAATCCTAAGGAAACACACATGACAACAATCAAGAGAATTTTCAGATACTTGAAAGGCACTGAGGATTATGGCTTAGTATATCAGAAAGGAAATGATTTTGATTTAAAAGTTTATACTGATGCTGATTGGGCAGGCAACATTGATGACAGAAAAAGCACAAGTGGAGGAGCTTTCTTTTTAGGAGAAAGACTAGTGAGTTGGCTTAGCAAGAAACAAGGATGTGTTTCATAGTCAACAACAGAAGCTGAATACGT
The DNA here is from genome assembly GCF_030272615.1 of Cryptomeria japonica. Lineage (NCBI taxonomy): Eukaryota > Viridiplantae > Streptophyta > Pinopsida > Cupressales > Cupressaceae > Cryptomeria > Cryptomeria japonica. The sequence goes on from NC_081410.1 coordinate 620,504,265, forward strand.
TGCTGTAGCATTGAATTGTACCAACATAGCATGGATCAAACAATTGTTGGAAGGTATAAATGAGAAAGTTACCGAGCTAGTAACTATATTCTGTGACAATACTAGTGCCATTAACATTTCAAAGAATCCTGTTATGCACTCTAAGACAAAGCACATCTCTATCAAATATCATTATCTTAGAGAAGAAGCTCAAGAGAAGAAAGTGGTGTTGGAGTATGTTAGCACAAAGGAACAAATAGCAGATATCTTCACCAAGCCACTGCCAAGGGACACTTTTGAGTATCTCAGAAGTAAGTTAAGGGTCCTACCCCTATCTTCTACTCACTGACCAAGTTCGGTGAAGGCATCAATTCGATGACTACAGAATATCTTTAGGAGTTGATGATGATTTACACACTTTAGGAGGTTTTCTAAAGGTGGGTAGGGAACAAATACATGGAATAGGAATTGAAGACAAAATGCTCTGATCGAGACTAAGTTGACACATAATAGCAGGAAACCACTTCATACAGGAAGAAATTATGTTTTAGTTCTTTACTTTTTGGCATTGTTGTCAAAGGGGGAGAAGACTGAAGAAAAGAAAAAGAAGACTGAAGAGAAAAGAGGAGAAGACTAATGTATGGGGGAGAATTCTGATGACAAGAAGGAGAGCATTTCAGCATTTCAGAATCTCATAGCAATCCGAATCAATTAGGTCAAATCAATTGGTTTTGCCATCAATGCCAAAGGGAGAGATTGTTGGCATTATAACAGACAAGTAGAGATTGTTGGCATTTCAATAAGGATATTGAGAAGGTTGTTGATGATTATGGATACAACTGATTAAGGATGATTACTGTCTTAATATTATTATTTTGTCATTGATGTCAAGAAATTGATTTTCTAATTCAGTATGATGTTTCCATATCTTAAGAAGTATGATTTGATGAGTATAAAGATGTCGATAAAAGACACAGAAAGAATATGATGAATAAGGGGAGAAATAAGTTATTCAATGGGCAACTATTACCGAGTTAGACAATGATGAGATCATGATGTTTAGATTGTTTTGATATCATACATATGTTATTGATTGTAAGGTTAATACTATACTATGTTACCGAGCAAAGAACCTAGTCGGTAAACCCTAAGGAACCTAGTCGGTAAACCCTAAGGTTATTGCTATTGGTTAATGAAGGAGAAATGTCTACCGAGTTGCAACCGAGTAATAACAGAATGCATTAAATGATTACATACATTATTTAATGAAGGAAGCTGACGAGTTGGCTATGATTAAATGATTGGTATGCCGTGAATGAAGTTTGTTAAAGAATTTATGGCAAAGGAAAATCGGCAGGAAGATCTACAACTTAGATTGAACCGTAATACCCTAGCACAAGTTCCAAGAAATGTATGCAAGTTCCAAGGTGGGGTAACACGTTTTCAGATCGGCAAATACATTGAACCTGGACAAAGTTTGAAGATCTGATGACTATGATTGATCATGGGAAATGTGATCAAGGAGATTAAGCGGTTAGCTATTGTTTATAAATAAGGAACTGTTGATAAACAATGTTTGCGGGCAAGTGTATGCACAAGGATGCTACATAGTGATTACCGAGCACTGAAGCTTGAAGACCTATTTTGAATAACAGAGTATAGAGCCCAGCAGATGGACAAGATTAGTTCTATGTCTATATTGTATTGAGCAAATAAGAATCTGCTTTAGCATTTTAGATGTGAAGTTGCAGATAGATTTTTATTACTGTTATTTTGTGAAGTGACAAAATCTTTTAACCGAGTGGACTTAACAGTCTTATTTGTAAAACCCTCTAGCAAGGTGACATTCTGATTGAGTGTTTGAAATCCTTTAACAAGGTCACTTCTAACAAGGTGAAGATCCTAACAGATCTGAGGGAAATCCCTTAACTGGGTCACATCTAGTAATGTGTTTGTAATCTTTAACAGGATTTGCTTTTAACCGAGCATACTCTAGAAGAGTATATTTCTTAGTGGGTCCGAAATCCCACAGTGGTTTTTCCCTATTTGGGTTTCCACGTTAAATCTGGTGTTATGAGTGTTATGATGTTTATATGCTTGTGAGTTATCATGTTTAGCAGTTTTGGTTATATTACTGAAGTAAAGGTTACCGAGGTTGAATCTCATGTTTTTATGGAAGATTAAGTTTGTATGATTCACCGCCCCCCCCTCTCATCTTATTAGCTTGACATCTATACTTATCTTTAAGTATCATAACTATCAATGTCTCCTCTAAACATAAAGAGACCTCCTTCAACTGTTGTACATAAGTATCCACAATCATATCAACCTCAAAAGAATGATCATGTAGATAATGAACAAGAGGGTCAGAGTGTTCCCTCGCAACAATCAAAGAAGGATCATCTTCATCAAAGAGAAGATGGATATCATCAATGGTGTCTCCCAAATCTACAATGTAGGACTCCACAAACAAACCTACAATGTCTCTGGAGTAGTCATCCCATGAAACTGAAGCTGGAAGACAATGAATATCCTGCTGCATTGAATCACATGAAGGCAAAACTATCAGGTTGTCTGAATCATTAGGTGCAATAGGTGATGTGATATCAATAGGAGGAGATGAAACAAAAAGGCTCAAGAATGGGTTCATATGTGAGAATCCCCAAGTTCAAGTACCCAAAGTTCTCCTCAAAATCCGAATCATCACAAGAAGTGCGATCATCATGTGTAGAATCATCATATGTGAAATTATCATCATCAACAAAATCTGAAAAGGAGTATAACCGAGATGCGTGATCGACCACCCTAGTCGTAATGATATCTCTAGTCTCCAAGTCTCTAATGAAAATCAAGTCAAGTGTGAACTCCACAATTCTCTTAGTTGCTCCATGTGTGATTTGATAGATGGAACGGAGATTGTTTGTCAAATGGGGTACATAAAACACATCATTGAAGGAGTTATCCCCAATGGAAATAGTTCCTTTTTAAATCACATCCATGTATGTATGATTGCCCATCAAAATTTGCGGCATGGTGCAAGGTTCAAATGTAGAGAACATAGACTATGAAGATGCCATATGATGATAAGCCCCTGAATCTAGAAGCCATCTCCCTGAATCATGACTTGTAGTAGCACAAAGAGCTTTTCCTTTTCTTTTCCAAAAGGAGCGAGTCTTCCCACTTGTAGATGCCATGAATGCTTTCCCTTTCCCTTTTGAAGTGGAATTTGATGAATCCTCCTTCTTGTAGGCATTAGGAAAATCAATGTTGTACTTTTTGAAGATGGATGTGAACTCATCAATCTTCTTAGAATGGCAACGACGCTCCTCATGACCAACCTTTTTACAATAGGCACAAGTAGGTCTCTCCCTCTTTGGTGAATTGTCCCTCTTGGAAGAGGATGAATCTCTTTGTTGCGGAGAAGGTGATGCTTTGTCCTTAGGCTTTGATTGCCATTTCTTCTTTTTTGAGTTGTCATTTCCTTGATTTCCTTTGTTCCCTTGATTTGCCACTAATTCTTGAGACATAGAAGTCTTAATAATTCCCATGCTTATCAACTTAGTTTGTTCCATCATCAACATTTCAATGAAAGCATCAAATGTAGGCATTGTGTAGCTTGAACCCATTGTCATCCTATGGGTTTGGAAACTAGAAACAAATGTTGCATATTCTTGTGGAAACTTTCCCATTAAATTGAAGATCAATTGAGTATCCTTCTTATCAATGCTACAATCCTTGAGTTGTGCCCTCAACTCTTTTGCCTTAGTGACATAATCTTGTATAGTATCAAAGTTCTTGGGATCTAACATGGTGAGATTACTATCAATATGATATCCCCTAATATCATCAACTTGACCATACAAGTCTTAAAACGTTTGCCAAGCATCCTTGATTGGAGTGCATTTCTCAATATGAAAAATGAGATCCTTTGATACATACTTTCTTAAGGTACCAATTGCAATGATATTTTTAGTGAGGCAATCCAAGTGACCAATAGGATAAGCCTTAGGATCAGCGGGATCAATAATAGTTCCATCAATATAATGAGTCAGTCATTTTTCCATAAGTTTACTCCATGCATCAATTTTCCAAGTAGCATAATTATGAGGAGTTAAGAGAGTAAACTTAGGAGAACCCATAGCAGCAAAAAGGAAAGAACACAAGAGCACAAAAGTACAAGAGACACCCCTAGATTCAATCAATCAAAGTACCCTCCAAAAATGATGATTTTGGCACTTTATATATAGTACATGTACAATAGGCCACTTGTAAACAATGGCAAGGTGGACTTTTGATTTTGTTTTACAACTGCCCCAATAGGCTGAGAACTACAATGCAAAAGACTAGCAAGATAGATCTATGCAATACAAGTGCCAAATTGGCCAAAAAAGACCATATGCTGAAAGTATAATTTCTACCCAAAATTACTGCAAACTGGTAGCATATTATGAGAGTAGACGAAAAAATTATGCACTTCAAAAAAAATGGCACCTAAAAAGGAGTTCGTATGAGTCCAAACGGAGTCCCGAAAGTTGCAAAATCGGGGATTACTTAGCTATAGTGATGGAGATCTGCATTTTCATTTAAAGTTTGCCTATCAAATTAAAAATGTAAATGGAGAGGGGGTTGAAAAAATCCATTGCATATGTTGACGTCAACATGTCATAAGCAGATAATATTCCATAACTTGTAACATATTCCTTGTGGGAATAAAACAAATCTTTTTATCTTCCAAAAGTTTCTTTTTAAAAAAAAATTTTAAAAAATAAAATTAAAAAAGAATGTGGGGGCCACGTGGGGCCTCACCCACACCACACACAAGTGGTAAAAATGGGGCTGCACATAAATAAAGTGCAACACATAAAACAATTGCAGCACGTAATGCAAATCTGATTTTCTTTTACTCCCTCGTATAATGAAACCCAGGTCATTAACAAGTCACAAATTATCAAAGCAATTCACAATGTTTGTCAACTCCCTAAAATTATTAAAGTTCTATAAAACCACCTTCGCAATGCACATGCCAACGCCAAATATACCGCCTACCAACATAGAAACATGGCCAATAGAAACGACTAGTCACAAAAAGCCTCCTTGTGTTGGTGCAAATCAACTTGAACAAAGATAATGGTTCACAACAAATCATGGTACAACCACATAGATAAGCTTGATGCCACAAATGTAGGTCATCCAAGAAGAAACCTCTGAATTTGAGAAACAATATGGGCCTGCAAAATTATATGAGCCGGATGTGCAACATATCGCCTACGCGATAGAACCTTTTGCGTCCCTTAACAAGGACTAGATGATAAAATATTTTGCAAGAACAATATTTTACTCAGATTGGATAAAATGATGCAGAAAGTGAAATCTGACTGAAAACAAAATTTTCAAACTATTGTTGGGAGTGGTTCTAATGGTCTTCCAGCTACAAAATTCTTTTACCCGAACATAGGTGTATTTGTAGTCAAAATTCATGGAAACAACCACTCGGACATGATGGTGAGGTCAGATTTGGTCTAGGATGCCTCCAAAAGATGCTACTCCTCATCTACCTCTTAACATCGCAATAATGCCTCTCAAAGACAAATCAATGACACTCTAATGGCTCTGACATCATGTGAGATTTTGCCAAGATCAAGAGCTCAATGAAATGTAGAAATAAAAAGACAAAGTATAGGACAAGAATAAACTGTATTATCATCAATAGATAAATGATCAATAGATCAATAGTTGTTCAACAATATAGATGAGCCTTCTTATATAGGCAAGGCTATATGGATATGTGAGCACATAAAAATGACATGTGGCTCAATAAGAAACAAGGGTAGGTATGAAATAGGTGTGGTAGGTAGGAGAAACAATAAAATATTCCACATGAGGTGGATCACCCACCGAAGGTGATATTATCACTCCACAATAAGTGGATATGATAAAGTAGTAACAAGATCAACACCATAAAAGGTGGAAATTCTCCTAAACACACTATCTCAATGTGGCACAAACACCCAAGTGTCTCATACCCAAACTACTATGAGATGCATTTCCTAAGTAAACTTAAGTAAGGTGTAATAATATCTAAATATGAAATTGTGTGCAATTAAACTTAGATCTTAACATCAAAAACATAAATTATGCAAGCCATGTCGAGTTCACCAAAATGTAATGGTGGAAAATGGAGATCTAGCCTAAGGATGAAAACCAGAAACCATTTCCAAACATTACCATTAGAGAACAATCAATTAGGCCTAACTTTAGCTGCTTATGAGAGTTGGGCACATGTGAATTGATTGTCCTAGTTTGATTTGATTAATTGGATATGGTTGGAGATTGAAAATGTAAGAACTAGATATAAAGATGCAAATTTGAAAATAGTTAGCATAAATAGTAAGCTACAAAACATATATACAAATTCTAATGACAGATGTAGAAATAGGATTCAAAAAGGAACCTATGACTGCAATTTGAGGTTGAAAATGTTAGTCTATGTGGACAGGAATGACTAACCTGAAGATTTTTTATTTAAATTTTATGAACTAATTCTAGATTATGACTCCCCACAAATCATCTCCCTAGAATTTCATTGAGAAAGTGTCAGTCACAGTGGCTAATTGACAATGACTAATGTTTTCTACTTCTTTAAAGTCTAGATCTATTTGTCTCACTCCGTACTTCACAAATTGTAATCCAAATTTGCCAAATTTGAATCCAACACACAAAAGAGAGAGAAAATGGTGTTTGGTTGCGTAGCATCATAAATTATCATTGGGTCAATTTACACCTCATGTTTGTGCCCCTAATTTAGCGTGTCCTATCCTCATCACCTTTTTGGATTTGTTTGTGTCTATTCTCCAACTTTTAGGCCATGAACAACCTTTTGTACGTCCTCCATAGGATATCCACCTCATTTTACCCTCTGTTTGGGCCCTAATTATGGAGGGACTAGGGCATGGAGCACCCTAGTCTAGACCATGGCGCGCCAAAATGCCATGGTCCCTCTCAATATAGCCTCAATTTAAAATGGGGTAGTGGCTTTATCTCATAGTAAGATTTGATCTTCGGGGCTCCACGTGACTGTTGGAAGTCAACCTAATTGGTAAATTACCTATAACCCCCTAAATAAAGATGTTTTATCAACCTAATTTCATCTAAGAAATCCAAATAACAATCTACAAGCAATCTATCACTCTTGCATCGATGAAGCATTCATTAATCAAGCATTTTCAAAGATCTTCAAGGCTGCATATTCATCTTTCAATCATTGTGGAGAAAAGTCATGTCATGTGTGTGTGATTAGGGTTTTGTCATGTTCATGCCATTTCATACAACATGTCATTAAATTCAAAGAGAAAAGCATCATCATCAACAAGTGCAAATTTGAGGTATATCTATCTAACATTTATTTCGGTATTTGCATTATTTTGCTCAAGGTTAGTTCCTAAAGTGGGGGTTGACTTAAGAAAAGCCCTATTACCAACAATTTCCTCCTTTATGTGTGGAGGAAATTGTTGGCATTATGGATGAACTTATTATGTGTTGCATTGATGTTTTGTCATTGATGTCAACACTAGCTATTATGGTTGGTTATCGACTGACAAGTTTTGGTTACCGATAGAAGATCTAATGTTGCCGACAAAAGAGACTATCTGTTGGACACTTCTGACATGTTTGGATCAGTGAAGTATGTTTGATTTCATGTGTTATATGCTCCATGAACATGTTTTGGTCAGTTGGTATTGGCTTGGTAATCGGATGCTATCATACACTCTGGTAAACCCTTATCGACACCGGTTTAAGGCTTTACCGAGAGAGATTTCATTAAGGAATCGTGACAGGATGCATAGTTGGTGTTGGTGCAACTTCTTCATGGATTTTAGGATGTTGAAGACATTGCTTTGGTGTGGTGGACCCAAAATAGGTCCGGTACCTATCTAGGATATGGATCAGTATCATGCTAATGTGTACTTTACATGTTACCAAGATGTTTCGAGAGGATTTATGGATTTTTTATTGTTGTTTTGGTCTCAAGCCGACATGGCATATCATTGTAATATGGAATTATGTACTGATCTTATTGTAATATCTTTTAGGTGGCCGACCTAATCGGTTTAGGCCTTAGGGTTTGTATTAATAAGAGGTAGAAACTCTTTGTAAAGTATCATGGTTATTGAAAGGTCATGGTCAAGGAATTTAATGTGCGAATATTGTAATATCATTCAGGCAGAGGATTTGGTCGATCATTGGTGATCGTATTGGATTCAGAAGAGGATTTAGTCCTCCGACATTGAGCTTAACCGAGACTGTAATCAGGCATGGTAGATGCTATTTCTAGTAGTTCACTCTATTGGATTGTTGTGCATTTATTTTGAGATGGTTGTAGCCTCTCTGTAGTCAGTGAGACTCTTTTGTAATGAGCAGTATGCTCTAGGCAGTGTGCCTTCCTGCATGTGCAGGCTCCTCATTGTAACACATACTTTCTGCAAAAGTATCATCTGACAGTGGGTAGGCTTCCCACCGTGGTTTTTCCCTTTCCAGGTTTTCCACATGAAAATCATGGTGTTATGTGGTATGGTTGCTTTGCATTGATTATCTGGTTAATTATTAAGTTATATTGTTTACCGATATCTTTTCCTACTGGCATCTGTATGTTCTTTACTAGTACTTGATTTGTTTAAGGTTATATTGTGGATTAAAAGTTATAATCTGTTAACAACTGATTCACACCCCCCTCGGTCTTAGTTGTTCATCAGTTATCCTAACAATTGGTATTAGAGCTTTGGTCCTCTTTTGCAGAAGCTTAACTGCTTGAGGTAGATCCTATGGCAACTAACACTTCTAATCCACCAACAAATATCTTCAGAAGAGAAATCCCTAAGCTTGATGGAACAAAGTATAGGATATGGAAAATTTGAATGGAGACTCATCTTAGATGCCTTGGAAAGGATATTTGGGAGATCACTGAAAAAGGATACACACCTTATGATCTAGAATCTGGCAATCCTACTCTTCTAGACTTGGATAAGAATATTGAAAAATGATTGCAGAGCTAGAGAAGCCCTCTTGTGTGCACTTACTGATCAACAAATTATGGGATTGACTGAAAAATCATCAGCTAAGGTTATGTGGGACAAATTGCAAACTTTGAATGAAGGCGACCCTGCTATCAAAATTGCTAAGCTTGATGGTTACCGAGTAAGATATGAAAACTTGAAAATGGAAGATAATGAAAGAATTGTTGTGTTCATGGAAAAAGTAAATGAGATTGTTATAGGGGGTTTTAGATTACTGATAATTTCCCAATTACCTAAAGCCCCTATATAAAGATATTTTATCAACCTAATTTCATCCAAGCAATCTATCACTCTTGCATCCGTGAAGCATTCATTAATCAAGCATTGTCAGAGATCTTCAAGGCTGCATATGAATCTTGCAATCATTGTGGAGTAAAGTCATGTCAATTTCCTATGCAAGCATGTGTGTGTAATTAGGATTTTGTTATGTTCATGCCATTTCATACAACATATGTGATTACACTCAAAAAGAAAAGTATCATCATTAGCAAGTGTAGATATGAGGTATATCGATCAAGCATTTATTTCAATATTTGTATTATTTCATTGAAGGTTAATTCCTAAACCAGGGTTTGACTTAAGAAAACCCCTATTTTCAACAATTCCCCCCTTCCTTTTATATGCAAGAAATAGGTACAAAGCTACATTTGAAAGGATCGACAGGATTCGTAGAGACGACAGGTTCACCTTTTGACGTCAAGAAATTCAGAGGACGATGGTGAATTGATGAGCCTTGGTCTTGTTGGTTGAAAATTTTGTACACTTGGGGAAATATACAAAATTGTGGCTTCAACCACAGTGTGTGAGTAAAATTCTCATAATTAAGGGAAGGCTCCCCCTATCTACAAACTAAACTAATCTAATATGAGTGGGACAATAGTCTTTCTTCTTCTTTCAAGAAAAACTATACTCTTTTCTCTTCACAGAAAAGTAGTAGCAACTGGAAATAAATAACAACAAATACATAAATGAGATTTATTTGTAGGATTTTTAGAACATAAAGGGAAGAAAAGTTTCCATGAAGGCACAAAGACCTCCGTCACTTCCCCGGGACGGGAAAATAGAAAGAAAGCTCACAGTCTTCAACTATCTATTCTCCTATCAACCTTTTTAGATAAAAGCACTGATGTCATGGAAATGGGGACAAGGCAACAACAAAGTTCAATGTTAATAAGTTAGTTTCAACCATAAAAACAAAACAAAGAACTAAAAACCATTCCAAACATATCAAGAGAGATTTCAAAAAGCATGAAAGAAGTTTAACAAAATAAAAGAAAGGAGAAGAGCCTCCCTAAGATGCTTCCATGATGCCTTTTGATGCTTCTCCCTTGTTTCTCTCCTCTCCAAGTCCCAAATGAGTGTAGCTCTCAGCTTTTAGCACTAGCCATGGATGCCATATGGAGATTCAAGATGGTTGAATATGATAAGCAAATACTATGCAAGAGTAGATAGTGATGCTATGAAAAAGCTCTATGCTAATGCCAGTATAACAACAATACTCTAAAATGCTTCTTTTTTTGCTTGAGGAGAAGGGTTCTATTTATAGAAGAAATGGGGAAATGAAGGGTTAAGATTGAATGGTTTAATCAAGGGCCAAGTTTGAAAGTTGGGGATCCATGTGCACAATTGGCACCAATAAAATGGTGACAAGTGTCAACATAGGATTGGGTTGAGAGAAGAGGTTGGAGGCATTAAAGGCCTGAGAAGACCTCATGGTTATCTAGAAGGTAAGGGTCAAGTCTAAATTAAGATTACCCATTGGATTAAGAGTTAATCCAAGGATAAACCTTTGTGCAAATGATTAAGAGATAATCATGGTCAAAGCATTAAAGGCTTGATGAGACCTTTGGGTTGGGTAGAGGTTGAGTCAAAACAAATGTTTTAACCATGTGGGAGGGTTGAGGTAACCATTAATGGTTATTGGAGACTTTGGGGATTAAGTGGTTGAAGGTTGAAAGCCTTCAATGGTTATCAAAGACTTTGAGCCATTTAGTGGTTGAAGGTTGGAAGCTTTCAAAGGTTATCCAAGACTTTGAGACATTTAGTGGTTGAAGGTTGAAAGCTTTCAAAGGTTATCCAAGACTTTTAGGCTTTGAGAAGTGACTCCATTTTGCTTAGGAATGTGACAATAATTAGGGGATGGATTAAGTTAATTAGGAAGGGGTTAGAAGAATCTAGAAGGGGTTTAGGCATACAAGTGGATTTTGTAGGAAAATGCAAGTGGGAGAAATTTTGGTATTTTCAATTAAAATAAAATCATTTATTTCAATTAAATGGTGTAAGTTGAATTTGGATAAATATTTAAATAAATATTAATTTATTTAAATGAGAAAAAGAAGATAAAGCATTTAAAATGCTTGAAGACTTTGAGGGAAACCATTAAAGGCTTGAAGACTTTAAGGAAAACCATTAAAGTCTTAAGAAGACTATAGAAGGAAGCCATCAAGTTTGAAGACTTTAAAGCCATCAAGTTTGAATACTTTAAGGGAAACCATTAAAGGTTTCAAGTGGGTGAAGATAAATAGGATTTTAAATAAATAATTTATTTAAAATAGTTGTGCAACTTGCTTTTGTAGGAAAATACAAGTGGGTGGAGGATAAAGGTGTTTTAAATAAATTATTTATTTAAAATAATTGTGCAACTTGCTTTTGTAGGAAAATACAAGTGGGTGGAGAAAAAGGTGATTTAAATAAATGATTTATTTATTTAAATGTGAGAGGTGGGATTTTGGGGGTTTTAAATAAATATTAATTTATTTAAATGTGAGAGGTGGGATTTTGGAGGATTTAAATAAATATTAATTTATTTAAATGTGAGAGAAGATTTAATTAAACAAATATGATTTATTTATTTAATTAATGGTATGAATTTGGTTAAGTGAATTAAATCAAATAAATTGAATAATTTATTTAATTAATAGGAGAAGAGGGTTAAGATGAATTAATTAAATATTAATTTAATTAATTATTAATTGATGGTTAAATAATCAAATAAATACTAAGTATTCATTTAATTAAGTGGACAGATTTATGTGACTACATTTGCCCCTCTTTGAGACGGTGCGGTTTATCGCGTCGTTTCAAAGAAAGAAAAATAGGTGTGAAGAAATGCCCCATAAAATGTAAATTTAATGGGTGGTATGCCCCCTCGAGAGATGGGCCGAATGTTTTTTTGTTTTTTGTTTTAAATCGGGCGATCTCTCGAAAAAGAATGAAAAGTGGAGGGGAGGTAGAATAGAAGAAATTAGAACTAATGATGAAAGAATGGGAGAAAATGGAGTGAATATGAAGAAACAACAAGCCAGCGAGTACCCTGAGGTCATGCAAGAGATACATAGCAGATGTAGTGTGGGGTTTTGATTGATGCTATACAATTGATCAAAATTGGTTGGACAATCTGGTGCAATCGGTTGAATTGCCCCGGTCAAGTCAAAGCGTGACAGTTGATGTCAGTTGGTCGCTTGGACATGATAAAGTCTGAGTAAGTGAATCAAAGTGACCTGATGGTGACTTAGACAATTGATGTAATTGCCCGATGAAGTCAAGGTATATGAAGCAAAATACTCGTTGAGACGTAGACAATTGATGTAATTGTCCGTTGGATTGTGTTTGATTGGTTGATCAATTGATAGTGTGTGCATGTGATGGATGGTTGTGGGGAATCATGGCAGCCCCGTTGAGACTAGGTCATTATGATAAATGCCTGATATAGTCTAAGTTTTCCATAATCGATTACCTGTTGAGACCCGAAGATACTTGATCAGAGTATCTGTTGATAGTCTAGGTGTGTGTGAGTCGAGGTATCTGTGCAGATAGAGTAACTTTCTTGACTTATTGGATGACTTAGGATAGGAAACACAATCCCTCTTATTTAGAGATGGATGGTGATGAACGTGGCTTGATTAGGTTGATTGGGACACGATGTAGGGTATGTGAGGGTGATTATCAAGATGGGGAGGGTTGGGGGGGTTCGATGTTAGAAGAAATGGAGGACCGATGACTCATTCCTATGGAAGAAGAGGAAAATAGAGTATCCATTGTCATTACTATGTATGAATGATATGCAGCTATTTATGAATGTATGGATGGATGGAATGCAACGAAATGCAATATATACAAATGAGATGGAATGACGATCCATGGTGCATTATTTTTCATCATTGAGCTTTAAAATGTTGTAAGAAAATACAAGCAACTTGACATAAAGATTCAAGATGACCAGAGTATTTCTTACATGGATTTTGATATAGCAAGTTAATACAAGCAACTTGATATAATGGATCAAGTTGACCTGAGTATTGCTTGCGGAACAGACAAGGATTATCTCCGTTCATGCATGACTTGGATCGTCCTCCTTGATCTTAGGCTGATCATATCCTGAGACAAGTGCATACCGTACTAAGAAATAAAAACCTTTATCCAAATTGGATGAGGAGGAACCAAAGAATGAGCATTGTACCTGTAAACAAACAGTATATACATAAAGAATAAAGAATATGGATCCTTGGTAATGGTTCATGCTCATATGGTCGAGGTATACGCTGTAGTCAGCAAGCCGTAATGATCTATGACTGTATTTGGCCTAAGATCACGTAGCTTAGTGAACTTCCCACGTAGACACCATTAGTACATGCCCCAGAACTTCATCGGAAATAATGCGCAAACGATACAAAAAATGCTGAAAGATCCCGATACAGATAAACAAATGAATTACTCACGAATCAACCAAGCATTTGATAGCTTAACATAATTTTCTTGTCAAAGAAAACGTCACTTTTGTCTTTGTTTTGGTAAGGAAGGATGCATCCTTGTTTTTAAAGACAGTTTCTGATTTGTTGGATGTGGATTGTGTGGTCGATTGATAAATGGTCATTGTGTGAGTACTGTGTTAATGTTGGTTTTGCATCTGCTTGAATGAATATGTACAAGGTGTTGCCATGTTTTTGTGTGATTTTCGATGGGTTTTTTGATGTTTTTCGATTTTGTGTAATAGTTTTTGAATGTTTTTGGATTTTGTGAGTCATTTTTGAATGTTTTTGGATTTTGCGAGACATTTTTGAATGTTTTTGTATTTTGCAAGACATTTTTGAATGTTTTTGCCAATGAATCACCAGTAATGTAGAATCCACTTCCATCATCTAGATTGTAAGGGCATTGCCCCCAAGTTGGACATGATTTATGAAAAAGCGGGATGCCAGACGCATGAAGTACTTTCTTGGATTACAGATCAAATAACAAGCCATGGTTAGATGGATGGATGTGTGTATGTATGAATGTGATCGCAACGAGCCTGAAAGATACTGGAGCCATTGCCTTTACGAGTGGCGCCTGTTTGCCAGGTTTTCACCATCGTACTTACCCAAGGTGCCACTGGAGTGGTTGTTCACCGTTTGGATGCATGATTTTTCTTTACTTTTTTGAATGTTTTTGTATTTTCTTTAGGACATTTTTCTGAATGTTTTTGGTATTTTCTTTAGGACATTTTTCTGAATGTTTTTGGTATTTTCTGATATGCAGGGGAGCCTGATGCCTTGTACACCTTAGGTATAAAACCGTTTGAGGTGCATGCTATTGATTGGATCTGCGAGCGGTTCTCCGTCTGATGTAGCCAACTGATATGCCCCGGACCCGAATACAACAGTGACAACATATGGGCCGAGCCAATTTGATTCAAACTTGCCTTGATGTTCTCTGTTTGGTTGGTTGCGAGGATTCTCTCGAAGAACAAGATCACCTACCTCAAATGTACGAGATCTAACTCGGTGATTGTAACTTCTGCTCATGCGCTGCTGATAGGCTTTGAGGTGATTGTATGCAGCTTGTCGCTTCTCATCAAGTAACTCTAAGTCCTGAAGACGTGAGACTCTGTATGATTCATCATCGATGAGATTGTGCAAGGAAACCCGTAAGGATGGTATCTCAACCTCAATAGGTAAGATAGCTTCTGCACCATAGACCAATGAATAAGGAGTTGCACCTGTAGGGGTTCGAATGCTAGTTCGATATGCCCATAATGCTGGATTCAATTGAACATGCCAATCACGACCGACATCATTGACTGTCTTCTTTAGGATTCTCAATATGTTTTTATTGGATGCTTCGGCCTGACCATTGCCTTGTGGGTAATAGGGAGTGGAAAAGCGATGTTGGATATGAAATTTCTGACAAAGCTCACGAACATCCTGATTTTTGAAAGGAAGACCGTTATCTGTGACAATGGACATGGGCACACCATACCGGCAGATGATGTAATTGAGGATGAATGAGGCGATCTGCTTGCCGGTGACTTGGGTAAGTGGAACAGCTTCGATCCACTTGGTGAAATATTCGGTGGCGGTAATAATGAATTTATGGCCATTGGATGAAGATGGATGGATTTTACCCACAAGATCAAGACCCCATTGACAAAAAGGCCATGGTGTTGTGATTGGTTGCAGTTCTTGAGCTGGTGCATGTATTAGGTCGCCATGAACTTGACATTTTTTGCACTTCCTGACAAAGTAGTAGGAATCCTTTTCCATAGATGGCCAATAGTATCCAGCTCGCATGATCTTCTTGGCTAGTGATGGACCACTTGAGTGAGTCCCGCAAATTCCTTCATGTACTTCTTCCAAAGCCTTTGTTATCTCAGCTTGTTCCAGACATCGAAGGAGAGTACCATCAAGACTACGTCGGTATAGGGTTTCGGCAATAATGGTATATCGAGCAGTTTGGCGAATGAAGGTTTTTCGTTGGTTATTTGATTGGTCGGGAGGAAGGGTGTGATCGCGGAGATAGGTGTAGAACTCACCGTACCATGGGGATTCAGAACCGACAAGGCGACATATCATTTCGGATTCGGGGATATCATAAGCGGGAATCCAAAGCTGTTCTACCAAGAACTCGTAGCGTGTTGAATTCTGTGGAAGATCTAGGAGAGATGCGATAGTAGCCATAGCGTCAGCAGCTCGATTCTGATCTCTTGGTATCTTCTCAAAAGTGATAGTAGTAAATGATGTCTTTAGAGTGTCCACCATTTGCTTGTATGGCATGAGTTTATCATCTTTGGTCTGATATTCATCAGTTGCTTGTCGAATGACCAGTTGTGAGTCGCCATATACTTGAAGTTCTTTTAATTTCCATTGTATGGCTAGCCTGAGTCCTGTGATCAAAGCCTCATATTCTGCTATGTTGTTTGTGCATGGAAATGTGAGCCTGTAAGACTTCGGGATGCTATCACCTTGAGGTGTGATAAACAGAATGCCTGCCCCTGAGCCGTGCCTAGTGTATGAACCATCAAAATATAGTTTCCATGGTTGTACTTCTGTGATCATGAATATCTCTTCATCTGGAAAATTGGAAATGAGGGGATGATCGCCTATGAGAGGTGCATCGGCCAACTGATCTGCAATGACCTGCCCTTTGATAGCTTTACGGTCCACATACTCGATGTCGAATTCACTTAGAATCATTACCCATTTGGCCAAACGACCTGTCAATGCTGCTTTGCTGAGTAAGTACTTGAGTGGATCAATTTTTTGCAATGAGTTGCACCTTGTGTGTCAATAGATAGTGCCTCAATTTAGTGGCTGCTAAGATTACTGCTAGGCAAGCTCGCTCAATGGGCGTGTAATTGAGTTCATAGCCCACCAGTGTGCGAGAGATATAGTAAATAGCACACTCTTTACCTTCTACATTATGTTGTGCCAGTAGCACACCCAGTGCTGTACTTGTTGCTGAGATATAAAGTAACAACGGTCTACTTGGATCTGGTGGCATCAGCAATGGTGGATTCATGAGATAGTCTTTAAGTTCCTGAAATGCTTGCTGGCATCTGTCATCCCACTGAAAGCGGATGTTCTTGTGTAGCAGGTGTGTGAATGGGTGACACTTATCGGCTAATTGTGCAATGAATCTGCGGATGGATTGAAGCCGTCCTTGTAGTGTCCTTAGCTGACTGATATTCCGTGGAGGTGGCATGTCCATTATTGCCTTAACCTTTGCTGGGTCGACCTCAATACCTTTGCTTGAGACAATGTATCCTAGAAGCTTCCCGGAGGTCACTCCAAAAACACATTTCTTTGGGTTGAGTCGAACATGGTATTGTTCCAGTCTATCAAAGATTTTATCTAGGATGTGGAGATGTCCTTCTCTGGTGAGTGATTTTGCTAGTAAGTCATCCACATAATCTTCCATCATAGTATGCATCATGTCATGGAAGATGGTGGTCATTGCTCTTTGATAGGTCGCTCCTGCATTCTTTAGACCGAAGGGCATTACATTCCAGCAATATGTGCCCCATGGACATGTGAAGGTTGTCTTATGTTGGTCCTCTGGTGCGATCTTTATTTGATTGTATCATGAAAAGCCATCCATGAGTGAAAGCATGGCATGTCCTGCTGTCAGATCCACTATGATGTCGATATTTGGTAGGGGAAAGTCATCCTTAGGACATGCCTTATTCAGATCTCTGAAGTCAGTACAAATGCGGATGCCCCCTTTTGGTTTGCCAACTGGCACGATGTTGGAGATCCATTCTGCATAATCAATTGGTCTAATGAAACCAACATCTAGGAGTTTCTTGAGTTCTGTTTTGACTAACACTGCAATCTGGGGATGCATCTTACGAAGCTTCTGCTTGATAGGTTTGGCTCCTTCTGCTACTGTGAGATGATGCATGACTAAATCAGGATCAAGCCCAGGCATGTCTGCATATGACCATGCAAAGTTGATCTGACGCTTCTGGAAGAACTCTATAAACTTAGGCTGTTCCTCTGGAGTGAGAAGAGATGCCAGATGTATGATACGAGGGTTTTCAGGAGTCCCTACATTGTATTCTTTAGTCTCCTCAATGAGAATCGTCGATCGTTCCTGTTGTGTACTAGCAGGGAGAATGTCAAACCCTTCATCCTCAGGCGCCTCAGAGAGGTTTTCACCGTTGGATACGCTCTTTCTTTTTACTTTTGTTGGATCAAACAGTGCCACAGTGTGGTTTTCACTGGAAGATCCATGTTTTAATGTTATATTTTTGCAGCTGAAGGGTTTGGCATCCGCTCCGAAGTATGCTGCGCTATTAAGTTCAATGGCGAATCCAGCTTTGTGATCCCCGCTTGGTAGATTATCCCTTAATTCCAAAAAGTCAATGATAGCCTCATCGTTTTGGAAGAGGTCAAGACATGGGGGATTTGGTTGGTTCCATTCGATGAGTTCAGGGTGGACAATGGGCATTACGTCATCGATTAAGTTAAGTTCGTTAGAGGTACCAGTGAGGGTTAAGATGTTATGGTGAAGGTAGTTGATGGTACTTTCCCTGTCAGAATCAGGCGTAGGATGAGACGTAGGGTCTGTGGAAGATGTTTCCAGCTCAGGTACCCAAGTGGTCTTTATCTGTGCTTCTCCGTAAACAGGAATGTCTTTGCGTGGCGGAGGTGGTGATGTGTCTTCCTCATCTGAAGTGTTAAGTTGCACTGAATCGAATTCCCACTCATGTGAGTCGGTCTCTGAATCACTTTCCAGCATCCGATTGCTATACCATATTGGGATGTCTTTGGAGTTAAATACTGCAGGCGTGATTGGTTTATGTACTTTTGTGGTGATCGATGCTGCAGGAACCGTGATGGGTTTTAAAGGATTTGTTACTGGAAGTATTGGTAATGGTGACTCAGTGGCTTCTGCTAGAACTACTGGCGCCATAAATGTTGCTGCGGGTTCTGATACAGTTGCTGCTGCTATTGGTGTTATTGACGGGATTTCTGGTTCGATTGGTGGTATGTTTGGCACTGGTGATGGTTGCGGTGGGGTTGTGAGCCTCGATGGGGCAATGGCAATATTGCTTGATGGTGCTTTGATTATGAAAGGTGTCCTCTTTACAATAGGTGGGCAAAATGGTTTGCTAGGTTTTCCTTTAAATCTGAGTTTAGGAAGGATCTCTTTTTCAAAGCCTAGGCCTGTATTACCTTTGGGCTTGAACTCTGGCAGCAGCGGTTCATGTCGTCCTTGTTTGCAGTATCCCAAAGCACTCTGACCATCATATCCCATTCTTTGCATAATGAGGAGGCCTTTGCCATATTGTTCCGTAGGAAGTGTAACTCGTGGTATGTCAGTGGTGATGGGATCCTTATAGATCCAGTCCGCTAGGTCCTCATCTTGTGTTTCTTCCTCTTGACTCTTTCCAAGGATGAAAGGCGTTAAGGCACATGCTGGCGTGATTAGTGGTTGCTGGAGCAACTGTTGTGGTTTACCATGTGTTCTAGGAGAAGTGGGCATTTGTCCCACACAAAAGAGCTGACTCAAGTTGTATTCTCCAGGACCTTCCTCTGCGACTTTCATCTTAAGCTTTTCTTGCTTGGGTATAGGGGTGTTCGAACTCGCAAGAGAGGCGGGATTTACATATGATGTGGAGGAAATGGCTTCCCTATTATTAGGAACAGTAATCTCTGGTTGATGGCTGATATTATGGCAAAATGCAAAGGGATTTGCATCGCCCAGGATTGTGATCTCTACACCGTTATGTGGGAACTTGATACATTGATGGTAGGTAGATGGAACGGCTTGCATGGCATGTATCCAAGGTCTCCCTAATAATAGATTATATGGCAGAGGAAGGTCCAGAACCTGACAGATGATGTGCTTTACCACCGGGCCCACTCGGATTGATAGTACCACAGCTCCTTTGGATGAACGCTCTGCATCATCATAGGCCTTGATGGTGATCTTCTTGCGAGGATCCACTGATTCTACTGCATAGCCCAATGCTGTGACCAACTGTAGTGTGCAAATGTTTAGGCCTGCTCCATTATCAATCAAGACTCGCTTGATCCTGTGTTGGTTGACAAAGCCTTCAATGTGGAGTGAGGCGTTATGAGGTTGCTGGAAGGAAGAGTTATCACTTTCGGAAAAAGTGAGACAAGGTGATGACTTTAGACTTCCAACCATGGCTTGAAATTGGTCCGTGTTCAGGTTTGCAGGGACTGACGCCTCTTGGAGTGCTTGATCCAAGATAGTTTTATGAGAGGGTGACAGATGCAATAGCTCCAAAATGGATATAAGCACAGGCGTTTTGTCTAATTGTTCCACAAGATTGTACTGCTTTGGGATGGAGGTGGTGCCTTGTGGAGCTGCCTTTATGGTGACCTTGCCACGACGTGTAACAACATTGCAATTTGAGGTGGGATTTTTGAAGGTGATAGTTGCAATTTGTTCACTGGCATCATACAGGTGATTGACAGTGTAATTATACGCAGCCTGCGTATAATCAGTGGTATCAGGACCTCGTCTGGAAGTGGAAGGACCCCTTTGATCTTGCGA
Organism: Cryptomeria japonica; assembly: GCF_030272615.1. Taxonomy (NCBI): domain Eukaryota; kingdom Viridiplantae; phylum Streptophyta; class Pinopsida; order Cupressales; family Cupressaceae; genus Cryptomeria; species Cryptomeria japonica. The sequence continues at coordinate 620,524,601 of NC_081410.1, forward strand.
TGGAAGTGGATTTTTGAACATCTGATGATCATTATTGGTTGTTTTTGGGTCATGTCCTTCAATTTCAATTTCTCCTCGGTCAATAAGATCCTGAATGAGATCTTTCAATCGATGACAATTACTTGTCTTATGTCCTCTTCCTTGATGGAACTCACAATGTTCAGTATCTCTCCACCATGCCGGTTTGACTTGAGGCTCATAATTTGATAACTTAGGTAGCGTGATCAAATTCTGAGAAATGAGTTGTCGCATCACCGTTTCAATGGGTTCCCCTAAGGGAGTGTATGTGCGTTTTTGTTTTTGTGGACGAGGTCTTGGTTCATCCTGAGATGTGATGCGACCTTGATTAGGAAGAACATTTGTGTTATTTTGAGGTGGAGGATTTTGTCCTGCAAACCGAACCACAGGTTGTGCATTTTGGACAGTCCGAGCATCCACAACTCCATCGTTAACGATATTCTTATTCTTGTTCCAGAAGTTCGGTTTGTCGCTATTGAAGCGCGGGCGAGGACCATCTTTGGGTTCATTAAATATTTTGATGAGTCCTTTTTTGATGAGTGCCCTTTCACATTTTATACCTTTGGTGATCATATCGTTAAAAGAATCTGTGTCTTTGACATCCAGGTGAAATTCCATTTCTTCGTTTAAGTTGGAAATGAAAATTTCCACTAGTTCTCGTTCAGGTAACTGAAGAGAACGTCTGCTAGACATTTGGCGCCATCGTTGCAGGAATACTGAGAATAATTCACCTGGTTTTTGTTTGGTGTTACATAGATCAGCCATGGTGATGTCGCGTTCAATATTATAAGAGTAATGAGATAGGAACTTCTGGATGAGTTCCTCAAATGTTCTTATGCCACCTGGTAGTCGGGAAAACCATGATGTGGTTGTTCCTCCCAAGCTTTGGGGAAAAAGGCGCATTAAGTATGTGTCTTCATATGCGACTTCGAGACAAGCGGAATGAAATTCTCGGACATGATCGCGGGGATCTCCCTTTCCTCTATATTTTTTGAATTTTGGTGTTTCGAACCCGCGTGGAAAAGGTGGCATATAAAGATTCCTATCAAACGGATAGGGACAGATGTCGTTAAGTGAGAATTGATTGGTCTTAACACCACTATGAAGTTGTTGGGCGAGATTCTCGACTTGTTGCCGCAACATCTCCATTTCATTAGGAGGAGGAGGTGGTGGGTTACCTCGAGGGATGTTATATCTGATGTGATTTCTACCTCTTTCCTCCTCATGGCGACTTTGTCTTTCTGATGCTTGTCTTAATTGGGCAAGATCAAAGTCAGAAGGGAGTTTGGCTCCTTCTTGAGCAAGTCTTAAAAAGTGAGCATCCGCATTGCTCCTTAGTATTTCATCAAATAATCTGTTAAAATGAGGGTTATGCTGAACCCTTTCGATTGTTGAAGGAGTGGGAGTACTTGGGTTTTCATCATTCCCATTTCCTCCAAGTGCTTCTTGAAATTCATTGAGGTTGTCCTCTTCTTCCTCAATTTCCATTTCTCGTTGCCTTGATCGTGATCGGGTTTGAGCCATTTTGTTTACAAGTTTGGTTTTGAAGTTGATTGAAGATGATGATGAGTGGTGATGAAATGCAAGATTGATTGGTTGGTGATTTGTGTTGTATGGGGATCTCTAGCACTTTTAAGGTAGATGTAACCGAAATTCCTTTCTTTGAATTGCTTGTTTGTTTGATAAGTTTGGATGTGATAAGGTGTAGAGAAATCTGAGATGTGTTACAGATTTTGACTACCTAGCAATGAGAGGATTCACTCATGAACTAGTTCTAACCTGCGTAGATGTGTCTCTTAGGATGAGCTTATCCTAGATGTAGAAACAATCTAAAAGTGATGTGATGTGTTTGATTTCAAGCAATATCTAAAAAAGGAATCTTGGGACAAGAACCTCTTAATGTTTTGAGAGTTTTGGGATGGATTGATGATGGAATGATAATGTATGAGTAAGATGATGGATGTTTTGTTTTTAACTTCAATAAAAACTCTGTGTCACAAATGGGACAAACTCTGTTTCTTCCCTTTCAGGCGTTGGTGGCACTTCTCGAGCTGTGTTGTAGGTGATGCAGATGTTTGGGAAGAAGTTGGGATCAATCTTTCCTCCTTGATTTTTGTGATAACTCAGAGCTCTATATTGCATAAAAGCTCTGCGGTTTAATGATTCAGAATCAAATTCGTTTGTTTTACCTTGAAGGTATAGACGCATGCGATGTAGAAAGACTCTATGTGAGACAAAGATTTGTCTATTGAGATAGAAGAATTTCCTCCTTTTGATTAAAGCCTTTGAGCTTAATGGTCTCCTTTTCAAGGTGATACTCTGATGACACTGCTTCTTTCGCAAGATGTGAAGAATGGTCATAAATTTTTGACTCTTTGTTTGTTTGCACTTTGTTTTTGGTATTTTTGGTTGTGTTGACAGATGTTGGATGAATACTTTGTTTTTGGGATTGATTTTCTGATTTTTCTTTGACAAGAAAACAAAGCAAGCACACAAACACAAAATTGTAGCCTCAAAGGCACAAATGAGTATGGGTCTAGATCAACCCAATCCTTGGACTTGTTTTTGACCCTTCCTTTAGATTTATTTTAAGGTGTATTTCCAAAGCCTGAAGTCGGCTCAATTCGCACTAGGTCTGTAAAACGAACACACTTCAAACACTTTTTATCCCTAAGGTCAAATGGCCAGTTGTGATAAATTTAGCCCACATCTTGATATTTCTTCGACTTTGGTACTACATACCTTATGAATCCCGCCGTGGCAGGTAAGGATGTGATATACTAAGTCTTGCACGAGCATAACAAATAGATGATCCCTATGATGGGGGAGTCACCACTTTTATCAAGCCACAAGTGACTTTTCAAAAAGCTATGTTTCTACTCAAGGAAATATGTATGGTGAGTATCTTGGGAGCAAAACCTTCTATGCTCTTGCACTAAATTATACCTCAAATATCCTCAATCAATAGAACAGGTGGGCTACTACTTAAAGGTGTTTAGTCATGTTCGATGGCTTTGGACATAAGTTCATTCTGCAGTGACTCACTTAAGAGCCTTGTAACTGGTGGTGGGGCCCATTTGTCCTTTCGGCCAGTTACACTGTAGGAACAGCTATACCCAAGGCTACAGCTTTCGCTCTCACCTGATTTCTATAGCGGCTCGAAGGATTTACCGCTCGAGGTCGTTCCCAAGAGTATCGATCCCTTGGCAGGCCTCTCTTAAAAAGATAAAATTTGAGTGTTACTAACACTTTTCTCTTGCACCTGGGACCACGAGAGCCAAGGGAGAGGATAGTGTGTGTTAGAGGTAGGACCACTCGACCAACTCTTTTGCACAAGTGTGCCAAACACAAAATTCACTTGTTCCTTTTAATTTGTCATCGCAATGATTTTCTATCTATTTGGAGATGTTGCTCCAACAATCATGGTGTTCTTTTTAATTTTCAAAGGCAATTGTTGGAGTAAACTAGAATTTGAAAATCCTGGTCAACTTAATGAAAAACACGTTTGCATGAAGTAAAATTGCTTTAAAAATGAGACAAGTTGATTGTGAATTTTATTTGCACCAAAAATGGAAGTGTGGATTGTAAGTTTTATCTTGATGCAAGAAATAAAATTTGCCTTGTTGATTTTAAGCACCAAAAGAATTTGTTCCTAACTTTGCAACAAAAAAATTTGTGTGTTTGTTTTTGTGATTCTTTTTAACTTTGAACAAGTGTGATTCTTTTTTAGAGCTCCAAACGAAAGATATGGTTCTTTTTAAAACTCCAAATGAAAGTGTAGTTGATTTTAACCCAAAAGGAAAATGAATTTATTTTATTCTAACTTGAAAGACAAAGTTAGCAATATGAACAAATTTATTTCCTAAGCTAAAATTGCTAAAAATAATGCTATTGTAGGGGTTAGTTAAAACCTGCACAAAAGATAATTAGTTAGAAAAATCTGCATGTTTTGGTGGGCTTCTACAAGCCTAAAATTTTTGGTTTTCGGTTACAAGGAATTTTCTTACAACTCTTTGTTACAATAGCTCTACTCTGTGTGAAAACAGAAGTGCTATTTAACATGAAAGAGCAACATTATAGACAATAGCGTTAAAGTATCAATTTGCGAAGGTGCTAAATTGAGAAGAAAAATGCAAGAGAATGACCTGTGTGTCAATTAAAACATTCAAAAGTTAGTAGTCTTCAAAATGATTGCTCTTTGATTCACGTCGGGTTCACCAAATGATGGTGTGGAAATGGGGACAAGGCAACAACAAAGTTCAATGTTAATAAGTTAGTTTCAACCATAAAAACAAAACAAAGAACTAAAAACCATTCCAAACATATCAAGAGAGATTTCAAAAAGCATGAAAGAAGTTTAACAAAATAAAAGAAAGGAGAAGAGCCTCCCTAAGATGCTTCCATGATGCCTTTTGATGCTTCTCCCTTGTTTCTCTCCTCTCCAAGTCCCAAATGAGTGTAGCTCTCAGCTTTTAGCACTAGCCATGGATGCCATATGGAGATTCAAGATGGTTGAATATGATAAGCAAATACTATGCAAGAGTAGATAGTGATGCTATGAAAAAGCTCTATGCTAATGCCAGTATAACAACAATACTCTAAAATGCTTCTTTTTTTGCTTGAGGAGAAGGGTTCTATTTATAGAAGAAATGGGGAAATGAAGGGTTAAGATTGAATGGTTTAATCAAGGGCCAAGTTTGAAAGTTGGGGATCCATGTGCACAATTGGCACCAATAAAATGGTGACAAGTGTCAACATAGGATTGGGTTGAGAGAAGAGGTTGGAGGCATTAAAGGCCTGAGAAGACCTCATGATTATCTAGAAGGTAAGGGTCAAGTCTAAATTAAGATTACCCATTGGATTAAGAGTTAATCCAAGGATAAACCTTTGTGCAAATGATTAAGAGATAATCATGGTCAAAGCATTAAAGGCTTGATGAGACCTTTGGGTTGGGTAGAGGTTGAGTCAAAACAAATGTTTTAACCATGTGGGAGGGTTGAGGTAACCATTAATGGTTATTGGAGACTTTGGGGATTAAGTGGTTGAAGGTTGAAAGCCTTCAATGGTTATCAAAGACTTTGAGCCATTTAGTGGTTGAAGGTTGGAAGCTTTCAAAGGTTATCCAAGACTTTGAGACATTTAGTGGTTGAAGGTTGAAAGCTTTCAAAGGTTATCCAAGACTTTTAGGCTTTGAGAAGTGACTCCATTTTGCTTAGGAATGTGACAATAATTAGGGGATGGATTAAGTTAATTAGGAAGGGGTTAGAAGAATCTAGAAGGGGTTTAGGCATACAAGTGGATTTTGTAGGAAAATGCAAGTGGGAGAAATTTTGGTATTTTCAATTAAAATAAAATCATTTATTTCAATTAAATGGTGTAAGTTGAATTTGGATAAATATTTAAATAAATATTAATTTATTTAAATGAGAAAAAGAAGATAAAGCATTTAAAATGCTTGAAGACTTTGAGGGAAACCATTAAAGGCTTGAAGACTTTAAGGAAAACCATTAAAGTCTTAAGAAGACTATAGAAGGAAGCCATCAAGTTTGAAGACTTTAAAGCCATCAAGTTTGAATACTTTAAGGGAAACCATTAAAGGTTTCAAGTGGGTGAAGATAAATAGGATTTTAAATAAATAATTTATTTAAAATAGTTGTGCAACTTGCTTTTGTAGGAAAATACAAGTGGGTGGAGGATAAAGGTGTTTTAAATAAATTATTTATTTAAAATAATTGTGCAACTTGCTTTTGTAGGAAAATACAAGTGGGTGGAGGATAAAGGTGATTTAAATAAATGATTTATTTATTTAAATGTGAGAGGTGGGATTTTGGGGGTTTTAAATAAATATTAATTTATTTAAATGTGAGAGGTGGGATTTTGGAGGATTTAAATAAATATTAATTTATTTAAATGTGAGAGAAGATTTAATTAAACAAATATGATTTATTTATTTAATTAATGGTATGAATTTGGTTAAGTGAATTAAATCAAATAAATTGAATAATTTATTTAATTAATAGGAGAAGAGGGTTAAGATGAATTAATTAAATATTAATTTAATTAATTATTAATTGATGGTTAAATAATCAAATAAATACTAAGTATTCATTTAATTAAGTGGATAGATTTATGTGACTACAAGCACAATATGTAGCAACTCAAAGCCTAACTACATGATGCCCTTTAAATCACATGCACAAGTCTTAAAAATAGAAGCAACACAAAGTCTACAAGCTATCTTCCCACTTTAGCTTTCCACACTAGTTTCAGATATGATAAGCATCTCAAAGTCTACAAGACCAAATCTGAAAACCAAACATATAACTCTAAATACAATTAGCATCTCAAATTTTGCAAGATTGAATTTAAATCCCTCTTTCACAATAGAACAAAACTCACAATCAACTCTAGAAAATGTCGTCACATAACAACTTGAATTGGCACAAAGTCTCAACACAACTTGCCTCTTTTATTGAAAACAATCTAATTTACATCTAAACTGAAAGTCTTAGAGTGCACATAGAAACTGGCAGAATTTTATTGCATTGCCAAAAATATCCTTTTTTACAAATGAGGGTCCTCCTTATATAGGAAAATGTTGGAGAAAAATGTGGGCACAGTTGACTAATTCAACTGCACAGTCCCACTTGACTACAACTTTAGCAGAAAGAAAATATGCTGCTGCGAGAAAACTTGCAGCATCTAACAATGCAACTACATGAAAAGAAAGTGTCAAAAAGAGGACACTTTATTCATCTTTCTCCTCCTCATTGGATTTCTAAAATTCTTCAAACCAAGCTAAAGCAACTTGCATCTTAGCTTTGTCTAGCGCCATATCAGGAATCTCATCAGCACATCTTCTTTTCTCTGTCGATTTGCTGGGAGAGGGCTCAGACATTTCAACATGGATCACTAGTGTTTTGAAAATGATCACCATCAGACCAGCGGATTTCATCAATTAGAACAAGAAACAAGAGTCAGAAATGACTTAGGAGACAAAAAAGGGAAAAACTTGCAAGTCGGACTTTAAAGTCCGAACTGCAAGTTCAAACAACATCATACGCAGGTCGGACTTTAAAGTCCGATCTGCAAGGGAAAAACTTGACAAGCAACTGCATGTCAAACTTTAAAGTTTGATCTGCAACTTGGGAAGGAAACTCAAAATTTGCACATCGGACTTTAAAGTCCAATGTGCAAGGAAAATCAATCAAAGATTGCATATCGGACTTTAAAGTTCGATATGCGAGAAGGGCAAAACTTAACTTGCAGGTCGGGAAAAATTCCCTGACTTGCACATAGACAAACTTGCAGGTCGGTAAAAATTCCCCGACCTGCACTTAGACCTGCAGGTCAAGAAAAATTCCCCAACCTGCACATGGACCTTGGCAAATTGAAACAAAAATAATCATGCAGGAAAAGACTCATTACAAGTCAGACTTTAAAGTCTGACATGCAACTTCCTTCTTGCTAAACTGCACTTCGGACTTTAAAGTCCGATGTGCAAGGGAAAAGTCCCTGCAGGTCAGACTTTAAAGTCCGCTCTGCAGTAAAAGAGCTGCCTGCAGGTCAGAAGTCCATTCTGCAGGAAAAGAACTGCATGCATGTTGGACTTTAAAGTCCAATCTGCAGGGAAAGAACCAAAACATTGCACATCGGACTTTAAAGTCCGATGTGCAATTCTAACAAAGAAAAACCCTGCAGGTCGGACTTTAAAGTCCGATCTGCAGAGAAGATTGCCAAAACATTGCACATCAGACTTTAAAGTCCGATGTGCAATTCTATCTAAGAAACACCTTGCAAGTCAGACTTTAAAGTCCGACTTGCAGGCAAAACTACAAAATCTAAAAAAACTTAAAAACAAGAAAAACAAAAGATGAAAAGCAAAAGAGGCTAACCGACAGAGTCAATCAACCTTTCTCAGAGGACATGAGGCATGAAACAGACTAGTTTCGTAGGGTTGCCTCATGATTTTAGCCATGCTAAAATCGAGGACAACAATTGGCTCTGAATGGGGAACAAGCTACACCACTTGAAGCTTGTAGAATCCAGAACTCCGAGTGCTTGTATCCATTGGGCTATAGAGTCAGGCGACAAAAGGACTAAGACACAAAACAACTTACTAAAAAGAAAGACATAGTCTTGTCCAACTACACTTATTGAAAAGAAAACTAACTTAACCTAAACTAACTGACAATTGAAACCTTCCTAAATGAAACAATTCATAGGATTTCCAAAATAGCTGCCTTTATTCAGCAGCTTGCAATGCCTTGCATGATCATAAGCAACTTTGTATAGATGGAGCACAGACAAGTGTACCAGGACTTGATGCAACACTCCTTGGAGGAGATGAGCAAATCCACCTTCCTCTTGGGATGAATCATACGTGCTGCTACCCCAAGGTGGAGTTTTGAAACCGGACTGCTCTTGCTTAGCTGAATATACTTTTTTGGCTTCTTTCTCAAGTATATCCTCTAGCTCATGTACAAGTGGGACCTCTGGCTTTCCATTAGCCTCCAACCAAGCAAGATATCTAATTGGACATCCTCTTGTCTTACAAAGACTAAAACCTTCTTACTAGCTACAACTTGAACAACTGGTTTTTCAACCGTAACAACCTCATGCTGAATAGAATGATCTTCTTCATATGAATCAGATGAAAACATGTTTGCATTGTATGACTTAGTAGGTTGTTCACAAACTTCTGATTGGAGAGAATCATCAACAAGACTTGCAAAACTCTTCTATAGTGCTCATGAAAAGATCTTCATCAAGTTTTGGGGTAGGTCTCTTATGCAAGATACGTCCAAGTTCATGACCTTGGAGCATGAAAGCATTCATTTCAACTTGACTGGGATCTTTATGCATGTTCACCTTTTCACATCTCATGATGTGATTGTCCTCCTCCATGGTACCTGACATGGTCATTTCTTTTTGTTCAATAGCTTTCTGGAACTGCATAAACCAGATTTTAGAGTCGCCAACTATGTCTGCTTCCTCCTCTTGGAATAGACCAGCAAGATCACTTTGTTCAGATTCAAAGTCCCCCACTGTTGCATTTGTTGATGGTGCCTCAAGTGCAAGCCCTTCTGGTGGCGAAGGAAGCTTGTCTTGATTTCTAGCTACATAACTAGGAGCAGTATTTTGGATATGGCCTCCTAGGAATGTCTTCATAAGAGGAAGAAAATAAACCTTGAGCTATTTGCTTTTTGAGGGCAAGCAACTCATTAGCCAACCTTTGCACCATGGTATCTGCTCTCTTGGTAGACCATGATCCCAAAGAAGAGTTTTCTTTGGACCCATTTGACTCTATCTTTATCTTACCCGCAAGGATAAGATCATCTTCAACCTCAACTGCTAAGGTTTGTGCAGCTGCAAGGTCTCTTGGAACTGCTCTTCTCAACAAGAAACTCACCTCAGGTGACTGAGAATTCATGAAGAAGCACTTCAAATTTGCAGTGGTAGGTTGAGAAGCAACCGGGATACGGTTATGCAGCTTGTTGAATTTAGTAGCAAATTCCCGCATAGGATCTTGCAGTTCTTTCTTCATTTGAGTCAATTGCGCCAAGAGTGCATGCTCATCTTCTGTAGGTTTGAACCTTGACTCAAACCTTGTTTTGAGGCTAGGCCAATCTGTGATAGAATTATTTGGCAAATGATAAAACCAATCAGCAGCTACACCTTGTAAGGTTTCAATAAATAACCTTACAAATATATCTTCATGTTCAACTCCCAAAACACCACATGTAATATAAAATGCAGTGATGTGTCCATCAGGATGCTGAGCACCATCACCCAAAAACTTGGGAAAGTTCTTCTGCGTACCATCAGGAAGAACATGTAAGGGTAGAGTTAGGTTCAACAGACCAAAAGCATTCCCCCAAGGACCTTGAGCTGCCATTTTACATATCCTTGGTGAAAGTTTGATAAACTATAAGGAAAGGAATTACAATGAATAGGATACCGGTATACTTCATCCAAAAGCATGAGGCTTTTGGATGCGTATTCGATCCCCAACAGAGTCACCAAAAACTATTGGTTGAAAATTTTGTACACTTGGGGAAATATACAAAATTGTGGCTTCAACCACAGTGTGCGAGTAAAACTCTCATAATTAAGGGAAGGCTCCCCCTATCTACAAACTAAACTAATCTAATATGAATGGGACAACAGTCTTTCTTCTTCTTTCAAGAAAAACTATACTCTTTTTTCTTCACAGAAAAGTAGTAGCAACTGGAAATAAATAACAACAAATACAGAAATGAGATTTATTTGTAGGATTTTTGGAACATAAAGGGAAGAAAAGTTTCCTTGAAGGCACAAAGACCTCCGTCACTTTCCTGGGACGGGAAAACAAAAAGAAAGCTCACAGTCTTCAACTATCTATCTCCTATCAACCTTTTTAGATAAGTTTATGCTAACTAAGCACAATATGTAGCAGCTCAAAGCCTAACTACATGATGCCCTTCAACTCACATGCATAAGTCTTAAAAATAGAAGCAACACAAAGTTTACAAGCTATCTTCCCACTTTAGCTTTCCACACTAGTTTCAAATATGATAAGTAGCTCAAAGTCTACAAGACCAAATCTGAAAACCAAACATATAACTCTAAATACAATTAGCAGCTCAAAGTCTGCAAGATTGAATTTAAATCCCTCTTTCACAATAGAACAAAACTCACAATCAACTCTAGAAAATGTCATCACATAACAACTTGAATTGGCACAAAGTCTCAACACAACTTGCCTCTTTTATTGAAAACAATCTGATTTACATCTAAACTCAAAGTCTTAGAGTGCACATACAAACTGACAGAATTTTGCTGCGTTGCCAAAAAGATCCTTTTTTACAAATGAGGGTCCTCCTTATATAGGAAAATGTTGGAGAAAAATGTGGGCACAGTTGACTAATTCAACTGCATAGTCCCACTTGACTACAACTTCAGCAGAAAGAAAATATGTAGTTGCGAGAAAACTTGCAGCATCTAACAATGCAACTACATGAAAAGAAAGTGTCAAAAAGAGGACACTTTATTCATCTTTCTCCTCCTCATTGGATTTATGAAATTCTTCAAACTGAGCTAAAGCAACTTGCATCTTAGCTTTGTCTAGCGCCATATCAACAATCTCATCAGTGCATCTTCTTTTCTCTGTCGATTTGCTAGGAGAGGGCTCAGACATTTCAACATGGATCACCAGTGTTTTGAAAATGATCACCATCAGACCAACAAATTTCATCAATCAGAACAAGAAACAGGAGTCAGAAATGACTTAGGAGACAAACAAGGGAAAAACTTGCAGGTCGGACTTTAAAGTCCAAACAACATCATACGCAGGTCGGACTTTAAAGTCTGATCTGCAAGGGAAAAACTTGACAAGCAACTGCATGTCGGACTTTAAAGTCCGATCTGCAACCTGGGAAGGAAACTCAAAATTTGCACATCGGACTTTAAAGTCTGATGTGCAAGGAAAATCAATCAAAGATTGTATATCGGACTTTATGCGAGAAGGGAAAGACTTAACTTGCAGGTCAGGAAAAATTCCCTGACCTGCACATAGGCAAACTTGCAGGTCGGTAAAAATTCCCTGAGCTGCACTTAGACTTGCAGGTCAGGAAAAATTCCCCGACCTGCACATGGACCTTGGCGAATTAAAACAAAAATAATCATGCAGGAAAAGACTCCTTGCAAGTCAGACTTTAAAGTCTGACATGCAACTTCCTTCTTGCTAAACTGCACTTCGGACTTTAAAGTCCGATGTGCAAGGGAAAAGTCCCTGTAGGTCAGACTTTAAAGTCCACTCTGCAGTAAAAGAACTGCCTGCAGGTCGGACTTTAAAGTCCACTCTGCAGGAAAAGAACTGCATGCATGTTGGACTTTAAAGTCCGATCTGCAGGGAAAGAACCAAAACATTACACATCGGACTTTAAAGTCTGATGTGCAATTCTAACAAAGAAAAACCCTGCATATCGGACTTTAAAGTCTGATCTACAGAGAAGATTGCCAAAACATTGCACATCGGACTTTAAAGTCCGATGTATGATTCTATCTAAGAAACACCCTGCAGGTCAGACTTTAAAGTCCGACCTGCAGGCAAAACTACAAAATCTAAAAAAACTTAAAAATGAGAAAAACAAAAGACGAAAAGCAAAAGAGGCTAACTGACAGAGTCAATCAACCTTTCCCGGAGAACGTGAGGCACGGAACAGACCAATTTCATAGGGTTGCCTCACAATTTTAGCCGCGCTAAAATCGAGGACAATAGGTCTCAAAAAATCAGGCCAAACTTCTAGGAATAGATCCAAAACACCATCTTCCAAAGGCAAAGCCCTTCCACTGGCTTACAATATGAAGGAAACTGCAATTAATGAGTTAAGAACAATGACAAACACCTCAATTAATAGAGACATTCTGATTGAGAAATTATCTGCTTTTGAGCTTGAAGAATTTGGATCTTCTGGAGCTGTAAAATCTGAACCTGCTTTTCATGCTTCATCATCAACATGTACAGACAAAAGTGATTGGAAAGACCTATATGCAAAAGAATTGTAAGACACAAGGAAAGAAGATGAAGAACTTGAGCAACTTGAAGCCTTATTTGCTAGAAGAATACCTAAAGGACCAACTAGAAGTTAGTATGAAGGAAAAGCACCTTTTAAATGTTTTGCATGCAATAAGATTGGTCATTTTGCATCTAGATGTCTTGAAAGGAATGCAAGGTTTGAGGAAAGAGTTAAGAAATATTTTAAGCCTAACCCGAATAGATATAGATTCAAGAAAAGAAAACAATGCTACATAGCAGATGAGGATGGAGTAACTGATGGCTCTGGAGATGAACCGACAAAAGACTCTACTAGTGGATCCAACAATGGAAAGGAATGGGTGTTCTATGATTTGAAGGAATATGAACTAGAACCGGCTATCAAGAATGAAGAAAAGGACCTGGCAACAAAAGTTGAAGATAAGGATGAATGGGTAATTGATAGTGGATGCTCACATCATATGACTGGAGATAAAGGGAAATTTTTGTCCCTGCAAGAATACAATGGCGGTCAAGTCAGATTTGGAGATGACAAGGCATGTATGATCAAAGGTAGAGGTATTATTTCTTTGGATGGCAAGCATAACACTGATAATGTCTATTATGTAGAAGGTTTGAAGCATATTCTTTTGAGTGTTGGTCAATTGGTTGATAAGGGTTTTCAACTTCAGTTTAAAGATAGAAAATGTAAAATCATAAACAAAACTGGTTTGGAGATTGCAACTGGTATTCAGACAGGAAGTAATACATTTCATTTGAACACTGGTAATAAGACATGCTTGATTTCTCATATTGATAAGAGTTGGCTATGGCATAAGAGGTTGTGTCATGTTAATTCTGATTGTATTGTTAAGATCAGTTCAACTAAGGCAGTTAGAGATATACCTAAGATTATGAAGCCTCATAATCCGGTATGTAAGGAATGTCAATTGGGTAAGAAAGCTAGAAGTTATTTTAAGAGAATACATGATAAATCTAATGATGTACTTAATTTGATTCACATTGACTTATGTGGTCCAGCAAGGACTAGAAGCTTTCAAGGTGATAGGTATTTCATGTTGATTATTGATGACTATTCTAGAATGATGTGGGTGACTTTTCTAAGGGAGAAGTTTGAAGCTTTTGAGAAATTCAATATCTTTAAAGTGAAGGTTGAAATTGAAACTGGATTGAAAATCAAATGTCTAAGATCAGATCATGGCGGTGAGTTCACTTCTCATGAATTTAACAGTTATTCTGAGACAAATGGAATCAGGAGACAATTATCTGCACCTAGGACTCCTCAACAAAATGGAGTAGTGGAAAGAAAGAACAGAACCATTTTGGATGCAACTAGATCTATGATGATTGAAACCAAATTGCCTCATATCTATTGGAGAGAAGCAGTGAGTACAACAGTTTACACATTCAATAGAGTTCACATCAAAGATGAAATCGGTAAGACCCCTTATGAACTTTGGTTTGGACATACACCTACTATTAAATACTTCATAATTTTTAGAAGTAAATACTGTATAAAAAGAGATGATTCAATTGGAAATTTTGATCCTAGATGTGATGAAAGGATATTTCTTGGTTATTCAATTCAGAGAAAATCATATAGATGTTATAACAAAAGATTGCAGAAAATTGTGGAGAGTGCTAATGTGAAAGTGGACGAACAATACATAAATCATTCTATATCATATGACATGGAACCGACAGTGGAAATGATCATAACTGAACTGACAATGCCTCAACTAGTACAGGAAGCTGAGACAGTTACACCAACACAATCAAAAAAATTCAACTGTGACTGATGATGAAAGCAGTGAACCTGAAGTTCAAAAGACACCAAGGTATGTAAGATTAAATCATCCTGAAGACCAAATTATTGGAGATAGAAACAAGGGAGTTATGACAAGAAGAAAAATGGCAAATGAAGAGGTATGTCATATTTCTCAAGTTGAACTGGCAACTGTTATTGAATCTTGTAAGGATAAACATCGATTAAAGGCTATGGAAGATGAATTAGATCAAATAGAGAAGAATAAAACTTGGTCTTTAGTTCCCCGACCTAAAAATAAGAATTTTATTGGAACTAAATGGGTTTTTAGGAATAAATTGAATGAGGATGGTCAAGTTGTAAGAAACAAGGCTAGATTGGTTTGTAAAGGATATTCTCAAATGGAAGGAATTGATTATGGTGAGACATTTGCACCTGTAGCTAGAATTGAAGCTGTTAGACTATTTCTTGCCTATGCAGATTATAAGAACTATAAGGTTTATCAAATGGATGTTAAATGTGCATTTTTGAATGTTGAGCTTGAGGAAGAAGTTTATATTGAGCAACTTGATGAATTTTTGCTGACAGATGATAAAGATATGGTTTGCAGATTGAAGAAAGCTTTATATGGATTGAAACTGGCTCCTAGAGCTTGGTATGCAAGGTTGGATAAATATCTTTTTAAGCTTGGTTTTACTAAAGGCAGTGCTAACAGTAATTTATATTATAAGATCACTGATAGTGATATTCTAATTATTGAAGCTTTTGTTGATGATATCATTTTTGGAGGAGAAGATAAATTGTGCATGGAATTTGCTAACAACATGAAGAATGAATTTGAAATGTCCATAATTGGTGAGATGCATTTTTTCTTAGGTTTGCAGATTACTCAAACTCTATCAAACTAAGTATCTAAGGGAATTGTTGAAGAATTTTGGTATGGATAATTCCAAACTAGTAAGTACTCCTATGGCTACAAAAATTATCTATCAAGGATACTTCTACAATGGTAAATCCGACAAGGTATAAGTCTATGATTGGTGGTCTATTATATCTAACTTAGACTAGACCCGATAATATGAATGTAGTAAGTATTGTTTCAAGATATCAAAGTAATCCTAAAGAAAATCATGAATGTGTAGTAAACAGGATATTCCGGTATTTGCAAGGAACAACAGAATATGGTTTATGGTATTCTAGAAATGATGATTTCACTTTATGTGTATATACTGACTCAGATTAGGCAGGAGATATTGATGACAGGAAGAACACTTCTGGTGGAGCTTTCTTTCTTGGGAAGAAATTGGTTTCATGGATCAACAAAAAATAGTCATGCATTTCTTTATCTACTACAGAAGCTGAGTATGTTGCAACAACAACTAATTACACTCAAGTCTTGTGGATGAAGCAAATATTGAAGGATATTAGGGTAGATTGTAGTGAGCCGATAGTTATCTACTGTGATAACTCTGCAACTATTGACATGTCTAAGAATCCGGTATTTCACTCTAAGACTAAGCATATTTCAATAAAGTATAACTTTTTGAAGGACAAGGTTGAAGCAAAGGAAGTCAAATTGGTTGATGCGAACACTAAAGAACAAATTGTAGACATATTCACTAAACCGCTATCTAAGGAATCATTTGAGTATTTAAGAGGCAGGTTAGGGGTTTCTACCCCTCCAATAGAGACTTGATTGATGAAGTTTGTCATCAGTCCGACATGTATTATCAGAGATACTATTCATTCTGGCACTGATGAGTGGTGCTAGTACTCAGGGGGAGTAGTCAACTTTGATTTTCAGAGGTTTATATCATTGCTTTGATATTTTTGTCAGATTTCTGGCATTGATGTCAAAGGGGGAGTGATAATATTGTGAAAAATCATTCAGAACCTTACAAAGATATCATTCATAGGGGGTGAGCTATTGATTGTTGGTTGTCTTGCACAGGGGGAGACTTGCTTGGCATTTTTTGGTACTTAGATGTTTTTCACATCTAGTGTTGCATCAATGCTAAAGGGGGAGATTGTTGGCATTATGGATGAATTGATTATGTGTTGGATTGATGTTTTATCATTGATGTCAACACTAGTTGTTATGGTTGGTTATCGGTTGACAAGTTTTAGTTATCGGTAGAAGATCTAGTGTTACCGGTAGAAGAGACTATCTGTTGGACACTTCCGACATGTTTGGATCAGTGAAGTATGTTTGATTTCATGTGTTATATGCTCCATGAGCATGTTTTGGTCAGTTGGTATTGGATTGGTAATCGGATGCTATCATACACTCAGGTAAACCCTTATCGGTATTGGTTTAAGGCTTTACCGATAGAGCTTTCATTAAGGAATCACGACAGGATGCATAGTTGGTGTTGGTGCAGCTTCTTCATGGATTTCAGGATGCTGAAGATGTTCTTTGATCATGCTTCAACTGTTTGAAGACATTGCTTTGGCGTGGTGGACCCATAATAGGTTTGGTATCTATCTAGGTTATGGACTGGTATCATGCTAACATGTACTCTACATGTTACCAGGATGTTTCGAGAGGATTTACGGATCTATTATTGTTGTTTTGGTCTCAAGATGACATGACATATCATTGTAATATGGAATTATGTAATGATCTTATTGTAATATCTTTTAGGTGGCTAACCTAATAGGTTTAGGCCTTAGGGTTTGCAGAAATAAGAGATAAAAACTCTCTGTAAAGTATCATAGTTATTGAAAGGTCATGGTCAAGGAAAGTAATGTGCGAATATTGTAATATCATTCAAGCAGAGGAGTTGGTCAATCATTGGTGATCATATTGGATTTAGAAGAGGATTTAGTCCTCTGACATTGAGCTTAACCGAGACTGTAATCAGGCATGGTAGATGCTATTTCTAGCAGTTCACTCTATTGGATTGTTGTCCATTTATCTTGAGGTGGTTGTAGCCTCTTTGTAGTCAGTGAGACTCTTTTGTAATGAGTAGTACGCTCTAGGCAGTGTGCCTTCCTACAAGTGCAGGCCCCTCATTGTAACACATACTTTCTGCAGAAGTATCATCTAACTGTGGGTAGGCTTCCCACTATGGTTTTTCCCTTTCCTGGTTTTCCACATACAAATCATGGTGTTATGTGGTACAGTTGCTTTGCATTGTTTATCTGGTTAATTATTAAGTTATATTGTTTACTGATATGTTTTCCTACCGGCATCTGTATGTGCTTTATCGATACTTGATTTGTTTAAGGTTATATTGTGGATTAAAAGTTATAATTTGTGAACAACTGATTCACCCCCCCTCTTAGTTGTTCACCGATTATCCTAACAGAAATAGGTATAGAGTTGTGTTCGGGAGGATTGATAGGATTTGTAGAGATGAACAAGTTCACCTTTTGACGACGAGAAATTCAGAGGACCATGTTGGATTCATGAGCCATGGTCTCGAAAAATAAAACTGAACTTCTGGGAACAGATCCAAAACATCTTATTTTTCCCAGATCTAGGTTGGTGTCTCTATATGATGATTTTAGCTCACTATTTATGCCTGATCTCTTCAATTATCACCCATTTAACCCTAATTTCAACATTTTCACATTCAACTTAGAAAGAGGACCAAAACCCTAACCAAGTGAATCTAATTAGAAATTTTATCCCTTTTCTTAGTTGGATTTAGGCTAGATCTATTGGATTCACCCCTTTTTCAATGCAATGGTCTCTTCAACAAAATTAGTGGTTTTGTTACCTTAATTGATGAAACCTTAATTATCACCATTACATTTTGGTGAACCCGACTCTTTACACCACTATTTCTAATTTGTGTTCTTAGATTTGTTTTTTTAGGCATTTTAATTTAAAAGTTTGCATTCATAGATTATATTTTTAATCAAATTACATAAATTTAGTGGTTAAATTCCTAAAAATCCTAATTTATTTTGGTTAATTTGATTTGTGGGTTACATAATTTGTAACTTTAATTTTTAGATATGATCTTGGGCATTTAGAATGATACTTAATAGATCTGATTCATTTTCCATTTCACATATAGTTACATTACTTTTCACTTATATTTATCACAATCATGTTTTGGATAAAGGTTGTTTTCACTTTACATTGCTTCTTTTCATTCATAGCACTTTTGCATATTGCATTTTTAGAGTTTAAAAAATGCTTCCTATTAATCAATTAAATCTAAAAGCTTTTATCTATGATGCATATTTTTTTATTGTGATATTTTAGGAAAATGCATTACATATTTAGATCACATAAAAGCTTTTCTAGATTGTAATCCTTGAGATGCTGATGAAAATATAATACTTGTACCTCTCCTAGGGTATCTCATGGGAATGCAGAAAGAGTTAATACTCCTATAAATGATCTCTCTAATGGAGATCAAGAATTTAAGAGAAACATGGCATCATATTCTTCTCATACACATATCATAGTGCAAGGGGGGCAAGGTCAAAATATTGGTGTTTCAATAGCTTTATGTCCCCCTTATTCTCCTAGAGCTTATCTTAAGAATCAAAAAATTTGTAGAGAAGATTATGTTATACATTTCATTCATGATCTATCTCCCCACATAGCATTAAGTAAATATGAGGCTTTAGATAATAAAGATATTCCTTCCCAACCTACCCAAGAGGACATGCATGATGATAGAAAGGAGAATCTCCCTACAAAGGATATTCCTTCTTCATCTACTTCCCCCTTTGTTCCTTCTAGATATACTTACACTACAAATTTCAAATAAATTCATTATAATTCTCTTTCTTCCTCTCAATTAAAAAGCTCGTATAGGGGTGGCTATAAAATAATATCAAAACAAGGTTATAGAGGACAAGGAATTGGAAAATTTGAACAAGGAATCAAAGTCCCTATAATCCCTCCTTCTCAAGCTAGTACCAAATGTCTAGGACATCCTCATCATTCACCTATGGACGATCTTCTTAGGATCGAAAACTTTAAGGAGTATCTTGCAAGACATAGAAAGTATTGTCCATATAAAGGTGATTCTTCCTCAAACACTCCTTTTTACTTACAACATCAAACTAATGATCATGATACCATTGATTGTCCAAATTTTCAAAATTGAATGCAAGGACTCATTGATAAGGGTCCATATTCTTCTAAGAACCCTTTTCCTACATCTCAAGAGACAAAACCTAATCCTATTGATGACCAAGAGAAATTAGATACTATAATCTTTTGGAGATTGAAGTATGATAAGAATGTTATATTTCCTTTCATTAAAATTAATCATAATTCTAAGCATAAGGAAGGTGATGCACATTGTCTTTTTCATTGTAGTTACTCTCATTCTCTTGGAAAATGTAAATCATTTAAAAAAATTGTTCAAGACCTAAATGATAGCGCTCACATAGCTCTTACAACCAATGTTGCACTCTTTATTGGTGAAGAGGTAGTGCCTTAGCACTTCATTCACCCTTCATGTTTCTCCTCACCCTATGGAACTAGTAGTTAGCTTAATAGGGGGATATTTGTCATAAGAGGTGATGTTTTTCAATAACAATCATCTTGGGGCAGCAACACAATTCATTCTTGCCTCTATACTTCAGTGAAAAGAATATTATCCTATCTTTCTTCTCTATTCAAGATTATTATTACCTTTATGGGTTGAATTTTTCATACTTTGATGTCCTTTCTTACATGAAGTGGTATGTCTCTTATGATTAATCTCTCCTTAGGGGTGTGTGTGATTCGTCATCTTAATTCTTAATCTTTCCTTCTTTGAAGATTACCTCTTTTATATAGTTGCATTTTGCATATCATAATGTCTTTTCTTGCATTGGATATTCCTTCATGAGAGTACATTTGTGTTCGTTGTTTAGGACCTTTCTTTGCTTGGAATAGTGCATTTTCATATGTGTAATCTCTCCTTAGTGTTTATGTAATCTTTCTAATTTTCCCTACACTTGGGGGCATTGATGTTTCTTATCCTTTCTAAGGATCCACTTTTCCTTTGTTGAGTGATGTTTTCTTATGATTTGATGTCATTCCTTGCATGAAGTTGTTGTTTTCTCAAGGATGATCTCTTATGAAAGAGGTGTGCATCCTTGAATACAACCTCTTTTACACTTGGAAATGTATATCTATTATAAACAAACCTTACACTTTGGGTCAAAAGTGTGTCATCCTTCATCAAGAATCCCTTTCACCTAGCAACAAGAGTATGGCAGGCATTCTTGTTTACCTTCCCTTCTTTTGGTAGAAGATGTTATGTTTGTTCAAGAACTCCTCTTGGAGGTAGATGTATTTTGAGAAAAGATCTCATCTTCCAAGGATCCTATTTTCACTTGATGCAAGATATCTCTTTTTCAACTATCTTATACTTACTTGTAAGAGTATTGGCTCTTTAGCATGGATTTATGAACATTGTTTCCTAAAAGGATATCTCCTTGGCATTGAAGGTGTGTATCCTTGTTTCTAGATTCCTTAAGACATCAACATAGGACTATGTTGACGTCTTAAGGGGGGGCATACATATCGCCCTCTTTGTACTATATTTTTGTATGTCTTAAACATGGTTTTCATTCTCAAAACCAAAGAAAATAAACTTTTACACAAGATGCTTTATTCCCAAACCAAACACATCATTGATATATGACTTATACAACGTTTACATTCTCGAAACCATAGAAAAAAAACTCTTACATGAGATGTCCTCAGAACCAAGCATATATTTGTCTTACACATGGTTATACATTCTTGAAACTAAAGCAAACAAAATCTTAGATGAGACATTCCCGATACCAGAAACACATTTTAATTTTCATTTCTTGTCTTCCATAGGTTGTTGCATGCTCGAACCTAGAGAAAACAAACTCCTATACAAGATGCTTAATACTTGAAACTAGATAGTTGCACACACAACATGATGAGTGGAACTAGAAAGACACAACTAGACTATTCCAACTCCCCTCCCCAACATGGATCACCTAGAAAAACACAACTAGAATGTGTATCCATTCCCTCTCTCACTATTCTTCTCATGGATCACCTAGAAAAACACAACTAGAGTGTTTATCCATATTTCCCTTTTTCTTCTCCTCATAAGCTCATAACTTTACTATTTATAGTTCATGGATGATGCATGCTCTTTCTCTTTTTATGTGATCACTTGTGTTCTTGAGTTGGCATTTTAAGGAATGATATTAGTAGTTGAGACATTTTGATATCGAGGTCTCTTCAGCTAGTTGACTTGAGGTCTTGTTTTTGGTTTTTTAGCTTTTGTGTTGTGTGTTTTTTGCCTTTGTTTGCCTTCTTGTTTTGTGTGCCCTTGCATGTGATTGAGTGAGTTAAGATCCTAAAAATGGGGCTTGTTTCCTTGTAATTAGTGATGTCTTATACTCCTTGTGATTACACTCTTATTTTCTCTTCTCTTTCATCTCTTCATCTACTTTACCATGAGTATGTGTATGGGCTCGTACTCCCATTAAAATGGGGGTTAAATATAGCGTAAATTGTCACTAGGCAAATTTACATCTCATGTTTGTGCCCCTACTTCAACATGTCCTATCCTCATCACCTTTTTGGGGTTGTTTGTTCCTATACTCTAGATTTGAGGCCACAAACAACCTTTTGTGGGTCCTACCATGTGATATCCACCTCATTTTACCTTTGTTTGGGCCTTGATTATGGAGGGACAGAGGCATGGAGCACCCTGGTCTAGACCATGGCACCCCAGAACACCATGGTCCTTCTTAATATAGCCCCAATTTAAAATGGTGTAGAGGCTTTATCTCAATGGTAAGATTTGATCTTCGGGGATTCGCATGACCATTGGAGGTTGGCCTAATCAGTAAATTACCTAAAACCCCCTATATAAAGATATTTTATCAACCTAATTTCATCCAAGCAATTTATCACTCTTGCATTGTAATGCCCCGCCAGGAAACCCCAAAGGGATAAAGCCAAGACACATGAATGGAGTGCAAATATATATTTTTTAAAATAAGACACAACATAAAGATACAATAAGATATCAAGGTAAAGATTACATAGCGGAAGACATCAACTAACACCTAAAGAGTTTCCCAATGTGATTACTTAATTCCACATTTAACTTAACTTACGCTAATTAATCCAATAAGCCGATTGTCTTAATAACGAGAAAATTCTTAAACAAGGATAATTTCTTTAAGAAAGATAGAATATAGATCACAAGATAAAGTTCATCCATTAAGGTTTATTCATACCTTTCATTCATACTTTTCATTAAAATTTGAGTCATGCATCTAATTTAATAACACACTTGAATTTCATCACAAACTAACAAGATCTTTCCATACATACTTAATTTCCTTAACAATAACTAAATATATTCCATTATTCTAATCTACATTCTTTCATGATCCAATTTACTACATTTAAAAGATGATTGCATACATGCATTTACAATTAATTTCATTTAATCCACTTACACATTCTATCAAAATGCCATCAATACATGCTAACACTAAAACATGAAACATAAGAACAAAAGCAACACATAACACCAAATTGATATCGGAGTTCACCCCTAAAGGGCTACATCTTCGGGTCTGCTCAACTGCAAGACCCCTCTGATCATTTAAATAAGTTAAGGGTACATAAGTTTCACATCATTTACATTCCTGCCATCAAGGTGAATCATACCAATAAACAACCGACCACATCGGTCAATAATTACATAAATGATCCCTACATAGAAACGGATCCAACTGAACATATTAAAAGCTAATATAAGGTCCATTGCCCGACAGTACTCTAACTAGAGACTTGACCCGCTATGGTCAACCATAAATCATCACTCGACACCCGCATAAATGACAAGACTAGTTATAAGACTATCACAAGACAACAACCAAACTAGATACCGAAGACATAAACAAGTACCCCAAATCAATCAAATGACAGAGACAAAACAAACATATCAAGGCCTTGCCATTACTTAAACAAAAGCAAATACATAAATTAAACTTGCATAGGCAATAACCAGAAAATGACAATTTTCTTTCCTATTGGTTTAAACAATAAAAAAGTCGATCAAGTTTTCTAAATGATCTAACTTTTCAAAAATAAATTAACAGAAAAATCACCATTACAAGGTGAATACAAAACCACAATTGCAATAGTCCATTTGTCTATGTCTCAATACAGAGGAAAATATAAACTAACCATTTATTTTACTAAATGAAAATCTCATTAACTTACCAATTTTCCAAACGATACATTATTAAATTTCCAATAATTCCAATAGCATATCGTGTAAATTTTCAAAATATCCATGATAAAATATTTCATTCTTTTTCTCAATTACTCAAATAATATATTCCTGAATAAAATATTATTTAAAAATTATCAACTAATAAATATATTTTATTTTAACAATTTTTCGATTAAAATAATATTCTCTCTTTTTCAAAAAAGATACTTCCCCATTAATACAGATACCAAAATTAAATATTAATTAATATATATTTATTAACCCATGATTAATAAAATATACACAATTAATAATTAATAATACACAAAAAATCAATTATATATATATCTTCATTAATAAAATATATATTAATAATAATTTAATAATGTTCGAATTTCAAATTAAATATTAATTAATATATATATATATATATATTAATAATTAATTAAAAATTATATTAAAAAAAAGACTTTTGCTAAAAATAAAATTAAAAACTTTTATTTTAACATTAAAAAAGAAACTTAACAAAACTTTCAACCCCCCTCCCATGGGAAAACCCACGGACCCCACCAAGTGGGAACTACTTGTCCCCTCTTTCTTTGGGAAGGGGCATTTTTTTTTATAGTTTTATTATTATTTTAAAAACAAATAAAACTAAAATTCACAGATATAAATTGCATTTTTTTTTAGTTTTATTATTAATGAAAAATAAAACAAATAAAACTAAAACCTCAGCTGCTGGGTATCCATAGACCAGCAGTAATATATATATATATATATATATTTTCAATACTCGAAAATTTTCTGAGAACAAAATGGGGATATTTTTCAGAATAACAAAAGACCAGCATAAACATATTATTAAAAAAAAAAACAAACCAGAAAGCACCAAATATTGAGACTGGTAAAATTTCTTTCATACTTCCATTTCCATTTAACCAAGCACAACATATCTCTCTGATTAAAGCATGAAATTGAAAGCATTTATTTGGAATTTTAACAAATTTTCATTGTAAACAACCAATCTCAAGTTTATTTTTTGATTTTAAAACAACCAGAGCAACCATAATCTAAACTTGGAATGGAAACAAAACATGAGAGGATTGGATTGGAAATAAAATTACAATTGTTTTATTTTCCTCAATTAGATGAGATTTTTTTAATCTTCACAAACAGATTTCTTCAAAATCCAAAACAATTTCTTTAAAACAAAGAAGCCAATGAAATTAACCAGAGGCCTACCTCGTTCAACAATCTTGACAAGATTGAAGAAGAGCCTAATCCTCCAGCTCAAGAAATTCCTTCTCCTCCCCAAAACCCCCAAATTTTTCTATCCAAAAATATTTTCCAAAAATCTCTTCCAAACAAAAAAATCAATCTCCAAAAAATCCTTCTTTTTAAAAATATTTCCAAACCTAGGGTTAAATAGAAGAATCCCTTGACCTAATCCCTTATTTTAGAATTTAAACAACTTTTGAATAAAAGTAAATAAAAAAATAAAAAATGAAAAAATAAAAATCATTCTTTTCAACTATTAAAATAATCTAAACTTGTTGTTCTAATTAAAAAAACAAAATGCTTTTCTCCCTCATTTAATTTTAGTTTTCTCAATATTAGCAAAGCTAATAGTTGTATTTCACAATATTAACGAGGGTAAAATATTTTTAATTAAATTAAATTCTCAAAATCAATCTTTCACACTACATCAATTATATATGAATAAAACTTACTTTTCTAATCAAAATTGATTTTCTTAAATAATTAAAATTAACATTTCTATTCCAAAAAGTAAAAGAGATTAAATTATTTATATTTCGAATAAATTTAAATCTTCTCTTTCAAAATGCATAACTAAATAAATTCATGATTTAAAATTAACCATTAAATTAAACTTGCTACAAACATGAATAGAGCAATTTTTTAAATAAATGATTAATTATATGAAAGAAACCTATTTACTTTAGTTTCTTAATTACTAATGCGTAAATGAACACGTTAAATCAAAATAACTACTTAGGATTAAATACTCAGTTTAACCACATGCCAAGCACACAACCCAAGAAAGCCAACCAAATACCCAACCCGCAAACCCAAATGAAAAGGGAACTGACGGACCACAGGCGCCACTCACTTGAGCATGACTAGGGTAAACTGAGGGTTTTACGACCACCTAACCCAAATTTTAAGGACGAAAGAGGTATACTCAACCCTGTGAATCCAGGTGGAGACAAACCTCACACCTAGGCGGTACTGTACTTGCAATCTCCTGCAACCAAGAGTCACATAAGCATACATATATATATTTAATGTAGGCGTTAGCTCGAGATTAATAACAAGAATTAGGAGGACAATTAAACTTACATAAGAATCGATGCGAAAGCACATTAACAGGTACGCACAATAATTATAATATCTGACTACAACATTACCTCATGGTAATTCAACCATTCAAGAATGCCACATAAAAAGTCAACCAAGGTCAAACAGGTTTTACAAAGCTGACTAAGGTAGGGGTACTACATCCTCGCCCCCTAGGTTCCGACTTACTCTCAGAAGTCGTAAGGCTAAGCGGAAATCATGCAACACGTATTAGCCCTGAAACTCATTTAACAATTATTAATTTGCACATATAAATATTTTCTCAACAATTGAAACATTATTGCTAAATCCTCTACGAATGCCATTATCCATTGGCAAGATACATTTAAAACCATACACTTCTTAAAATATTCTAGGAATTATCCACAATCATAGCAGAGAAACAAAAAATTTCTTCCTTTCATTACACCAAATTAAAGCATAAAAAGAGGTAAGCAACAATTACTATACTCATCTATCAAACATGATAAGAAAACATGCCATCATGATCAATTTCCTTTACCAATCCATCTTTTTCATAAAACTTTATTGCACAGAACTAGCTTCAAATATCAAATTCTACAACCAAGTTAACTTTCATGAAATAAGAGCAACGTAAATAACTCAATTGTTTACACTTGCCAGGCATATAAAAAAAATCTTTCCAATGACTATGTCCCATAACATAGTGACAACTTAACACAATTTACTCCATGATTACACATAATAACCATCCACATAACTAGAATGCACTACACAAAAGGCCACATGTGAGCATCTCTAATGCTCGGTAAAAGATAACATGCACGATCAACATCTCTATGCCTGATCTCAGAACAATAATATGATCATAAATATCCAACATCTCACTCAAAGGCATGATGGTGCTAGGGCACACCATAGCAGTGCTACCTTCCATACAAGACCTTCGTGAACATCCCTTGTTGAGTAAGGTGGTTAGCCTCCAAGAGATAGTCACCACACATAGGTAGGTGGTGGATACTCGTTGTTTCACAAGCTCACATACCCCCATCCTCAAGGTTCCTTACATTTACTTCCTCGTACACACTCAACCAAGACCGTCTCATACGTCCTTGGAGAGGAATTTCACATTTCAACACAAGACCAACATACGAAAACAATAAGGATAAACCAGTTTAGCCACCAAAGTACAGAAGAGTAAAGATAATAAATCACCAATTCCAACAGTAAGGCAAGAAAAATAATCCGGAATTTGCAACACCAAATCAA
The DNA here is from genome assembly GCF_030272615.1 of Cryptomeria japonica. Classification (NCBI taxonomy): domain Eukaryota; kingdom Viridiplantae; phylum Streptophyta; class Pinopsida; order Cupressales; family Cupressaceae; genus Cryptomeria; species Cryptomeria japonica. The sequence goes on from NC_081410.1 coordinate 620,551,719, forward strand.
GTATGTAAAAGATCACAAGATCATGGCTAAACCTTCAAAGTCAAAATAAAATAAATTGCTGGCCCACAAGGAAATAAATAAAAAATATATATCATAAGTGCACATTACATCACTATGTGACTAGCATCTAGCCACCAATGAGGAAGGAAGGAACAATTGTCTAGCTATCGCAGTAGCTCATCATGTGGTGCGACATAGTCACACTACCCACATGGCATGGTAGTGTGCACCTCGACATCACCCCGCATCACGTCGTCACATGGCATGGCTTTACCCTAAACCTGTCGATAGGCTGCATGGCAATGTCTACTACATCCCGCATCGTGTCTCAGCACGACATGACAATACTCCAAGTAGAAAAAGCACGCAATGGACGTATCCCGCATGGAAATTTCTACTACATCCCACATCGTGTCTCAACACGACATGACAGTACTCCAAGCGGAAAAGGCACGCAATGGACATATCCCACATGGCAATGTACCTCTCAAAAAAGGGCACGCGCAGGTCACACCCCGCATAGCGACGTACCTCTCAGGATACTCACTGTAAGCCAGAGGTATACATGGCTAAGGTCCACCCACATGTCTACCAACGCTGGACAATTGGCAGCTCATGTGAAAAATAACATACCTTTCATGAAAACAAGGCAAAATATCCTCCAATAAAACCATCATTCTACTCAAGAACTGACATCAATATGCTCAAATAAAGGATAAGAATAGGCTGGCACACATGAACCTTATAAATCAGTTCATCACAAGGGAAAGTATTGAGTACACCTATAATAGAGTTTCATTACATAACTATATTTTTCCTTGAAATAGAGAAGCTAAAGTCACTTCACATCGACATTACTCGTATGTCGTTCCATACTATTCAAGGAATGGTGACTTCTAATACTACCCCTTCACATACTGAATTATCAACAATCCATGGGTTGGCATTGAGTAAGGAAACATAAAAAACATCACATAAACAGTATGGTTTCCCATACTCATAAGCAAACATATCCTCCATGGTTGATTTCTTCACCATTCCATGGGCACACATAGCAAGCACGAGTTTCTTACAATACACAAGGAATAGCATCATTACTGGTTTAGTCACATTTATGGGGAGTACTTTTCAATACGCTATCATCTACTCAAGAAAGGTTTTACTTATGCTTTCCACATGAATCACTGAATAAAGTTTACTCTAGATACCAGTACTGAAATTCTTAACAATTCACCATTACATAAGGAAATAACATCATTTTGATATCTTTTCTAAATCCATTAAGCATTCACAACCACATTACTAACTATGCAAATTTCGTTATGAAGCTCAAGACTTTCATCTTTCCATAAAAAGCCAAAATTGCAAAAAGTACAATTTCACATGTTTTAAAAACACACTATTTAAATCAATACACTCTTTAGTAGCATTACTAAAATCTAAAATCTAGGCAAAAAGGAGGAAAAAGAGAGTTTGATAACCAATCTATTTCCTATAAAGACACAAGATCAACAAGACCACACTACAAGCTATAATTTCTCACTATAAGTCTATCATTTATTTGCACGGTTTTCATTTCGCTACTGTTTTAGAAGGATGACAAACAACCTAACAAGACATTTCCAATTATTATGGTTGCAACAGAATGTTCTAGTTTTCCAAACAACAAAGATCAAAATAGGTAATCTTATCGATAATGCAAGACCTCTTGAGAACACTCACTACTTTAATACAATACAACCACATATCATAATTTGCAACCTATCATTGAAAATTCAAGGTACGGTAAGAAGGTAAACGAGGAACTTATCAACTAAAAATACATATTACTGTATGCACATCAAACAAGCTTTTCATTTTACACTTTCTAGTCAAGCTAAGTCATTTATATATATCCAAAAGCAAGTTCAATGTAGCAATGTTAAAATAGGTCCTCAATCAAATCGGTATAATGAAACACATAAAACAATCTTTCATGGAACATATTAATACACTCTTAGCCACTATAACATGTTCCCTTTTTTATACCTCTTTTACAACCAAAGCAGTTTCACAAAATCAACTATTCACATATTAATGCACCTTAATTAAGATAGAATTTAATTATATTACTCCTACGAAACACATGGAGAATTCTTTAATGTAAACATACAATTTTTCTCAATATCCAATATGAACTTTCAAACTAAAGCCCTTTTGTAATCTAAAAACACATAAGTGTTATAAGGCTCACACAAGGGCTCAAGAAATCACAACCTTTCTCTTGCAATAAGAAAACACACATAAGAGATAAATACACATATAACAAACACATTTAATTTCTAGAGAGAGAGAGGAGGAAGGATGATAATCATTCATTTTACTACAAAATAAGCATTCAATATTTACCATACTAGTCCTTCAAGTGGACAACACTAAGCTAGATCATACTTGTAAACACGCACATTTCTTACTTTAAGATTCAAGACAACACTAACCAACCCAAATGGATTAGTCAAAAGAGTACAACAATCAATAAGGAAGGTACATATGACTCTCCTTCAAAATAAGAGAAATAGTAGACCAAGACCCTAATAAGCAAACAAAGCACATACAATCACTCCAAAGCACCCACATCAAGAAGGTGAAATTAAGGTGTGAACACACACGTTACACACAAGTTAAGGTCTGCTCAATCACACACATACAAAAAGGAGGACAAGCATACACATAAGGTTGATACACCACACACCCACTAAGGGCACAAACAAAACCAGAGATCCCAGTGTTTGCAACTTGGCTCTGATACCAAATGTAATGCCCCGTCAGGAAACCCTGAAGGGATAAAGCTAAGACACACAAATGGAGTGCAAATATTTTGTTTTTAAAATAAGACACTACATAAAGATACAATAAGATATCAAAGTACAAACAGATTTCTTCAAAATCCAAAACAATTTCTTTAAAACAAAGAAGCCAATGAAATTAACCAGAGGCCTACCTGGTTTAGCAATCCTGGCAAGATTGAAGAAGAGCCCAATCCTCCAGCTCAAGAAATTCCTTCTCCTCCCCAAAACCCCTAAATTTTTCCATCCAAAAATATTTTCCAAAAATCTCTTCCAAACAAAAAAATCAATCTCCCAAAAATTCTTCTTTTTAAAAATATTGCCAAACCTAGGGTTAAATAGAAGAATCCCTTGACCTAATCCTTTATTTTAGAATTTAAACAACTTTTGAATAAAAGAATAAATAAAATAAAAGAAAATAAAAGAAAAATCATTCTTTTCAACTATTAAAATAATCTAAACTTGTTGTTCTAATTAAAAAAACAAAATCCTTTCCTCCCTCATTTAATTTTAATTTTCTCAATACTAACAAAGCTAATAGTTGTATTTCACAATATTAATGAGGGTAAAATATTTTTAATTAAATTAAACTCTCAAAATCAATCTTTCACACTATATCAATTATATATGAATAAAACTTACTTTTCTAATCAAAATTGGTTTTCTTAAATAATTAAAATTAACCTTTCTATTCCAAAAAGCAAAAGAGATTAAATTATTTCTATTTCGAATAAATTTAAATCTTCTCTTTCAAAATGCATTACTAAATAAATTCATGATTTAAAATTAACCATTAAATTAAACTTGCTACAAACATGAATAGAGCAATTTTTTAAATAAATGATTAATTATATGAAAGAAACCTATTTACTTTAGTTTCTTAATTACTAATGCGTAAATGAACACATTAAATCAAAATAACTACTTAGGATTAAATACTCAGTTTAACCACACGCCAAGCACGCAACCCAAGAAAGCCAACCAAATACCCAACCCTCAAACCCAAATGAAAAGGGAACTGACAAACCACAGACGATGCTCACTTGAGCATGACTAGGGTAAACTGAGGGTTTTACGACCACCTAACCCAAATTCTAAGGACGAAAGAGGTATACTCAACCCTGCGAATCCAGGTGAAGATGAACCTCGCACCTAGGCGGTACTGTACCTGCAATCTCCTGCAACCAAGAGTCACACACGCACGCGCACACACACACACACACATATAATGAAGGTGTTAGCTCGAGATTAACAACAAGAATTAGGAGGACAATTAAACTTACATAAGAATCAATGTGAAAGCACATTAACATGTACGCACAATAATTATAATATCTGACTACAACATTAGCTCATGGTAATTCAACCATTCAAGAATGCCACATAAAAATTCAACCAAGGTCAAACCGGTTTTACAAAGTTGACTAGGGTAGGGGTACTACATGCATCCATGAAGCATTCATTAATCAATCATTGTCAGAGATCTTCAAGGCTGCATATTCATCTTGCAATCATTGTGGAGTAAAGTCATGTCAATTTCCTATGCAAGCATGTGTGTGTAATTAGGATTTTGTTATGTTCATGCAATTTCATACAACATATGTGATTACATTCAAAAAGCAAAGTATCATCATTAGTAAGTGTAGATCTGAGGTATATCTATCTAGCATTTATTTCAATATTTGCATTATTTCATTGAAGGTTAATTCCTAAACTAAGGTTTGACTTAAGAAAACCCCAATTTTCAACAATTTCAATCTTCCTTTTATGTGCAAGAAATAGGTACAAAGCTATATTCGAGAGGATCGACAAGATTCGTAGAGACATTAGGTTCACCTTTTGACGACAAGAAATTCAGAGGATGATGGTGAATTAATGAGCCTTGGTCTCAAAAAATTAGGACGAACTTCTAGGAATAGATCCAAAACATCATCTTTTTCCTTGATCCAAGTTGTTGTCTCCATATGAGGACTGTAGCTCAATGTTTATGCCCGATCTCTTCAATAATCACCTATTTTACCCTAATTTCAACATTTTCACAATTCAACATAGAAAGAGGACCAAAACCCTAACCAAGTGAATCTAATCAGAAATATTAGCCCTTTCCCTAGTTGGATTAAGGCTAGATCTATTGGATTCACCCCTCTTTCAATTTAATGGTCTCTTAAGCAAAATTAGTGGTTTTGTTAACTTAATTGGTGAAACCCTAATTTTCACCATTGCAGGTTGTATAAGGACTTGCTTAAGTCAAACTTTGAGTATGAATTAACCTCCACTACAACAATGATGATAAAAAAGAGTGTGTCTTTGGTTAGGTTGAGACTAAAAACCTTAAGGAAATATTAAATCGACAATGTTTTACCTTTTCTTTGGATCTTCTTGCCTTAAAGCCTCATGAAAGGTTGATGTTGCTAGGTAGGAGTTCACACATGCCTTCAATAATGGAGGAAACATGTAAACTTGATTATGGATGCTAAATCAAATGCTTCACCTCTCCTTCACTACCTTGAAAATTCCTATTTATTTCTCAATTGGAATTGAATACAAGAAGCAAATTTTAATTGAGAGATGTTTCAAATGAGGGGGTGAGACTTTCTTTCATACTCAACCTTATGAAACATGTTTACATTTTTTAAGAAGATCGACATTGGGAGCACCTTCCTACCCAGTATTCTCATGAATCCGAATGGATGTCCCTCCAAAGTAGCAACACCTATGCAATAAATATGTCTTATGATCATCAACTGCATGTTGATGATAGTATCATCTACGAATATAAAGCAATAGATCCGAATTCTTGGTGACATAATTTTGATACAAGAGCTTGCATGATATCAACGGTACCTCCTCCTGATGAAGACAAATAAATTTTTCTTTTGTATCCCCACTTGATAGACTAAGGGAAACAAGACCAAAAACATCTTGATTGGTTTGAAAATGATGAAGCTATTGCAGAATTCCTGGATGCACGAGATGGATTTCCTTATGATGATCACAAAGTTGGATTTGCAATAGACTTGGATAAGACAACATATATTTGGAGAAGCAAGCTCCTCTTCTGTAGATGTGAAAGAAGATGTAAATACTATTGGCATTTTGATGATGTTGTGATTGTCATTGATGGACACACACTTGCTTTGTGTACACTTTCTTGATATATGAGTTATGCTCAACCGGTAATTATTCGGACCGGTATTATGTATTATAGTCTTTAGACTATCGATGTTTTGCAGAAGATGTTACCGGTCACAAATTGACTGAAAACCCAAAGCGGTATGAAGACCTCAAGCGGTTTGAGAATCTCAAGCGGTACGAAGGAACAAAGCGATAGTTAACATTTTTTTAGTCTTCATTTTGACAACCGCTAATTGGTAAATTGTATGAACTGGTATTACTCTGTGATGAGTTAGCAACCAATATTTCTGTGATGAGTTATCATCCATCGACACTTTGGTAGTGATTTTGTGTCATGTTACCAAATGTGTCTAGATGCACTAAACCTAGGAACTTGTAGTTTAATCCTATTGGACTGACATGAAATTAGACTCCTTTATAAGAACATCATGTCTAGGGTTTGTATGAATAAGAGATATATGTGTATGTGAGACAGACATGGTTATGTGCAATCATTGAAGAGAAGATAAGGTCTGTGTGAAGAAACAAAGCGTTGAGATACTGAAGACTGAAGTAATGCTAAAGTGCATTAACAATGAACTATCAAGGATCTAACCAAGCATACTGTGCTAGTATTTAGATCACCTACTTGTTGATTACTCATATCTTCGACAAGTCTGAAACCCTTAACCGGGTAGGCCTAGCAAAGCCTTTGTAAATCCTCTAACAAGGTGGTTCACAACTGTGAATCTGAAATCCTCTCACAAGGTAGTCTTTAACAAGACTTATCTCCTAACAGAGATCTAGATTCCTAACAGGATCTGTTCTGGTGAAGAACATTGTATGACCTTAACCAGTCTGGTTTCTATTCTGCAGATAGTTACTTGTGAGTTTCTGCTCACCGTGGTTTTTCCTGTTTGGATTTCCACGTCAAACATCTTGTGTTATGGTGATTGTGCTCTTGTGGGTGAATGCTTTATTTGCTATTTGGTTTGCATTTATCTTAACCGGTTTATTAGTGAATCTGTTATACTGGTTATCTGCTAAACTGTTTAGAAGTTTGAGTTGAGTATTTATTTTTATACTAATTCACCCCCCCTCTTAGTATTCATCAATTGGTATCAGAGCCAACATTTCTATAAGTCTAACCACTTGGAAGTAGATATGGGGGAATACACTATGAGGGAACTTACTCATCATCTCACTCAAACTGAAAGAGCCTATGATGAACTCAAAGTCAAGTACAAAGCCTCTTTGGCCAAAGGAAGAGAGAATGCTAAGAAACTAATGGAGCTTATTGAAAATAGTTCTTCTGATGAAGCAGACATGGATGCCCTAGTTGAAGAAGTTGAAAAACTGAATGAATCTAATGCCAACCTGAGAAGCGAATTGGAAGGACTGACTATCAGAATGTGTCAAGAGCTTGAGAACCAAAGGAAAGCTGAAGATCTAGTAAAAGACAAAGATCATGAGATCTCCAATCTGAAGCAAGAAATTAGTGCCCTTACCGCTCATCTCCAAGAGAGTAAAGTGGAAAAAGAAGAAATGCAAGGTGAACTAAACATGGCTATTTCTGAGAATGCAACCTTGAAGGAATCCAATGCTTCTATTTCCAAAGAACTTACTGAGACAAAGGAGATACTTGCCAAATTCAATTAGAGTACTGCTAAGCTAGAGCAAAAGCTTGAATCAACAAAACCGGTAAAGAATACCACTGGACTTGGTTTCTCTGGTTATGAGGAAGGTGAGACCTCTGGAACAAAAGATGTAGCATCAAAGAAGCAACCATCATCAAAGGATAAAGGTAAGCAAAAGTTTAAACCTGTTTGCTTTAATTGTCTCAAAGTACATACTGCTAATGTGTGTAGAAGCAAGGCCTAAAATAACTTTCCTTATTTTCTAAACAATAAGCCTAGATCCAATAGATTCAATGGAAACTGCCATGCATGCAACAAGTTTGGGCATAAAGCATTTGAATGTTGTTCTATTTTGCACAACACAAGGAGATACTCTCCAAGGACTCAAGGAGTTGTTCTGGAACCCTCTGTGAAGCGGAATTCCAACCGGTATAATACCTATGCCCATCGGTCAGGTGGCTATCAAGTGGCAAATGGTTGGAGAGCAACTTGTTTAATCTACCATGGTAGCAGTCACATTGCTGTAACATGCAAAAGGAAGAATGGTAGTATGAATAATGGACCATGGAGAACACCTGGAATGGTATGCTATCATTGCAACAAACTGGGACACACTGCTAGAACTTGCAAAGTGAGAAAGAACCTATCGGATGATATACCGGTCACTCCAGAAGGGAAGATTGATGTTGAAACCATTCAAGTGGGAATGAATAAAACTTGGAAAAATAAATCTGAAGAAGTGTCACAGGAAGAACCAGTTTCTGTACCTAGTGTGGAAGTCTCTGAACCGACAAACTGAGCTACCAAAAAGCTTAAGGGGGGCATATCGGTGAAATATTTGAACCCTTAGTTTATATGGTAAAGACCTAAACCGGTATATGTTACCTGTCAATCTGTAGAAGATTTTGAATCGGTAAAAGGCAAAATTAGGGTTTGTACCCTAGCGGTGGAGCATTTATTATGGTAGGTGAAAGATTGTTTAAAAATGATTTTTTGACGCCATTTTCACTTATCTATTTTCGAGTGAAGAATTTTCAAGTGCAGAGTGATAAACAACAATTCGTCAAGTGATTCAAAGTGAATTCAAAATCTTGCAGAAGAATCCAGAGATCATTTTCAATCAATCAGGTGAAGAACACCAAGCGGTAATCCAGCAACCGAAGTGGTGTGTTGTGAGCGACATTGAAAAACCCTAAATTTCAAAGTGTGAAGGTATTTCTCAAAATTTTTGTCTATCATTTAATCATGGCTTCTGCATCGCACTCCAGTTCTAGTGCACCTGTAGACTCAGTGAATTTTATTCAAAAGAAGATGAAATACAATTCCCTATCCCAGATACCCACTGGAGTCATAGTTGAGGAAGATATTTCAGCTTATATTGATTGCAAATTGGAAGACCTAGGATCCCTAGTTATCCATTCCTAGCTAGGTCTATTCTGTGGGGATGACAAGAAAATCAAACTGGAATTTAACATCCTAGAGAGGAAGAAACTGTACAATGCGGTTTATTTTCTGGAAGATTTCACGGAAGATCACATCCACATCATCTTGAGCAGAGTACACGGTGATAAAATGTACCTCGAGCGGACACATGATATCCCACCGAAAGCAATTCATGTCGTCACCGGTTTCTATAACATTGGTGAGGTGCCATCTTTAAGGAAGGTCATCAAGACTAAAATGACTAAGCTCACCTGTTCTTTGAGTGACCAATGAGGAATGACTGTCAACCCCATCAAAGATGATTTGGTTAAGTATGCTTGCATGGTGATCGGCTACTGGGTGTTTTATGCCAGCAGAATAAACTTTGTCCCCACTGCTACAGTGAATGCCGCCTACAAAATGATTAAGGAAGATGCCTCTTTTGATTTATGTACTTGTTTGTAGATACAACTGCTATTGAACCTGAAGTCCATCAAACATGACAATGCTCTAAGGTTCAGGTTTAGATAGCTTTTGATTGGCCTATTTTTCTACTTTCAAGGCTATTTTCCTAGAGTAGGTGATATTCAATGGTTTGCTGACCAACCGGTCTCTAAGCAAATTAGGGAAAGTCTTCAAGCGATAGGAACCGGATATCATGAGGTTTTGAATAAATATTTTGATGAATTAAAGTAGAAAATGAGCCAGAGGATGAGGATTTCTGGAGATATTATAAAGAAATATGAAGATGACATCTGCTTTATCATAAAGGTAGATGAATGCATAATGGAAGTGGTAGAGCCAAGAAAGGAAGTAGTAGAACCTATGGGGTATGAAATGATGTATGACATGTTGGATGGGTATGCCTCTACCCTGCTTGCCTCACCTTTAGATGCAAAGAAAAAGAGAACCGACACCTACTTAGAGAGGGTAACACCGGTTGAAGATCCTACAGTGAAAAAGGGCAAGGCAGTGCCATCAGTATCGGCACTGGTTACCTCAACAAGTCCAAAAGTGACCAAATGGTCACCTGCCAAGAAGAAACTAGAAGTTGCTCCCGCTAAAGTATTTGAAAGGAAGTGGAAGACCAAAAACAACTCACCAGAGTCAGAGGCTACTGAACTGGAAGTACAGCCTAAGAAAACTAGGCAATTAAGCAAGAAGGCAAAATCTACCGGTAATGCACCTACATCATCAACACCGGTAAATATAGACACCTCTTCTTATAAGCCTCTGACACATTGTCAAAGGACTTTAAAGAATATTAAGAGAAAGGTGCTTGATGACTTAAAAGAATATTTTGATGATTTTTCTAATAATGAGAAAGAAGAAGTAGAGCAGGAAATGATCAAATATTTGTGTGTTAATGATCGATCGCCATCTGAATTAGATTGGTGACACCTGATTCTTTATACAATTCTTTGGACAATAAATGGCGTATTGCCATTGAGAAAGAATAGGAAATAAGGGAAAAAGTCTTTGCTCAATACTTTCTTGATGCCTCCAATTTTGAATTGTTTTAGATAATGGACAAGAATAAAGGTCTCTTTTTCATGAGAAGAAGAAGATTCAGGCTGCTAGAAGGCAGAACCTATGAAGTAGAGAAGGACACTCATCTACATGCAAAAGTTGTTGTTAGATTACATCAAGTGTCTGAGGCCAATAAGAAGGCTGAACAAGAACTTAACCTATCCTCAGCCAAACCGGATGAGGTATTTGATGATGAAGGAGAAAGAGTTATAGAACAGGTTGACACTATTGGTGTGGATGCATTGGATGTTGAAGATGTCACTCCGGACATAGGGAAGGAGAAACAGGATAAAGAAAGAGCAGAGAAGGAGAAACAGGATAAGGAAAAAGCAGAGAAAGAGAAACAGGACAAGGAAAAAGCAGAAAAGGAGAAAATGGACAAGGAAAAGGCTGATAAAGAGAAAAAGAAAGAGACAAAGAAAGAGGAAGAGAAAAAGAAAGCAGAAGAAAAGAGGAAACAAGAAGAAGAGAAGAGAAAAGAAGAGGAGAAAAAGAAAGTAGAGGAGAAAAAGAAAGAAGAGGAGAAAAAGAAGGAGGAAGAAAAGAAAAGAGCCGCAGAGGAGAAGGAAGTAGAAAGAGCCAAACAAGCAGAGACTCCCAAGGCAATCGACGGTCAAGCCAAACCAGTTGACATTGCCAGTCCTATTGATCTCCAATTTGGAGATGAATCGAAGCTGCTTCAAAGCATAAAGCTTGCACAGGAAAGATTGGAAGCATTAAGGAGGAAGAAGGAACAAGATGTCATTCAAACTGTGGTTGACACCCTTACCAGTTTGATTCCCGGTACTAACCTCCCCAGTATCGATTCCTCTTTATCTAAACTGAAACTTCTATGTACCGTTATAGAGGACCAGGTACAATTCCTAGAAGAAGTTGCTGAAGCAAATGCAAAGAAGAAGCATGAAAAGGCACTCAACACTGCCTTAGTCAAGAAACTGAATGAGCTCCGGTCTCAACTTCAAAAATAACAGAAGGATATAAGTGTTGCTATGGATGAGGGCAACCTACTGTTGAGCAAAATCAGCCAACCCCATCCATTTTGTGATGATGTGCTCACACAAAAAGATAAACTCCAATCAGATTTGCAAGCATACATAAGAAACTTCAAGAAGACATATGATTCCTTCACTACACATGGGCAAACAGTTCATCGTTATCAGCTTTAGTCTACCAGGATAGAATTGGAGATCAACAACTAGTCAAGAGATTTGCAGGAGCTTCAACTAGTCTTATTACCCAGACTACAAATTCTTCAGAAGTGCTTTCTCAATCTGGAAGCCTTAACGGTAACTCAAGAGATGAGTACCATTGATGCCATGGAAGAATAGGTCTCTCAGATGCAGACTGAAAGTGAGGTTGCTACCTCATTACTTGAGTCATGGTCATTAGCCATGAAAACTTTTATGCAGGATTTTAAATTTGTTTTTGATAAGTTTCATTCCTTATTGTCATAAACATTTACTCACTTTTTAATGATAATGAAAAACAGGGGTTATTCTGCATTACTTTGTCATTGTGGGCAAAGGGGGAGTAGTAGTATTTAAAATTTTGATGAATGTTATGTATACTTCCATGTTACCTCTTCAAAGGAGTAGTATACATTGTATTTTTTACAAAAGGGATAGTGTATATGCTTAGGGGGAATAATTTTGATTATGGCATATTTTTGTTGTAAAAACACTTAGATGTCACAATTTTCCTAAGTGTTGCCATCAATGCCAAAGGGGGAGATTCTTGGCATTTTGATGATGTTGTGATTGTCATTGATGGACACACACTTGCTTTGTGTACACTTTCTTGATAAATGAGTTAAGCTCAACCAGTAATTGTTCCAACCTGTATTATGTATTATAGTCTTTAGACTATCGGTATTTTGCAGAAGATGTTACCGGTCACAAATTGACTAAAGACCCAAAGCAGTATGAAGACCTCAAGCGGTTCGAGGATCTCAAGCGGTATGAAGGAACAAAGCGGTAGTTAATATTTTTCCAGTCTTCATTTAGACAACCGCTAATCAGTAAATTGTATGAACTGGTATTACTCTGTGATGAGTTACCAACCGATATTTCAGTGATGAGTTACCAACTGGTATTTCTGTGATGAGTTATCATCCATCGACACTTTGGCGGTGATTTTGTGTCATGTTACCAAATGTGTCTAGATGCACTGAACCTAGGAACTTGTAGTTTAATCCTATTGAACCGACATGAAATAAGACTCCTTTATAAGGACATCATGTCTAGGGTTTGTATGAATAAGAGATATATGTGTATGTGAGACAGACAAGGTTATGTGCAATCATTGAAGAGAAGATTAGGTCTATGTGAAGAAATAGAGCTTTGAGATATTGAAGACTGAAGTAATGCTAAGGTGCATTAACAATGAACTATCAAGGATCTAACCAAGCATACTGTGCTAGTATTTAGATCACCTACTTGTTGATTACTCATATCTTCGACAAGTTTGAAACCCTTAATCGGGTAGGCCTAGCAAAGCCTTTGTAAATCCTCTAACAAGGTGGTTCACAACTGTGAATCTGAAATCCTCTCACAAGGTAGTCTTTAATAGGACTTATCTCCTAACAGAGATCTAGATTCCTATCAGGATCTGTTCTGGTGAAGAACATTGTATGACCTTAACCGGTCTGGTTTCTATTCTGCAGATAGTTACTTGTGAGTTTCTGCTCACTATGGTTTTTCCCATTTGGGTTTCCACGTCAAACATCTTGTGTTATGGTGATTGTGCTCTTGTGGGTGAATGCTTTAATTACTATTTGGTTTGCATTTATCTTAACCGGTTTATTAGTGAATCTGTTATACCAGTTATCTGCTAAACTGTTTAGAAGTTTGAGTTGAGTATTTATTGGTATACTAATTCACCCCCCCCCCCCCTCTTATTATTCATCAAATACAAGCAAGAGTAGACTAGATAACCTCCCCATTGATCAAGAAAGGTGAACATTGCTTGTTGAAAAAATAAAGGAAGTCTATATTGAAGATGTTGAAATCATACATAAGATACACTTGGCTCAATCTCTCAAACCAAAAGAAAAAGAAAAATTCATCTAGTTATTCAAACAAAGACCAATAAAATTTGCATGGTCATATGATGACATGCTAGGACTGGATCCAAAGTAAGTGTTACATCATTTGCCACTACTGCCAAGAATAAAGCCATATAAATAAACTCTGAAAGACGCATTTGTAGATTGCTTTGTTAGTCAAGGTGGAGCTACAAAAACTATTAGATGTGGGCTTCATAAGACCCATAGATTATGCAAAATGGATATCAAACTTATTACATGTAACTAAACCCTCTGGGGGCATAATAATCTACATAGACTTTAGGGACTTGAATAAGGCTTATCCCAAGGACGACTTCCCACTCCCCAACATAGACATGATTGTGGACCTAACTGTTGGTCATGAAATGCTTTCGCTCATGGATGACTTCACTAGCTATAACCAAATCATAATTGCACTAGAAGACCAACACAAAACAACTTTCACTTGCCCAAGGGGGATGCACTATTGGAATGTGATGCCATTCAACCTCAAGAACTCTAGTGCCACTTATCAAAGAGTGATGAAAACCCTATTACATGACATGATACATGGTATCATGAGGATTATGTTGATGACTTACTACCAAAATCTAGAACTAGAGATTATCATCTTGATGTTCTTGGTAAGATTTTGGCAGACTTTTTTTTTGGTCGGTAATAATACTTTTATTAATAAAATGGGATTTAAATTGGCTTGAACTAGGTGGGGCTACAATTAGGGAGCCCCTCGCTAGAAAAATTTCCTCCTTCATATGAAGAAGAGGCAATGCAAACACTCCCCCCTTTCCCCTCTTATTCTTTTTTCGTTTAACCTTTATCCATCTATCTTCTCTTGCATTCTCGAATAATTTCAGATTTTGATCCCCCACACCATCCACACCCTTGTTAACTAAAAAATGCTGCTCAGTTTGAAGTCCATTTTTCATCTCAAAGACACCACCATCTGAAGGGCCAGATCCAATGTCTCAGCAATCTCTCTACTAGCTTGGGTAGAATTGCAGCATAAACGAACTCCTCCCTTCACCCCAACATCCGAGTCTCCAACCAAACCATGCATAGTGTTTGCTGGTTCTAAACTAAGAAAAACCTCTGATACCATCACATTTGTGTCTTTGGTTAAACCCCCCTAATCCTAGGGGAACATCAGATTCTCCACCTCCTTTTCCACCATATAAAATTTCAAGGTGACCCCTTTTCACCATGATGCTGATCATTCTACCCTATGTCTATCACAGGAATCAACATTATGTCCCATCTTAAAACATCTCCTACACCTAAAATGAATCCCTTCATAATCCATAGGCTGATTTCCCCTGCCTTACGAAGTGGTGATGGAAATTTCTGAAGGGGGATCCTTAGAAACATCCACTTCAACCAATAACTGAGCAAAAGTTGTGTCCATTAAATTTAAAGATCGTTCATCAGTCATTAAAAACTTACCTAAAGAGTTTCCCACCTCTTCAAAACAAGAGTCAAACTAGAATTGCATTGGGATATTAGGAAGTCGAATCCAAAGGGGGTATCGATCAAAAGATTCTGACAAAGAATTGAAATCCGGATTCTAAGGTTTCAACATTAGAGGATGGTTGTCCTCTAAGCACCATTTACTGCAACCAAGGACTTTATTCCGATCCTCCACATTTTGGAAAACAACAACAAAAAACCCTCGAGCATGAGGGTAAAACTGCACACAGTCATCCACAATGGGTTCCTAATGGACAAAAATCTACTTGTGAAGATCACTGAGACTTTGCCAAAGTCCTCTAAAATGCCCCAAAAGCCCTAAATTGGCAAAAACCCTTTCATTATGATCTACTTCCTTCTCTACCTCCTCTAAAAGATTAACAATGATCGAATTTACCATTTATGCCAAATTCGCAGCAAAGAAACTTGGGATATCCCGCCAATGAAGTAAAGAATCACCAAACGACATCGAATGGAAAACCCTACTATCTAAAATACCACCACTCCTTGTATCTGAAGACCCCCCTCTCTCTGCAAAGGACCCAAAACAGGATCGATTCCCCTATCCATGTCGCCCAACAACATTATTTCTAACTGCATCAAAACCCTTCCATGCATGACAACTCCCTTGAGCACTTCGCCACAGTCATTTGGGAGCAACATCAAGCCCAAAATGACCAAAACCTTTGTTAACTGCAGAAACCCAGCTAGAAGAACCCTTACGAGGAAGATTTCCAGCACAGACATCAACACCTGAAAGAACCCTAGGCTTTGTAGTAGCACACAACGACATCGCTCCCACAGTTTTGGTATTCAATTTTTCTTAAGGGTTTGTGGTAATCCTAGTGAGAATCGAATCGGATTTGATGTGTAGAACCAAGATCATTAGCCTAACACTACGCCTCACGACTCACCTTCACACCAATTCGGCTACACACGCACCATTAGATTTTTGACAGACTTGAACAATACAAGGCAAGGCTTAATCAAAAGAAGTGTGTGTTTGATGTAACAACCGATAAAATTTTACATTTCATTGTATCCAATAGAGGAATTGAGCTAGATCCTGCAAAAGTCAAAGTTATACTAGAAATGCCACCACCTTCCACGCTCAAGTAGTTAAGGAGCTTAAAGGGAAGATTGCAATCTATTAGGTGCTTTATAGCACAATTGGTAGATAAGTGCCAACCATTTCAACACCTCCTCAAGAAAGGTGTAACATTCAGATGGGTAGATCAATGCCAAGAAGCATTCCAAGCATTGAAACACTACCTCTTGTCAACACCGATACTAGTTCCACCAACACCAGACAAACCTTTTCTTTTGTACATCTCAACAACAAATTCATCTTTAGGAGAACTCTTGGCACAACATGACGACCAAGGGAAAGAAAGAGCCATCTATTACATCAACAGAACACTTGTGGGGTATGAACTTAATTATACTCCCATTGAGAGATCATGTTTGGTAGTGATCTTTGCATCTTAGAAGCTTAGACACTACACGCTTAGTCATAAGATTCAACTCATAGAATAGTTTGATCCTCTCAAATATCTCTTGAGCAGAGTTTCCCTAATAGGAAGATTGGGCAAATGGGTCATGATCTTAAGTGATTTTGATATCAAGCATGTAGATAGAAAGGCAATCAAAGGCCAAATCATAATGGATTAGTTGGTAGAAGCTCCTTTGCAACAAAATCATCCGTTGTTAGCAGGCTTTCCTGATGAGTCTATATTCACACTAACAATATCAATAGCTTGGAAATTATACTTTGATAGTTCTTACACCAACCATGGAGTAGGTGTTGGAATTATCTTTATCACTCCTTAGGGTGATTCAATTCCAAAGTCTTGTAGAATAAGTTTCCCATGCACCAATAACATAGACGAGTGTGTAGCTCTCATCTTAGGACTTTGCATTGCCATATAGTGGAAAATAACATAATTACGAGTCTATGGAGACTTGCAACTCATTGTCAATCAAGTCAATGATGATTACAACGCCTAGGATGACAAGATGATGCCCTACAAATAGATGATTGAATAATTTAAACAAAACTTCAGTCATATAACCTTTGAGTAGAATCCTAGACAACAAAATAAAGTAGCAGATGCTATGATGACTGTAGGATCCCTTTTGGATATGCCAAATAATGAAACTCAGTTTGAGTTCATGGTGGGACAATTAATGGTACCAACATATGAGATACCATCTTCTGAATATGTGTGCATGATTGTGGGTCCTGAATAACCATGGTACAATGAAATATATGCATACTTAAATGATCAATACACTTCTCCTGACCTTTCTATAAATCAATGGAAAAATCTCATACGTCAAGCATCTAGACATGTTATCATTATTGACACTTTGTACAAAAAGAGATTTGATGGAACCCTTCTTCGATGTTTGAATTTTGTAAAAGCGCAAGTAGCCTTGAAATAAATTCATGATGGAATTAGTGGTGCACATTCCAAAGGCCATGTATCAGCAAAGAAACTATTGAGGACTGGATATTACTAGCCAACCGTGGAAAAGGATGCCTATAAATATGTGCAAAAGTGCAGACAATGCCAAATACATGGAGACTCGATTCATGTGCCTGCTCAAGACCTCCAAACAATCACATCACCATGGCCATTTTTCACAATAGGGATTAGACCTTGTATGTAAAATCAACCCTACCTCCTCTAAATGGGCATAAGTTCATTCTGACATCCATCGAATATTTCACCAAGGGGGTAGAGGCGATCCCTCTCAATTATACCATTGGAAAGTAGATATCTAAATTCATTCCCAATTACATCATCTGCTGATATGGAGTCCCAATGTGCATAGTTATAGATAATGGGCGCCCATTCAAAAATCAAGAGATGCATGAACTTTGTGACCAATTTTAGATCCAATATCACTTTGCAACTCCCTATTATCCTCAAAGTAATGGACAAGCAAAGGCCACCAATAAAAAAATCCTCAAAATCTTGAAGAAAGTCATCAATGAAGCAGGATGAGATTGGCATCTTCAGTTAAACTTGGCACTATGGGCTTACGGGACAGGTGTGTGCACAACTACAGGCACTACACCATATTCTTTGGTCTGTGGTTCTGAAGTAATTATGCCCATTGAGGTAAAATTGCCCTCTCTAAGAGTATCCTTGAAAACATCATATCAGAGGAAGATTACATATTCACAAGATTACAAGAGTTAGAAACGTTGGATGAGAAGTGATAGAGTGCATTGAATCACCTGCTAGGTTATTAGAGTAGACTGAAGAGAAGCTATAACAAGAGGGTAAGCCCAAGAACCTTTGAGGTAAGGGATCTAGTTCTCAAATAAAATCAAAGAAATTTAGCAGAATGATAACGACCAGGTAAATTTGAACCTAGTTGATTGGGTCCTTTCATAATAACTAAGGTCATTGGTAATGGGGCATATCACTTAACAACAATGGAAGGGCATCTACTCCCCAAACCCATGACAACATGCATCTTAAGAAATATTATTTTTAAAGGCTGGGTAGTTTAGGACTCATTTTTCATTGCATTGCATATCATGTAGTTACTTTCAAATTGCTTTGCATCCCATTTGCATATAACTACATCAATAAAACAAGGATTATCTTAATTAATCACCTATGTGCACTTGAATGGGTAAAGGATGATATCATTTCTTAGATATTTATTCATAAACTTGTTCAATCCTAAGGTTATTCATCTTCAACATTACCTTGTAATTAGGCTTTGTCTATGGCTGGGTAGAAGTTTCACTATTGATCTACTTGTCACCTAAGTCTGTCAATTGTTATATCTTATATATTAATCATTTTCTCCAAATTAGTGTAGATACCTAGTTCATCATGTGGCTAGTGAAAAATCTAAAATTTCACTTCAGTGCTGCTGTAATTGTCATACCCATGTAGGTTTCATTACTTATAAGCAAAAGAGTTATGCCAAAATTACATATTAAAATAACAAGGAAAAATAAAAGAGTAGATAAACTTACAAGAAATATCATAAGATACTTGGTTATGGGAACATGCGAGTAACCCCATCAGGGCTATGGACACCTATTGGCAATGGAACAATACTCAAGAGATTATAGTGATAACCTTGTTGGGGCTATAAATGTTTGTTGGTAGCGAGGCTCTATCCAGGATGCTTTTGAAGTTAGGATAACTCATGTAGCTAGTCATGTAGGATTTCAAGGGTCTACAATGATCACAAGCAATTGCACACACATGGGTAAGAGAAGACCAAAAGTTTCAAGAATCAATGGGGAAGTATTTCTCGTCTCCATTTACAAATCCTAGTCATTTGGTGGGTTAATCTGGGTAGTCTAAAGATTCTAGGAAATGGAATGAATCCTTATCTTTTGAATATTTTCCATCCACAATTCAATCAGTGTATCACAATGTGATAAGCAAATGCAATCGCCTTTGTCCAATAGAAAAAATATTTTCATCTTGCATCTTGCATGTCAAAATCTCATTGTTTCCAAGTACATTTGTAGAGCATCGTATCATAGTTTGTCTATATATTGGGGGCATGCCTAAAAAAATCTTAAAAGTCAAATAAAGTCCTGAACAAATCATAAAAATCAAATAAAGTCTTGAAAAAATCTATAAAAATCCAAATAAAGTCCTAAAAAAATCATTAAAATCAAATAAAGTCCTGAAAAATCCTAAAATTCAAATAAAGTCTTAAAAAAATCATAAAAATCAAATAAAGTCTTGAAAAAAATCCTAAAAATCAAATGTAGTCCTGAAAAAATCCTAAAAAATCAATAAAGTCATGAATAAATCCTAAAAAACGTATAAAATCTTGGAAAAATCCTAAAAATCAAATAAAATCTTGAAAAAATCCTAAAAAGCGTATAAGGTCCTAAAAAATATTAAAAATCAAATAAAGTCCCGAAAAAAAGCTTAAAAAGTGTATAAAGCCTTGAAAAAATCCTAAAAATTATAGTCCTGAAAAAAGCAAACATAAAAAAAAAAAAAAGATCCTGGAAAAAATCCCAAAACAATGAAAAAAGCAGCAAAATCCTAAAAAGCATAAAATGTCCTTAAAAAATAAAATAAAAAACACTCAAATACGCTCTTGAAAAAAGCAGAATAACATAAAAAAATATTCTAAGAAAAGCACATAAAAAAATTAAAAAATAAACAAAATTGCAATAAAATGTCTCACAGAAATGAATCATCTTAGCAAATATTCAGCAAACACTTCACACTAATTTAGAAAAGGATAAACTATCTTACCACTATCTGTAATCAAACTGATCAAACTGTCTTATCAATCAGATCAACCAACCCTATCCATCGATCAATCATCTTATCTTAAACAAGGAAGGGTACACTCTAAATCGGATAGAGGGTATTCAAATTTGTGAAACCAGACATTATCAACCATCACATCAAGCAATCAAAACGAAGGCACGAATCAGTATGGTTGTTGGATTTTTTCTTAGTTAGTCTTTATCTTTTTATCAATTGGTGACAAATCATGTTCCCATGCTACTCAAGGATGTCCACAAGTGACTAGAGGAGTCGAGATGGTCATGATCACTTTCTTTGCTTGTTGTTTGTGGTGTGAACTGATGAAGTTTTGGGGCAATGGTGCCTTGGGTGTTTGTGTTAATATGTTCATTTGGCAAGTATCCTATGCAAAAATAAAGTCAAGGATAGCTATGCTTGTGACTATCACACATACCTCGACCCTTGGCACTACACCCAGAATGGAGGGGTTCACTCATTGTTAGCTAAGTGTTTGTTTCTGCAATGAGATATTGTTTACATCTTGGTTCCTTATACCCTGGTGTACAAGGCTCCATTGATACATAATAAGGCTCAATGATGAATTTGTTAATCCTATGAGGATCCGGTTAATACTAAGAGGGGGGATGAATCAATATTAACCAGATCCTCGTAGAATTCACAATTGGTATCAGAGATTTGGTCCTCTGTGTGCAGAAAGCCTAACCATTTGAGGGAAAGATTCTGAGGAAGTCAAGATGATGAAGAAAGAGGGTCCCAAGTTCAACAAGGATAACTACAAAATCTGGAAAGATAGAATGAAGATCTACATCAAAGGTCTTGGTGCACAATATTGGAAGCAAGTTGAAACAAAATATGTTGCTCCTGATACTACTCCCTTGACACTAGATGAACTCAAAGAGCATCAAGATAACATGCAAGCCTTAGTAAGCTATTGTTAGTACTTTATCTGATTCAAAGTATATTAATGTTCAAGGATTGGAAACTGCAAGTGAGGTTTGGGAAAAGTTAGATATAATCTATGGAGGAGATGATCATGTACAAAGAGCCAAAGAAGAAAGCTTGAGAGGAAAGTTCGATGATATGAGAAGGCTTGAAGGAGAAAATATTGCACAGTATGGTCAAAGAATCAAAGAAGTTGTTAGTGACATAAAGAGTGTTGGAGGTAAAATGGATGATGCCGCAATAGTAAGTAAAATGCTTAGAACTCTTCAACCTCAGTATGCTATAAGAGTATTTGCAATCCAAGAACTTAGATCTATTTCAAAGGATAAGGTAATTGTTGATTCATTGAATGGTAAGCTTATAAATTTTGAGTTAAATAGTTTTGACAATAGTGTGACAAAATCTACTGAATCTACCTTTAGAGCTTCTGTTATAGTTTCATCTGCTAGAAAAAGAAAATATTTATGTCAAAATCATGAGTGCAGGTCAAGTCATGGAAGTTACCAGGGAAATGAAGACAATGAAGATCAAGTGATGGAACTTGAGGCACTGTTAGCAAAAAGATTTCCAAGAGGCACCGGTAAGTATAAAGGAAAGCTACCTTTGAAGTGTTTCTCTTGTAGTAAAATTGGTCATATTGCTGCTAATTGTCCTAATGTTGACAAGAAAGAGAAATTTAGAAAATATAGAAGAAAGGGGAAAAAACAATGTTATGTTGTAGTAGATGAAGGTGTGACTGATGAGGAAATTGTGTTTGTAGCCATGAAGGAGGAAATGACAGATGAAAACACACTGGTATCTCATATGGAGAATAGTGATGAATGGATTATAGACAGTGGCTGCTCACACCACATGACCAAAGATAAAAGTAAGTTCATATCCCTTGATGAATTTGATGGTGGTGTTGTTAGATTTGGAAATAACTCTCCCTAAATGGTGAAAGGTAAAGGTTCAATTTCACTAAATGGGAAGAGTAATGTTGATGATGTGTTTTGAGTTGATGGTCGAAAGCATAATCTTTTAAGTGTTGATCGACTCAATGATAAAGGTTATTTGCTTGAGTTTAAAAGTGGAGTCTGCACAATTCTTGGAGGTAATGGTGAACTGATTGCTACCAGGAAGCAAACTAGAGGTAAATTACTCCATTTGAATAGTAATGTTAATAATTGTCTGGTTGCAAGAGTGGAAGATAGTTGGTTGTGGCATAAAATATGTGGTCATGTTAATTTTGATAATTTGGTTAAGATAAGCAAGTCAAGTGTTGTAAGAGGATTTCCCCAACTTATTAAACTGGATAGTGTGATATGCAAATATTATCAAATTCATAAGATGACCTCTATTTCTTTCAAGAGCAAGAATTGTATTTCTGAGAATATTTTAGATTTGGTACATATTGATCTCTGTGGCCCTATGAGAACAAAGAGTTATTATGGTGATAGGTATTTCATGATTTTCACCGATGACTATTCTAAAATGACGTGGGTGAAACTTTTGAAGGAGAAATCAGAAGCATTTAGTAAATTTAAACATTTAAAGCTCTGGTTGAGAATGAAACTAGTAAGAACTTGAAGTGTTTAAGATCAGACCAGGGAGGAGAATCCACATCTGATGAATTTGTTAACTATTGTGATGAACATGGTATCAAGAGACATATGTCAGCTCCAAGGACACCACAACAGAATGACATAGCAGAAAGGATGAACATAACAATAGTTGAACCTGCTAGAACCATGCTATTAAAGGGTAATGTACCTAAAATGTTTTGGAGAGAAGCTGTCAGCATTGATGTATACACACCGGGTACTAGTAAAAAAAGGTAACAACAAAACACCCTATCAGCTATGGTATGGAAAAAATCCTCGTGTAAGTTATTTCAAAAATTTTGGGAGTCAATGTTTTATTTAGAAAGATATTCATACTGAGAAATTTGATGCAAACTCTGATGAGGGAATCTTTCTTGGTTACTCTACTAAGAGTAAGACATATAAATGTTGCAATAAGAAAACAAAGAAGATTACTGAAAGTGATAATGTGAAGGTAGATTATCTCTCTGGAAAGTCAGAAGGTACCAACATATCTGAGTCTGAAAAAGGTGGTGAAAAACTTGTGATTATTGAACCGGAAGCACAAAACAATGAAGAACCGACAAATAGAGAATTAGGTGCTCAACCGGTAAGTGATAATAGCGATGAAGAAAATGAAGAACAAGAAGAAGATGAAAATGAAGAACAAGAAGAAGATGCAAAACTAGTACCAGTATTTCCCAGGTATGTCAGATTAAACCATTCACAAGAGCAGATAATTGGTGATAAGAATGCTAGTGTGCATACAAGGAGAAAAATAAGAGAAAACTCTTGTTTGATATCTACAATTGAACCCAAAACAGTAAAGGAAGCACTAAAAGATGATGATTGGGTTAATGAAATGAATGAAGAATTAGATCAAATTGAGAAGAATCAAACATGGTCACTTGTTCCTAGACCAGAGGATAAGAATGTAATTGGAACAAAATGGGTCTTTAGGAATAAGTTGGATGAAGAAGGAAAAATTGTAAGAAACAAGGCGAGGTTAGTCTGCAAACGGTATGCACATGAAGAAGGTGAGGATTATGGAGAGACCTTTGCACCTGTTGCCTAGATTACAAGGAGTGAGAATGCTGCTAACATTTGTTGTATATAAGGGGTTCAAAGTTTATCAAATGGATGTCCAATCAACCTTTCTAAATGGGATTATAGAAGAAGAAGTCTACTTTGAACAACCAGATGGATTTTCTCTATCTGATGATGAAGACATGGTATGCAAATTGCATAAAGCACTATATGGTCTAAAGCAGTCACCGAGTGCATGGTATGAAAGATTACATGCACATTTGATCAAAATTGGATTCCAACGTACCAATGAGGACAACAACATTTATTTGAAGACTGATGGAGACAAGATGTTGATAACAAAAGTGTTTGTAGATGACATAGTTTTGGGTGGAAATGATGATATGTGTATGGATTTTTCTGATATAATGAAAAAGTTATTTGAAATGTCTCTAATCGATGAAATAAAGTTCTTTATTGGATTACAGGTCCAGAAATTGGATGGTGGTATCAAAAATTTGTTAGAGAAAGTATGTTAAAGAGGTGTTGAAGACATTCGACATGGAAGACTGCAAACCGATAGGAACACCGATGGTGATAGGCTGCAAGTTGTCCAAACAAGATGATTCTCTTGTTGTTTGTGAAAAAGATTACAGGTCTATGATTGGTAAATTGCACTATGTTGTTCATAGTAGGCTAGACATTGCTCATGATGTTGGATTAGTTGCCAAATTTTAGAAAGAGCCTAAGGAGACACATTTGGTGGCAGTGAAGAGAATTTTTTGGTATCTCAAAGGTACAATAGACTATAGTTTATGGTATCCTTATAAAGGAAAGTTTTATTTGGATGTCTTTACTGATGCAGATTGGGCAGGTAATGTGGATGATCGGAAAAGCACAACCGGTGGAGATTTTCTTCTTGGTGGAAGATTAGTGGCATGGACGAGCAAGAAACAAGCATGTGTTTCTCAATCTACAACTGAAGAAAAGTATGTTGTTGCATCCATGAATTTCACGCACACAATATGGATGAGACATGTTCTAGAAGGATTCAAAATAGATATGTCTGAACTAGTGACTATCTATTGTGATAATACAAGTGCATTAAATATTTCTAAGAATCTTGTACTTCATGCTAGAACCAAGCACATTGAATTGACGTATCATTTTCTAAGGGAATGAGTTCAAGAAAAATAGATCAAGATGTACTTCATGCTAGAACCAAGCACATTGAATTGAAGTATCATTTTCTAAGGGAATGAGTTCAAGAAAAATAGATCAAGATGAAATATGTGAAGATTAAAGATCAGATAGTTGATATCTTTACTAAGGCCTTACCGAAGACTACCTTTGAGTTTCTTAGAGGTAAACTAGGGGTTAGACCCCTACACCGAAAGAACTAGAATGATGGAGATGCATCAATCCTATGGATATAATGTTTATTCTTCATTAAGGATTGATGAGGTGCAAGCTACTATGTAGGGGGAGCAACTCGGATATAAAGTTTTGATTTAATGATTTGATATAATGATTAGATATAATGTTCTGATTTGGTTAGCACAGATGATGATGACAAAAGCAATAGTAAAGAAGATCGCTGATGCACATACTCCTTTGGCATTGTTGTCAAAGGGGGAGAAGAACAAGATCAGATTTGGGAGAAGAACAAGATCAAATTTGAGAGAAGAAAAAGATCAGAGAAGTTGGAGAAGTATTAGTTTAGGAGGAGATCGACAGATGATATGATACTGACAACAAGTAACAGTGATGGTGTTGCAATCTAATTGGAGAGAGAATTTCTTGGGAATGTGCAAAGTGCTTAGTAGAGTGAGCTAGGGGTTTGACTTTGTACCAAATCAACTTGTCGTGACAACTTATGATCATTCAACGATTGATATTGATTTGTAATTGATTGTGATGATCCATATGATGATCTAAAATGAGTTGTAAATATATGTGATTATCTATGATGTAATTTAGGGTTTAGTGGTCGACCTAGTGGACAACATTATTTATGTTGGTTTAGTTGATATTTATTGTGTCAGTGATCTTAGAGAAGAGTGTGAAGCCATACCAGAGAAGAGTTAGGTCTGCCTGAGAGTTGTAGAAAGTGAAGCATAATTGGATCTGATATAGCAAGCTGAGAAGTGCAAGTAATAGATCACTTTTTTATTGTTGTTCTCTAACAATTACAATAGATTAAATCCCTTAACCGAGTAGGTCCTAACATGCTTTAATATTGTAAATCCCCTAACAGGGTAGCTCTCAAAAAGAGTGGTAAATCCTCTCGCGAGGTTGGTCCTAATAGGTCATTAAGCTCCTAACCGGGCTGCACATCCAAATCCCTTAACCGGGTGACTCCTAACAGGGTTTGCTCCTAACAGGGCATATTGTAAGCTCCTAACACGACTAAGCTCCTAACAAGGCGTACTTCAAAAGAGTAAAAATATTTGTGGGTACTAACTCCCACCGTGGTTTTTTCCCTATTTGGGTTTCCACATCAAAAATATGGTGTTCATGTGAGGAATGATTTTCATGTGTTGTTATTGATTATCTTGGTTTATTCATTATTTTTGAATACATCGGTTATAGCAGTTTATCAAAGATTTATCAAAGATTACTGATACTTTTTAATGAATTGGCATATGTGGTAAATGAAGTTAGATGTGTTGTAAGTTTGATTTGGGTTTAAATTTTTAAATTGGTATTAATACCGATTCACCCCCCTCTTAGTATTAACCGGATCCTCATAGTATTAACACAATTGTGTTGTGCTAAGTAAAATAAAAGTACAAGAAGTCGTGTTTACCATCTCTTATCAAATCAATTTCATGTATAATTTCTCACTTCTAATTGCATCTAATCTTTCATTCTTCTTTGTACTAACCTTTCTTCTTGATTAATTGAGTCAAGTGTTACAATTGATGTTTTGACACATTTCAAAAAGTTGCATTCATTATTTTTGAATAAAAGTTGCATTGCATTAAAGGTGCATTCATTAATATACATTAAAATATAAGATTCCTTAATTAGGTTGCATATAGGGACGTTCATTTATATTAAGATTCATTTATCATTTAGTTGCATTTGCATTACTAGTTACATACATCATTACAATAAAAGAATATACATTTCATTTAGATTCATTGACATATAGTTACATTAAGGTTCATTCATCATTATCATTAGTTGCATTTTATAAATTATGTTGCATTCACTAACATTTAGTTTCATTCACTTTTAAGTTAGTTCATTATCATAAACCATATTGTCACATCAAAGCATTATCATCATATAGGAGTACATGAGTAAAAACATACATGTGCATCAAAAGAATATACTACATCATATATCACATAGGTATAAAACACATGCATGTAGAAATACCACCAAAATGCATATCATGTATATCTCAAAAATGGTAATGTGTCAGAATACATCATCAAAACATCTCAAAAAGTCACAAATCACAAGGCTCATAAATAAGTGTCTCAACCAATGCTCCCTTTATTAGGAGTCTGCCCACTCGATCCTACCCCAAGATGACATGGTGGTGGACGGGGGATGACCCATAACTCCTTCACTACTAGTATCCCGAGTGATAGATCTACTTGACCTACTCCAAAACCTGCAAGCATGATAACTTGGTACTCGTTGTCCCTTAGGAACAACAACCTCAAAATGTTGTTGGTAGTACATGGCCTCTTGAGCAACATGGAAATGTCTGTCAGCCTGTGTCCGTATATCTGTGCCTGGAGAAAAATGCTGGTCGTAAGCATCTCAAACCAACTAATCCCAATGAAGAGAATCATCTTTCTCCATCCACAATCGATCTCTCTTAGTGATCAATCCATCTCTCTCCTAGATCCATGCCTTCTTCTCTCGGCAGCCTAGGCTCAATCATCCCTCTGCCTCTGCTTCTCTGTAGCCAAAGCACTCTGTAGCCAAAGCATCCTGCAAGATCTGAATTTGTTCCCTCATGACCTGCAGATCATCACCATTGTGACCCTATCCACCTGCCTGTATGACAGGTACATCCTCAAGCTCTAGCATATCTGTGTCACTAGAGCTCTCATCTCCCTCTGTGCTCAATGATCCTAACAAAGAATCATCGCTCCCGCTAATTGAATCGGTGTCTCCACTACTGTTCACATCAATATCCTCGTCTACCTCCTCCTCCTCCTCCTCTCCTCCTACAACAACAATGGCCATCATTGCACTGTTTGTTCCCCCACCATCCCCACCATCAACCCCATCATCTCCTCTCTGTCATCTCTGCTGCCTAATCTCTCATGCTATGATCGAAACAATAGTATCAATAAGAGGGATAGGTATGTGACTAGCCCACCACACATCATACTGTGGTGTTCCCCAAGATCAAAAACTTCAACACCCCAGCCCCACTGCACTACCATAAGCTGTCAAACTTCATGAATGTGACATGAGGCTGAATATAGGCTCTCTAGTTAGAAACCTCTTGAGCAATCCTAGCAAAATAAGTTGTCACATCAGGTACTCCCTGTACCACTCCAAATTGTCTCAGTACATGCCCAGGGAGATGAACCTCAATAATGTGTTGAGTCTCGTCTGTCATGTCGATCAAGTAGCACTGTTGTCTGCAAAAAGGTAAATGATGAACGTCATCGGCCCAACCGGGGCAATCCAAGTATGGCCTCCATATGAATTTTTTTAATATATATCAATCTAGTGTCTCCAGTACAAGGTGTTCCTTGCACCCCTATGATGAATCACTACAATATACCTAAATGCATAAGGCTCATCGGCCTGCAACTGTACATGAACCATTGGCCTAAATATAGCTATATGCTCCCAAGCCCAAACCTGGAGGAGCATAACGCCACAACTGATTGATCTATAGCTCAAGTAAACAACATTGTGCATCTGGTAATATAACATGGCAAGGAGGTGTGGTCCCCATGAATATATGCATCTATCAACAATTATCCCATACAGTACTCTGCCCCATCCAACTAGGAAACCATGACATCTCCTGTCAAGGATAAGAGGACTTTCTATGATATTGCACAAAACAACAGTAATATCATCGTAATCACTCTCCAACTGTTCCCAACCTATCTCATAACAACTGCTCATATGGAGATCCTACTCCTCACACTCAAAAAGTTGACACAATGTTGTAATACCTGCCCTGTGATCGTAAATAACCCTCTCACCATGGATCAAAATATGCAATATCTGCCAAACATCCTCAAGGGTAATGGATGTCTCACTAATTGGAAGATAAAAAGAGCATGTCTCCAAGTGCCATCACTCAACTAATGTTGTAATCAAGGCTTCATTTGCCATAACCTTGGGCAAATGCAGAACATAATATAGACCAACCTCTCGAATCAATGCAATGTCCTCTACCAGTAACTGACTCTAAAGATCAAGACCACTAGGCCTATTTTGCCTAGTACCGAGAACACACGTAATATCCTATAGAAAAAAATGGCAAATATGTTAGACATCATAATTCATATGAGCTAAAATTTCAATCATGTAAGAAGAAAATTTGCAATTTACAACAAATGTGAAATCATTAAGTCTCTTGCGACACAATAATGACTTTTGTGAAACATTTACGACTCTTGTGAAATGTTTATGACTTTTGCGACAAGTTTAAAACTAATGTAAAAATACTACTCTTATGTGAAACATTAAACACTTTTGCGCAACACATAGACACATGCGACATACTTAATACTTATGCGAAATGATATTGACTAATGCGAGAAGTTCGACATACAGATGCAAAATGTTTAAAACACTGCTATCTAGATAAATTTTGGAAAAATAAAAAAATCAAACAAAAAATGGGTTATTTTTTTTGGAAACTCACCATGCGTCTAGTGCCAGGTGGATGCTGGTATGATCAGACCCACTCGGATAGGTGAAGTCTTGCTCTGAAGCCTGCCATCGCACTCAAACACTCGCAGAAAGCTCTGGAATTGCTAAGCACTCAATGAACTCAAATGAAAGCAAATGATGGGTTGAAATTTCTATTTATATCCCAAAATTAGGGGTTTTCCTTCCAAAACAGTCCTGGGCCCCCTCAACTTTGAAGCACTTGTAGGTTAGTCAAACGAACTCGAAATTGCACGAAACTGGAAACCACTAGTCAGTAGCATGGTATCATTAAATTGGTCTCAATTCCATAATTTTTTGACCAATTTTCTGAGGGGGCATATTTACACCCTAACATCATTGGGGCATACTACGTATGAAATTTTGAAATTTTTCTTTGAAACAATGTTGTTCCAACATTGTCTCAAAGAGGGGCAAATGTAGACACCTAAAAATGTCGCATCGATCATGCACTTATTATCCGTCTTATTAATTAAATAATTATTTTAATTATTTAATTAAACTAATTAAGTTCTTCTAAATTAATTTTAATCATCGCATTTCAACATCACTAATTATTCTATTTCTATCTTCTTAATTAATTAATCATTTAATCATTGTTTTATAATTAATTAAATATTTATTATTTAATTAATTGTGATTTAATACTTTAATTAAATAATCTTTGTTATTTAATTAAATTCCATTTCTAATGATTAAATAATTTCTTTTATTTAATTAATCATTCATTCTTTACTAATTTCAAATCCTCAAATTCTAATTTCATCAAATTTTAATAAATTACATTACATTTCACTTTTCGAAAAATTCAAATTCTAAATTAAAATAAAAATGAAATGTGAATTTCACCTCAAATTCCTACAACACATGTTGAAATTCTAACTGAGCAATCTATTCAATCAACTGAGCAATCTATTCAATCATCTCCTTAGTTAAGTCAATAAACTCCTCAATCACCTTTTTGGAACATAGCAATCAAATTAGTTAATAGGCCAATCAACTCAGTTCACTAATCAATCTAATATGTTTACTAATCAATCAATTCAGTTGACTATCAATCAAATGAGTTAAACTCTCAATTAGTTTTGTCTCAACCAATCTCCACTATTGATCGATTATGTTCTAGAATGCATCTCAACCATCCATTTTTATCATCCAAAATCTATAAATTCAGCCTGATTCTCCCCAATTTTCTTAATCATGAACTTCGAATCTTTGTGCCATTTTGTAGGTTAATCATAGCTACATTGAGAGCCAACATTACGTAGAAAACAAAAGGACAATGAAAGTGAAATTTCTATAAGGGGTTTTTTCTTATTTAGTTTAATTTCTTTATTTTGCAATAATTTCATTGATTTGCGTTGAAATTGTTAATTAGTTGGGTTTTTGTGATTTCCCTTAGCCTAATTAGCTTAATTTTTGATGATTTTTTATGTGAAAACACAAGGTATGAAAGACCAAGGTGTGAATGATATCCCATTATATTAACAAACACTTAGTAGACAAGGAGTGAATCTCTCCATTCTAGGGTATAGCACTAAGGGTTGAGGTATGTTTTAGTCATAAGCATAGCTATCCTTTACTTTCATTTTGACATAGGATACTTGCCAAATGAACGTACGTACACAAACACCCAAAGTACCTTTGCCCAAAAAGTTCATCGATTCACACCACAAACAACAAATAACGAAAAAGATCACAAACCATCTCGACTCCTTTAGTCACTTGTGGACATCCTCGAGAAGCATAGGAACATGAACTATCGTAAATTGATAAAGATAAATCAATAAAGGATAAGACTAACTTGACCAAACGAGTCAACAACCATACTGATCTTCTTGCCAAAAATAAGTGTTTCTAGATAGGATGTCCATTGTAGGAAAGATATCCATTAGGACATGATATTTGATAGGGTGTTTGTTTTAGGAACGATGTATCTGTAAAGGCATACTGTTTGATAAGGTTGTGGGAAAACTGATAGGAAATTGATCAATTTAGATGTAGGCTAGCTTGGTAGTTTGTTTTTTGATACATGATTTGTTAAGCTCAATGTTTTGCATGATATTCTAGTTGTGTTTTCTCAAATGTTTGTCTTCGCAAAGGATAATTCATTGTGAATAGTGAATGATAAATTGTTTTGAGGTTTTTGATTGTTTTACATTTTTTAAGGTTTTCGGAGTTTATTTGATGTGTTTTAGATTTTTTGGGGGACTTTTGATTTGTTTTTTGTGTTTTTTAGGACATTTTATGTTTTTTTATAGATTTTGTCATAGCCTTTTATGATTTTTATAGATTTTTTTCAGGGATTTTTATAAAAAAAATTCATGACATTTTATGATGTTTATTTTTATTTTTGAGAGATGTCTGGATCACTGATTGAGGTTAAAGACACGTGCCATGATTTATTTTCAAGCAAGATATATTTATTTGCCCCAATGTCCAGCAAGGCATGTAACATTATGAATGCATGGAGGAACAGGTGGGATGGAAATGGATAGTTGAAAGATGGAGGTAGCTTATTATGGAATCAATGTTGATTTGGTTTCCAAGGACTATCTCACAAGGTGACCACATATTTATCCAAGCTAAGGGATTGGTATGGAAATGAAAGGTGGTGGCTTTGTGCATTGAATGGTATTAGGTCCACAAGGATGAACATGTCAAGAGGATTATGAAAACATGTTTTATATTTTATGTCCTTAGGTTTTATCAAGATCAAGGAGTGGATTTGGATAAGATGGAGATATGACTGGATATGATAAGCAAGATCGAGAGTGATAATAGATGGTGGAAGTAAGAAATGGATAAGATAAGGGATATGGGCTAAAGGGCGTGCATAAGTTGAAGCGAATAGGATGCGTGCTACATATGAAGATCCTTAGCCTCATCAAGATCAAAAGTGGAAAAACAAGATGGATGTAGATAAGGTGATGGATGGTGGATGAAGGATAAGGGGAGATGTGGCAAGAAGGATAGAGTGGATGAAACTTGCCCCAAAGTATAGAGGTCTCCATTTGCAAAAGGGTTATGCATGAAATCGTCACAACATCTAGCACCACTCGAATAAGTTTTCCTGAACATTTCAAATATAGAGACCGAACCCACACTTAGAACCTCCAAAAAATTCAACCAACGTATCTAGTGACTAGGAAGCATACTCAAAAGGGAAGAAGAATCCCAAATTGGACCAAGGTACTTAGTCTTTGATTACCCATGTGTGTGCAAATACATTCAATCTATCCCATATGGTCATTGTAATCTTTGAATCTAGCGTGACTAGCTACTTAAGTTATCTTGACTTCAAAATCATCCTAGATAGAGCCTTGCTGCTAGTGAGCATCCATAGCCCTGACAAGGTTATCACTATAATTTCACAAATATTGTTCCTTTTCTAGTTAGGTATCTATAGCCTGGATGGAGTTATTCACATGTTCCCAAATCCAAGTATTTTGCTATTTTTTTCGATTATTTTTGCTTTTCTTTTCCTTAATTTTTTCTTTTCTTGCTCATTATTCTATTTTTGACCTTTTTGGTTTTGACTTTCTTTTGCTCGCATATTTTCACATGTTGGCTTGTAAGCAATGAATATCACATGGGTTAGATAAGTACAGTGGCGCTAAAGCATAATTTTAGATTTTTCAGTAGCCACGTCTTCACCTAAAAAACCACAATGACTTAGAGCAATTGATTAAGTGTGTGAGATATAGTAATCAAAAGATGTCGGTATCAAGTCAAAGTGATTCTCTTCCAAGTCGAATATAAATCCTAACCAAAAGATAATAGTAAAGAAGAACAACCTCGAATTCCAAAGCATTTCATGAATAGGTATCTAGGAAATGGACCGAACATAAGATTGAGAATGTGCAAGCGTGTGAAATGCTTATTTTTAAAAATGAAGATTCCTACTTAGGACACCTAAGCAAGACATATGTCAGAACTTATTAGCAAGAAAGTTGTATTTATTTGCCCCAATATGGTGAAAGGACTCAAGCATCTTGTTCTCTGGATGGTACCCTTGATAGATGTGCTACCTTGGATCATGGCTATTAAAAGAATTCTCAAAAACGTTGGTAGGGTGATGGTAAAGGGAAATGAAATGGATGATAGGATGGAATGGGAAAATGATTCATGAAAAGGATTGGATTTGAGGGATGGAAGGATGGAAAAATAGGTGTTGGATAAGGGATAGGATGTTGGAAGATTTGAGCAAGGATGGATGGAAATATTTTCAAGATCAACACTGGCACACACCTTGAGAAGTGGTGGAGTGACAGAGGACAAGTGGATCTTGGATTTTGAGATTTTGAGGGAGGTGGATGTGGATTTCGTGACATAAGTATCTAGAATGGATGAAGGAAATGATGGAGGAATATATTTGAAAGGTGGGAGATGTGTAGATAGACGATTGAAGAAAGCTTCTGGAACAAGTCTGGATGCCAATTTTACTTTTTCTTTTCTTTTTGGTTCCTTGGAACACATTGCTTCTATGAGCAATTTAGGAATCCACATATTTTTTGTTTTTTGTTTTTGCTTAATGGGCCTTTGTGGCTTTTTGGATATTGACTTTTTATTTTGGATCATTTTTTGTTTTTGTTTTTACATATCTTTTAAATGGGACATGTTGATCTTTTGATGGATATGGATTTTATGCTTGGCATCCAAATTGCTTCCAAAGGGAATGGGATTCATGAATGAATATGAATGATGCAGAGGTAGTTTGGATGGGTTGATACAGGTAGATAGTTGGAAGGTGCTCAAAGATGTGTGCCCTTGTTGATCTTGACTTATGATAAGGTAATTGGATTGTGAGCTTGGGGTCATATGGATAGTGGATGGAGGGTTGTACAGTCCTAAGACGGAAGGGGAGGAAGGCTTTGATTTTGGGATAAAAGGACCCAAAGTGGATTTGAAGGATGAAGGGAGATGTTTATGTTGGAATTTGGAAGAAGGGATGTGGGATTTAACAAGATCACCAAAGTTTTGAGAGTGAGTTGTGTAGCCAAGGCCATGATAATTGAGATTTTCTTTGATATGAAGGGGTTCTAATATACCTTGTTCATGTAGGCCTAACCCTTTGCCTTGATAATGCATTTTTTGACAAATATTTTTAGCAATGGGCTACATGTTTCTTTTCAAACAAGATGTGAGTCCATTTTGAGGAGGATATGGTATGGAAGGAATAATAGGATCATGAAGTAGATCGACTCAAATGAAAGTGGAGGAACCCATTTGATACGTAGGGGATTCATGAACAACTTGGGTAGATGCAATGGGATCTTGTGGAAGATTGGGACCATGAGGGGGATAAGAAGGGATAATGGGATCTGCGGGTGGATATGAAGGATTATGACATGGAGGTGAAGGGAAAATCTTATCTTGACTTGGAATAAGATCATTGGTATTTGCATTTTTCTCCTGATTTTGAATTGGATCGTTGGAGGGGATGGAAGGGATATCACGATCTTGCTTAGGAGGTGGGTGCTAAATGGGGCTTGGAAGGACACTTTTCTCTTGAGAAGGAAGGGAATCATCTTGGATGGAATAAAAAGGGATGAAGGGATCATCATAAGACTCTTGAGAGATGGGATCTTGGTCAAAAATTGGATGGAATGGAAGGGTTTGTCCTTGATCTTGATTTATTACAGGACTTGTTTTTCTATACTTTAGATTATCCTCTTGACATGAGGTAGGAGTTTGGATAGGTACAAGGGATTTTTGAATGGATTCAATGTTTTGGAATGATGGTACTAGATCTGAGATAGGATTCTCAAAAGTAGGTTTGCTTGGGAATGAAGCATATGGAGGCATTGGATCTAGGATTTTTGAATTGTATAAAGGATTAGTATGAAGAAATGGATTAGCTTGGATTTCTATTTTGGATATCCCTTGAAAGGTTTCATCAATGGATGCATTGTTTGATGGATATGGTAAGGATTGATCATGGGATGGAAAAATGGTGGGAGATTTTAGGGATACTTGAGAGTCAACTTCTTTATGAGAGGATAAACCATTGCTAGACACTAGCATATTATTTTGATCTTGCTTGGAAAGCTTCTGTGAGAATGTTTAGAGGAGAATGTGAATTGTTTTGAGGATTTGATATGGTTGGGTTTCGATTTTGGGTTTGGTTGTAATGAAGTTGGTTTTTGTTATGGCCTTGATTGCATGAGTTTTGACTTGGGACTTGGTTGAAGTTTGTATTTATTGGTTGAAGTTGATTTGTCATGTTTGTTTGTGAGAAGGGTGTTGGTACATGGGGTTGTTGGTAGAATGGATTTGTGAATTGTAAATCTTGTGGTTGGGATTGGAGTAGTGAAAATGAGGAGGTTTTGGCTTTGCTACTTTGAATGTTCATCATTTGTTGTTGTAACTTGTAGACCTGTTGCACCAAGATTTCTATGGGTGATGATAGAATAGGGATGGAAGGGATAAATTCTTTGCCTTCCCTACAAAATGCATAGCACCATTCAATGATGTTTGTTCAATTGGTTTTGGATTAAGATCAAGGATGTTTAAGATCAGGATGGTGACACTTTGGATGTGACCTTGATAGTTGGTTTTAACATATTGTTTTGATTTTTGGGATTTTGGATGATAATGCAACTAAAATGCACCTATGTAATTGGATTTTTTTTGGGGGGGGGCGGGGGGGGGGGGATTTAAGATGAGTCTAAAAAGAGGAACCGGATGCACTTATAGAATCCAAGAGCTTGATTAATCACAAAGTTTTAAAATGATTCAGATCCTAGTTGACAGATTATGACTGACCCTATAAAGCACTAGTTTTAACATTAGGACTAGATGGATGCGACACAGATTTGGGACAAATGTGAAAGAGATTGTGGATAAATGTGAAGTTTTGAATTCCCTATGGAGTTTGAAAATGTTTGATCTATTTCAAGGAATTTTGGTCAAACTGTGATAATCAGACAGTCATAAAACAATACAAACAATATGGCCTTAGATTTTTGGAAACTTTGAAAATTAGAGTTGTACAAAGGGCCCTAGTTGGCCCGAATTTGGACTAACTCTACTAGTCTAAAACATCAAAGATTTTTCAGAAACGCTTTAAAAACAAGCACACAACCTACTTAGGATACAAAGGAAACCATCTAGTGGGGCCCTTGCGATAGAATACCACAAGCAAAACAAACAGATAGAGATACTGGTGACATTGGCTCCCCTCCACGACATGGAAATACTAAATCTCTTACCTCGAAGATCCAGATATATTGTAACTGGGGGATTCTTATCTCATTTTGAAGGGTACATGAGGGGTATCTATGGCGTATGATCCACACTCCCTGAACCACCAAATGTAGGGATTTTTGGCCTCTAAGAACAAACGTTTTTAGTCAAAATGTGGGGTCACAAGCACTTTGCATGCACCAAGCCAATCGTACTCGGGATATGAAATCCCTCTCATATTGACAAGAATGACAAGAGCTAATATCGGTAAGCTATGACTTTTGTTGCACCCTTTTTTATATAACGAACCGGATTAAGTACCGCTAGGGTCATTTCCTCTCACTTGCATAAATGCTTCGGGAGGCAGACCCTCTAATGGGTAAACAAAAAAATGGGCAAGTGCCCCAGACACGGTGAATAGTGGTTAGTTTTATTGCACCAATTGAAGAGTTTTTTATTCTAAAAAATCACAAACAATCATCTAAAATACCCCTACAAACATAAAATGTCAGTAGTTTTCAATTTCTTGTCTTCAACTGATCATGTGCTCTAGACTTTCCCACCACATGCTGGAAATATGACATTAGTAACATAAAAAAAATAGAGACTAAATTTGCATGTAGAAATAGGAACTTTTTTTTTACAATTGAATGTGAAACATAGATATGACAAACGCGGAAAAATACTCAGACAAATGCGAAAA
This sequence comes from Cryptomeria japonica, assembly GCF_030272615.1. Classification (NCBI taxonomy): domain Eukaryota; kingdom Viridiplantae; phylum Streptophyta; class Pinopsida; order Cupressales; family Cupressaceae; genus Cryptomeria; species Cryptomeria japonica. Next base: position 620,589,361 of record NC_081410.1, read on the forward strand.
AGAGTGTTAACAAATGTGGAATAGAATGTTAATAAAAGAGAAATGAACTGTTAACAAATGTCAAATACTATGTTAACAAATGTGAAATGAATTGTTAACACATGCAAAATACTATGTTAACAAATGAGAAATTGAATGTTAACAAATGCAGAATCAACTGTTAGCATATGCAAAATACTACGTTAATAAATGTGAAATATAATGTTAACAAATGCGAAATGAATTGTTAACAAATGCGAAATGATCTGTTAACACATGCAAATTACTATGTTAACAAATGCAAAATAGAATGTTAACAAATGCAAAATGAACTGTTAATACATGCAAAATGAGTTGATAACGCATGCAAAATATTGGAACCAGTTGCAAAAATCCAGACCTGTACCTGCAAAAACACGAAAAATTAAAAGAAATCAATATCCTATTAGTTTCAAGTTGGGTTCAACATTAATAGTACGAGGAAAATTCATCGAATTAATTGTGCTAATTAGAATTAAGGGAAACCATGAAGCCCTATCTAATTAACTAAGAATTTTGTAACATCAATGAAAGTATGCATTGAGAACAACAAGGTAACAAATGAAATTCAATTAAAACCCCTTGTTGCATAGATGCATGTCGCTTCCATTATCCTTCTCATTCTTGTGAGGTGTTGGCTCTAAGAGTTGCGTTGTTAACAGGTGCAATATGACAACAAGAATTCAAAGATCGTGGTTGTCAAAAAAGAAGGAATTGATGCTAAATCTATAGATTTTGGAAGGAAGATTCCAATAGCTGAGATAGATCTGAAGTTTGATTTGATCAATGGTTGAGATTGATTGAGACATAATTCATTGGAGATGATTACGATGAGAACAGGCTGCATGTCTGAATTGATTGGGAGTTGAACTCATTTGATTGATAGTCAGACTCATTTCATTGATTCGTTAACTAACTTGATTGACTAATTAACTGATTTGATTGAAGAGATGACTAAATTGATTGATTTGTTCGAAAAAGGTGATTGGAGAGTTAACTGAATTAACTGACCAATTGACTAGATTGATTGATTAGTCAAAAAAGATGATTGAGAGTTAGACTTGGAGTTAGTGACATGATTTTAGCATGCTCTGTAGGAAATTAGCATGGAATTCAAATTAGTTTGAATTTGATTTTTAAAAACTTGAGATGAAATAAAATTGAAATTGAAATTAATGAGATATTAGATGGAATTTGAATTTGGAAAAATTTGAATTATTTGAAAAATGGAGGGAAATAAAATTAATTTAATTTGGAGGAAACAAATTAGATAATTAAATAATTTAAAGAAATTATTTAATTATGGAAAATTAGAAATTGAAATTTAATTAAATAATAAATATTAAATATTATTTAATTAAGATAAATAATCAAGATTAATTAAATAATAAAATTATCTAATTAATTTAGTTGGGAGTGATCAATTGATTTATATGATTAGGATGGAAATATAATAGTTCATTTATGATGAGAATGTTGGCATATGTGCAAGAGTATGATGACATGATGATATTGTATGTTGTCATTGATGTCAATATGCTGAGAAGTGAACCAGTATATTGAAGTTAAGCAACTGGCAAAGAGAACCTGTATGGTTGTGTAAATCGGTATATGTGCAATAAGTGAAGCGGTATACTTGTCCAAGTGAAGCGGTATAATGTTGTGAACCGGAACCGGTATGTCGGAACAAGAACCGGTACATAAAATGTGGTAGGACTACCGGTTGGTAGTCTTAGCTTCAGGGTTTCCAGTTGAAGTGTTCCAAGCTTGTGTCATTCAACCGATGACATTGTGTGATGAGTTAGCATTGTAATGGAGATCAAATCGTGTTGCCACGTCAGCCTCGTGCACGTGAAGGATCTTGCATGAAGGAGATTGATCCTATCTACCTCGGGAATGTGCGTAGTCTCTGCAAATGGTGGAGAATGCGTGATGGATTATCACCTCTAAGAAGCGGTGAAGAACGAACGATGGAGAATGTCTTGAGATCTGTTCAAGACCGTTGTATTCAAATGCAAAGTGCTCAATGGTCAGGATTGAACCGATCAATTGCTTAATCTAAGTGTTTAGGGTTTAGGGTTTATGTTGCCAACCTATCTGTGTTCTATAAGGTCGATGTTGTGTTTCGTGTTGAGGTTGTTGGCAAATGTTGTGTGTGTATCAAAGTGCAGAGATATGTGATTCTTGCCAGACCAGATAAGAGGATTGATACCTGCATAGTCTGTGTGCAGAAGGAAGGAACTAAAGCGGATCTGCATTGGCATTGAGTGCTATTACCAGATCATTGTAATACATATTGATCTTTAACTACTTCAACAGTTGGAAAATCCCTTAACCGGGTAGCTTTAACCAGCTTGCTATAAATCCTTTAACAGGGTGACTCAAATCCATTGAGTTCATAAAATCCTCTAACAAGGTAACCTCTAACAGGGTTTAACCCTTAACCGGGTATTCTAGCCATCCCTTAACCGGGTGATCCCTAACAGGATTGGTTTCTGACAGAACCTGTTGTAACAGTCTTTAACTGGACTAGGCTCCTAACAAAGTGGACTTCTAAAGAGTTCAAAAACAGCTTGTGGGTATTCATCCCCACCGTGGTTTTTCCCAGTTGGGTTTCCATGTGAAAAATATGTGTGTCATGTGTGATGCCTCTTTCATGTGATGCTTTGTTATTTTCTGTCAAGCGGTGAATCATGTTATGCTAGTAAATTATTGTATCTCTGATGATAGATTATCTGTTTATGCACAAGGGTAAAGTGGAAATGAGGGAGTAGGTTGTATGGGAAGCTAAGTGTTGTCAGTTTATGTCCTTCCCAGTAGCATTGTGTTTAACCGGTAGTAGTCTGGTTTTGACCGGTGTTAGTGATTGCCAGTCAAGTTCACTGTTTGCAGTCAAACCGGTTAGGGAAAAGGGATTGTGACTGTATTGATTCACCCCCCCTCCTCTCAGTACCGGTTTGGTACTCACCGTTCATCATTGAGTTATCAGAGAAATGATGAAATATTAATTTAGAAGAATAGAGTTAGATTAATCAAATAATTAAGGAATTATTTAATTAATATGGAAGAATAATAAACGATGTTAGTAATAGGACATTTTTTAGTCTACACCTAGTATTATTCAAGTAAAAGGTGGCAGTCGGTGTCATCTTTGTCATCACCATTCTAAATAACATCTAAGTTCCTATTATGTTGCTCCTCACTATGCGACATTGCTAGCTTACTTATTGGGGACTCATTGCCATTCATAATGGTACAATTTTAAGTGTAATCATACTCAGTTAGAAACATAATAATCTATTCTCGTCTTCACACTTAAGGGGCAAGAATAGTTTTCAATCATTCCTTCTTTCTAAGGATTCACTTTTTCCATTGTTGAGTTGCATCTTTTATATCTAGATGTCCTTTCTTGCATAGAATTATCCTCCAGGAAACTACATATGCATCCCTTGGTTTGGACTTATTCTATTTTTGAAAGAGTATGTCTTTTATGAATAATCCCTCCTTAGTGTATGTGTGCAATTCTTACTAAGAATCCACTATTTCCTAGTGATAGGGAAGGTATGCATTCTTATTCTCCTTCCCCTTTTTCAAAAATGTCATCTTTAATAAAGATATCTTGTATTTTTGGAGGTAGATATCTTTGGATAAAGATCTCTTCCTCCTTGCATTCTTGAAAAGGATCCCTTTACATTTGTTGCAAGATATCTCTTCTTTGCCATAAGAGTTATGCTTATTTAGCCTTGAATTGCATGAACATTGTTGCTTAAAAGACATCTCCTTGATGATAAAGGCATGTATTCTTATTCCCTATTCTTTCCACCTTAAGATATCAACATGGGACTATGTTGACATCTTAAGTGGGGGCATATATGTGGCCTTCTTATTCAATTTTGCAGATTTCCTTACAAACAATGCTTTGCTTGGTTATCCTTTTGCATCATATTTTAGGATGAGTTGACTAGAACTCTCCTTTTTAAATCATATTTTAGGACAAGTTGACTAGGACTCTCCTTTTTCAAATTGCATCATATTTTAGGACGAATCGATTAGGACTCTCTTTTTATTTGCATCATATTTTAGGATGAGTCGACTAGGACTCTCCTTTTTCAACTTGCACCAAATTTTAGGATGGGTTGACTAGCATAACACAAGTTGCTAGACCTTTCAACTATCTTTTCCTTTTTCATGGATCACCTAGCATAGCACGATTTGTTAGCTCGTGGAATCCATGTTCCTTCTTTCTCTCGCATAAACCCATATTGTAACACACTTTACTAAAGTTGGATCATGGTTTCCTCTCCTTTCAATTGATATATATGTCTTTGTTCTTTCTATAAGTCAACTTATGCTCTTGCAATAACATACCAAGAACGATATTAGCGGTTGAAGTATTTTGACATCAAGGTCTCTTCAACTAGTTGACTTGAAACTTGTGTTTTTAGTACTAATGTTGTTTGCTTTTGTGTATACTTGAAGCTTATTTGCATGGATTGATAAAATCCTATGCTTACGGGCTTAATCACCCCTCAAATTTAGTGTTCTCCTATTCCTAGCTTGTCTTACTCTTAGATGCTCTCTCTTCATTTCTACTTTACCAAGAGTGTGATTGTAAGATCATACTCCGCTAAAGTGGGAGCTAAATGTAGTGTCATTAATTGTACACCTTTAATTATGGTGTCCAATTTCACACTCTCCTAGCATTCATTTTAGTATTTCTCATTCCTCTATGCATTATAGAACCTTTATTGATTTAATATTTAATTCAATATTAAAGGTGTGCCATTTATCTTTTATTCCACTTTAATATAGCATCACACTCTTATTTTCTAGGTGTGCCCTTTATCTTTTATTCTCCTAATTTATCATATATCCTACCCCATTTTAAATGTCAAGACATGTTTCCCTCACCTAAACATTATATATTGTCGCACAAACTTAATTTCAACATTAGAACCCTATTATCTCACATTCCTAAAAGGGGTTGAAATTGTTGAGATCAAATTACTAAATGCCTCACAATCCCATACTTTTTGCCCAAAATTTCAAGAGGATACTAAGGCGGTCCTATCCTATTCAAATATGGCTCCATGTAAAAATATGATAATTCTAAGTCGGCCTAAAAGCGATTTTATTACGAAATCTCTACATAAGGCATCTCTCTCAATTCATTTCATCGTATTATTGTTGAATCCCACCATTATGCTATCATTCCACTTCAAGAGCAAATCATATTCAAGGAGCAACATACTACATGAAAGCATCTTCATTTATGTTTCAATTATGATTTCATGATAAATTTTATGTTATTTATCATTCTATTGCATCAACACATGGATGACTTATCCTAAGGACATTGCTTCATCAATTGAAGGTAAAATCAATTCAATCAATCATTTAAATTCAAGCATTTCCAATTCAATTCAAGGGTTAATTCCAAACTCGAGGTTTGACTTAGGCAAACCCCTATCCACAACACAATTTCCCTTATTTTTGTGTTTAGGTGATAGATCTAGGAGTTGCAAACAAAGGATTGGGAAAAGGAGACAAAGGGAATAGACTTGGCTTTTTGCAGAGGACCAGGGTTCTCCAGGAGGATCAAGTCGCCCAAAGCCTCTCGGTCCTGTGCGTCCATGTCTTGGCTTTGGTTAAAAGTTCCCCTCCGCATCTTGGTCTCATGTTTGCATCTAAGGCTTCATATCTAATCTAAGATTTCCTGTATATGCTAATTATTGTCATCTAGCCCTAGCATCCAAATTACATCCTTTCAATTGCATTTTCAATACAATCAAAACATTCAACCCTCTTCCTAATGGACTTGAGGTTGAATCTATTGAGTTCATTCTCCTTTTAATGTATTGCGTGTGAAATAGGTTTAATTCCTTGATTACATAGCTAAACTTGTGAACTCGTATTTTCAACCATTATAGGGTGTATTGGAGTTGTCTCGTGTCTCTCAATCCTATGGTCCTTACAAAACCTATAGTGTTTTGTCAAACAAAATTCGTTGTCATTGCCAGTTCTCAAACAGTTGTCCTTCTACTATAGTCATCTATGAAAGAGACAAAATATACAGATCTAGATATCAAAGAGACATTAACAGGACCAAACACATTTGAATGCAAAAAACTTATGAGAACTAGAATAATAAGAATTATGTTGTTTACCATGATAGTCCTAAAAATGATTGTGCAAACAATTTTCACGCCTTAGTCAAAATTTTGGTCATTATGGAGTAATTTTGTCCTCTTTCCTAGGTTCAAAGTTTAGGGTTTTAGGGTTTTATGCATTTTGATAATATTTTATCAAAAGACCCTAAGCTTGTTATATTTCGGTGTTACCTTTTTCCACTTAAAGCCAAGGGTTGGTTACCATTGGCGACGCCATTCTTTTTCCTAAGCATTAGGTTGCGTTCGGTCGGTCCTTTTATTGTTTTTCCTAAGTTGCACGTATAACCACCCTAGGCGGATCCCGTTTGATATTTTATGCTAGTGCCTAAATTTTCCTAAGTCTAAAATCTTATGTATTTTGTCGGTGACTTCAGGTTAAAGCGTAAACAGATCCTATGGTTCGCGTAGCCTCGCAATTGAAAGTGCAAGGAAGATAAGGACCGCAACATCACGAGATGATGCCACGTGCCCTTAGCGGAGAAGGGTGAGCTAGTGGTTTGACTTTCAAATCTCTCATGTTGTCGGTTCCTAGCAGGTAAAATCCAAGCTATTAAAGGTGCATGTTTTTGCACATGGTAAAATTGAACGATGATGTTTTAATACCGATCCAAGAAGTGCTCGAGAGTTAGCGGTCATTGTTAAGTGATCGCCATAACCTACAGGTAAAGTGTGAACAGATTAGACGACCCTCATAACCCCGTGAAAGAAGATGCAAGAGGGTTAAGGACCCCGACATCACAAGATGATGCCACGTGTCCAAAGCGGAGCAAGAAAGGCCGATGGTGGGGTCACTGAAAGTGGAGAAGTAAGAGGTGAGTTGGATATGCCACATCATGCTAAGGGTGGACCTGCTTGCCACATGTGATGGTCAATTTCAGATTGACTAAAGATGATCGCACAATGTACCATTTTTAAAGATGATTCGCGGTTCAGTTTTAGACTTATTTCAAATGCAAGTTAGAGCCGTTATTTCACTCGCGAGAGCAATAATGGTGGATGAGACAGTGGCGCTTCATTCAGATGATAATAAAAGCACTCTCAAAGCTATTTTCAATTCATAAAGATTCATAGCGATTTAGAGGACATCCCCAGAGCTAAAGAAGATTGAGATGGTTTCTTGCAGCGCAAGATTGCCATTGCCCTGGTTTTTACAAAGTAGTAAGTTGTTAAAATACCCCTTCTTTGTTCCCTAAATAATTGAAGTGTGAATTGTGTGGGTAATTATAAGTGTGAATTGTGTGGGTAATTATAAGGGTAATTTGATAAGAATTCGCATATTTCTGTGCTGCTCTTGAGGTTTTTGTGTCGAATCCTAGTTTATTTTTCCTTTTGTGGTTAAGTGGTAGAAACCCTAGTCTTGTAAGATGGCTCCCTCACGAAAACATTCAGAGCAGACTAAATATTTGAAGAGAAGTATTTTTCATGATTTTCTCGATCAATTAAAGCCCTTGACAAATGATAAGTACCAAGGGCAGAAATTTGTTCATGATAAAACCCTAAGAGAAGGGTTGACTGATAAAGCATATCATTTGGCGGATGCTAGGGTACAAATGACTGGAATAGATATGTTCAAATTATGGTATGGACAAAGGAATTTACAATCCCCATTCTATAGTGTTTGGTAGTATGACTTGGGTAAATTAGTGGTGTCGAATGTATTCATGGATGTTGACCTGCTCAAGACTATTACAAATAGATGTGACCCTGTTTCGAGGGTTATAAGGGGAAATGAGGGAGAAATTCTGCTGACAATCAGGAGAGAGGAATTCCATGAGATTTTTGACTTATATGAACCATCTGCCAGCCTGGTATAAATATATTTAAATGAATTGAAGGCAAAGTATTATAGAATGAAAGGCTTCATTAGAACTTGCTTTCTTCCAATTCATTTGGCAAAAGCAGGATAGACAACATATTTCATTGGCCCTAGTTCAGAGGAGCCTTTTCCCATTGGTGCTTTTGCTCCCTATTTTTCAGGCTACCTTTTTCTCTCTATGTCAGGTTTTGGGTTTCAATCCAATAACAATTATACCACCTTATTTCATGCACATGTCTATGCAAATTCAACATCCAGATTATACAATGATTTTTTACTTCACCCCCTACCTTGAAGAGAAGATTCATGAGGGGTTGCAGGATGTTAAGAATGAAGTGTCTGGCACTCATTTCTACTGGTATTCCTTGCTCATGCACATGTTCTTGTATCAAAATGCAGATTATTTTGGAGGCACTATGAGCCTCAGAAGAACAATTGACAATAATGAGATTCCAGTGCAGCTTTGGAGCACAGACATGTCTTGGGACAGGCAGGAGGCTAGTTTTATAAAGTTTGATAATAACTTTGCTTCTTGGTTAAGGTAAAGATTGATAGTGAACCCGCCAAGGATTCCCATGAAATTGCATGATTTTGTAAGGCCTAAGGAAAGATTTCCACTCCTGAAGATTGAGCACAACTGGGGGATTTCATCCCTTATCATGTTAGCATTGTTATCAGAATTTGTGGTTTCTCGGGTCAGACACATGCATTACCATTTAATGTTCCTTTGAGAATGGGTTTTGCTGAAGTAATGTGGCAGATAGGGTGCATCCACAATAAAGAATTAAAGGGAAGAAGCAAATGAGCAATTTTCCTTGATTATACTATCATCCCATATTTTATGATTTTGAAAGGAAGATATGAGCATTTTGACAAATTCTTTGCACTATATCATTTAGGGGAAAGCACGGCTAGACACTGTGACTCGGAGGGGTTTTACAACATTTTTAGGGCAAAAATAAAAGAAGGCCTATTGCCTCATGAGCACAAATTTCTTGAGGATATAATTAGAAATGAGTTTGATTTCATGACTCGGGATTGGAGGAAAGAGAAATGGATAGCTTTCAGGAAGTTATGGGCTATAATTCAGAAAATGGATCCAAGCTACGATCCAACAAAAGATTTCACTCCATTTTGTGCTAAAGTCGATTTTGTTATGAACAATTTAGATGAACTAATTCTTGCATTGAAGGAGAAGAAGGTCAAACTTGAAGAGGTTCATGGCCAACAAGTTGAAAGAAGATATTTACAACGTCCAACACCCATCACAGTGGAGGAATCAGTTTTGATTCATCAAAAGAGGATGCAACAGTCAGGCTCATGACCTCTTCTACCTCAAAGAATAGATGACCTGATAGAAGAGAGACCTGTTTTTGAGCCTTCTCAAAAGAGAGCAAGAGAAGAAACAAGTGGTGAAGAAGAGAGCGGCAATGACAATGGAGAATTGGTGAGGAGAAAAGGTAAAAGGATAATGAAGACAGAGCCTTCCCCAAAGGTGCAAGGTTAAACCTTTTAAAGGAATCAAGATCATTGATCTTGAAGATTCAGATAGAAGTCCTTCACCACCACATCTGCCCTATTCATCTTTAAGGTAGGATGAAGAACAAACAGAGGAAGATAATTTAATAGTGACAACTGTAGAGATGCAGATTGGCATTCCTCTTGTGCCTCCTAGTTTGGAGCTAGACCTTACCCCTTTGGATATTCAGGGTATAGCTTTCAGGGATGCAAGGAAGGAGGCATGTGACAAATTCCTTGAGGATGATGCTTTTGTGAGAAGCCTGACTTTTCTACAATTAGTGTGGAAAATGAAAATAGAAGAATTTAAGAAGAGAAGTGTCGAGAGAAAAGCTTAGAGGCCAAACAGGTTTGAACATGAAAATCGGGAAGAAGTTAAAAATGAGATGATAGAAGAATTTAGAAAAATTACTATAGAAGAGGGCAAGATGATTGTAAATCAAGCTGGAGTCCTGATTTTACCAGAGTGGGATATAGTCAATGTAGTGGCCTTTGATGCAATTAGGAAATCAAAGGACCAAAAATTAGGTTCAGAGGAAGAAGCAAGGCTAGCATTAAAAGGATCGGATTTTGTAGATGATTATGCAACCTTGGCAATATGGCCCTTAGAGGAAGGACCTAGAAAGCCTAATGTTGGTGACATAAATCCCAACTTAAGGGGAGGCCTGTTGGTATTATGGATGTGTTGCATTAGTTTTGTCATTGATGTCAACACCTATCAACACTTGTCAACACTTATCAGCACTAGAGATCTTTGGTTACGTTCACCGACATGTTCAGTGACTTGTGCACAGTCACTGGTATTTGGTTCACCGATAGGTTATATTGTTCACTGGCACTGAGGATGATCTGTTATCATCTGGAGATTACTTGGTTATGTCGAAGACATGGTTTGGACACTTGGTTTTGGTGATTTGGTTATTGGCCTAATTGAGCTTGCATATTTGTTGTTACCGGCAAATAGGTCTAGGTTATGGACCGACAAGCGTTATCTATTCCAGATCAGCACGACACATTATGGAGATGATTTATTGATTGGTTATTATTGTAAATGCATTGAGCCGACATGATGCATCACATATTGATTCATTTGTAATATTCTTAGTGAGCCGACCTACACATTTGGTCTTAGGTTTTGGTATATATGTAAGATCTCATTTATGAGATTATGTAGAAGGTGTGGAAAAGGATTGTAATAAGGTATATGCGAATATAAGCAGAGCTAGACACGTAGACATCATTTGAAGATTCAAGGAAGGTATGAAGAAGACAATTAGAGCTTAACTGGTATTGAATCCAGCATATGAAGATGCTATTTTGAGCAGTACATTATCATTGGATAACCATCCAATTGTAGTCAGTGTGACTCTCATTTTGTGATTGAGCAGTGAGCTCTAGGCAGTTGGTCTTTCTGCATGTGCAGACCCCATTTGTATACACATACTATCTGCAGTAGTATCATCTGATTGTGGGTAAGGTTTCCCACTGTGGTTTTTCCTCTTATAGGGTTTCCACGTACAAATATTTGGGTTGTGTTGTGGATGTTATTTGTCTTTCTATTTCATGCATTAAACTTTACCGGTACTGTTATTAACTGTTAAACTATCAACCGACATTAAGTTTGGTTTATCGGTATTATGCATTAAATTTGGTTAAGTTATATTTGGGTTGAAATTAATAGACAACTAATTCACCCCCCCTCAATTGCCTCCAGGTCCTAACAAGGCCTTATTGTAAAGAGAGCATCTGACACATCAAGTGAGGAGGCTACAAAGTTGAATGTTGATGTTGCCAAATTGGCTCATGAAACTTCAAAGAGAGAAGTCTTGGAAAAGGCAAAGCTAATGAGAAAAATTGACAAGCTTTTCAAGTATTACAATGAAGTTCAACAGAGGCATGTAGAGTTGCAAACGAGAGTGCAACTCCTTGAGCAAGGATAGATAAGAGTCTCCTCTTCTGCATTTACAGGGACATCAACGCCATCAGCATCCAGGTCATCACCTGTTACCCATGAAGAAGAAGCAGTTCAACCTGACATCAATGTTGATGTCCCCAATATATCATTGGTGCCATATGATGATGACGAGCCCGAAGCCACTAGATCTACTGATCCAACTCAATCTCAGCTCTTGGAGAAGATTATTGAATTAGAAAATAAGTTGAAGGAATCAGAAGATCAGTCATCCTGGCAACAAAAGGAGATAGTTAGCTCAGTGCTAACTCATTTAAATGAAAAGGTTGATAGTAGACTTAACAATATTCATGCCTTGTATTCTTTATTGTTTAATACTATTCAAAAATTTGATGATGATACAGAGATAGTGGTTCCCTTGTTCACAAAATGGTTGCAAAGGGGAAACGAACTTAGAATAATGTCTATGACTTCCAAGTATCATGTTGAGAGGCCACCTGCACTCCAACCAACTTATTTGTTGGTAAAATCAATGCAGGAGGCCCAAATTTTGCCAAAAAATATAGAAAGAATGATAAGGGAGCTGATGAAAAATTTCAGTGAGTTGAGTGAAACTCTTTTGCTAGATATTGAGGATGAAGATAGGGCAGTCAAGCCTCTACAATTTTGGAAAGAGGAGGCATAGAGAGTCATCACTACCCAGGTAGAGTTAATATGTGAAGGGTTGAACATGGATATGCTGGAGGATGGCATGGACAAAATAATTGCCACGGGGTCATTTTTTGAATCTTTTGAAAGAGAGGCAAATTAAGTAGTCGTTAAATACACTCCATACAGAGCTAAAGTTGATGAAGTCATGAGTTATGAATGACCCTCTGATGAAGAGTACAATGGGTGGGGTAGGATATGTCTGAATGATGAATAAGGGTTGTAAACAATTTGATATAACCATTTTTGTCTTCTAGTGGCAGATATCTTTTTGAACCGGAACAACATCAATGCTGGTAAAATACATCATGAATTTTAGAGAAGCGGCCGCAGATTTTGATATTGGTTATAACTTTCCTAAGGATGGAATATTGTTGTAACAAACTTCAGGCATGTTTAATCATCTTGATGACGTGTCTATTGGCTTGAAGCTTGTTTGCTCCCTTGTTTTCTATAAAAGGGAAATCATGGCCATTAGAAAGGGCTCAAAAATCTTTGAATAAGGTCTCTTTGTGTAGGTCAAGTCGACAGGATTAGGTTCTAGTTTTGAGAAGTCATGAGAAAATAGCAGAGAATTGTAATGTCGTTTTGCAGAGAAGAATATAAGATAGTGATCAGTTTCAGATTTCAATTGGGTTATCTTGTAAAAGAAATATAGTCTATCATTTGAGAAGCTAGGCAACTTTGGAATTAATACAGATATAATTTCAAATCCTTACTCTCCTGTGTATGATTTTATTTTCTTTTGGGTAAATGGAATCAAAGGTTTCATTTGTTCGTTGCATTGTTATGGTGTATGTAGTCTTTCATTTCATGCTTTAATCCAATGCTTTAATCCAAGGGGTTAATTAAAATGCTTGAATGCGATCACAGAGGGATACAATTTGTACTAGGATTTGACAAGTAGTTCGGGTAAGAAATTGCAAATGAAAGGATATTGTAATGCAGTATGTTTTAAGATCTAATCAGCTATCAGATAAATTTCTATCAAGTCTCAGTAATATTTTAAAAATTCAGATCCCAATGGAATAAGGCACTGTTATGGGCTAGTAGGTGTCATTAGTTTATCAATTTCTCGTCAGTTTCACTTATGGTTTATCATAAATCCTTAAAATCAAGACATATTTCCAAGATTTTCATGTATGTCTGAGTTGTCCTACTATCTCATGCTCCAAATAAGGTTGAGGATCACTGAAGAATTTGCCATTCTTGAGCATTATCCCTGTTGTTGAGCCAATATATGAGATTATCTGCTTTGTTTTTAGCATAATTCGTGAATGTGGCGCAAAGATCACAAATTTGCTAAGGGATTACCCTCCCAAGTCTTGTAGAGCCCAAATTGTAGAAGGATTTGCAAATCCTTGTCGCAGTTGGTCCAAGTCTGAAGAGTATTGATAGTTGGAAGTGGCTTTCCATAGGTATTTTGAGGAATCAACTTGGTCTTTGCCTTGTCGCAATGTAAACCCGTTTTCGGGCACCAACATACCATAAACACAATATTCGCAAAAGTCGAACTTGAGATTACAATCATCAAGGCCTTCAACAAGGCTCTTATTTTTTAGGGCCCTAAGACCTTCTCACCAATGTCATTGAGTCCTTGGTGCCATAACATTATCTTCTCAACTGGAAGCTTCATCTCCGAAGCATTTGCACCCTTAGGTATCTAGAAAGCACGATGATCAGATATAGAAACAATGGTCTTCTTTTCTACTTGATTTGATGGTGAGGATGGAGAATCCAAAGCCCTTTTCTTGGACTTCACAAAAGCACAATTGCATTGTATCGTGCATGCATCTAACTTAAACAAGGTGCCAATCCAAACACCCTTAGCAACCACCATAGAGCCTCTTGTCATCTTGCGTCCACTACTCAAGAAAGCAACCTACACACCCACATGACTCAACTTGTTAACTGAAAGTATGTTCTATGCCAAACCAGGGATATGTAGGATACAATCAATCCCCTTCACTCTGCCATTAGGGAATCGAATCTTAACTCTTCCACGACCAACAACCTTCGGGTGAGAGACATCACCCAAATACACCTTCCCACCATGTGGAAAGAGGCATGCAAATCTATCAACCACACATCTTCCAATGCATGTGTCGCCAAGACTGCGACAAAAGCATCTACTTTTGCGAGGATTTTTCAAAGTCAGAATAAAAAAAATCCTTTTTAGCTTTCTTTTTCTTCTCCTCCTTGCACTCTTTTCAGAAATGATTGGATTTGTCTTAGTTCTAACATTTGCTTTTACCGAAAGACTTAGATCTCCCTGAAAACTTGGATTTACCCTTCTTGTCCTTCTTGACTTTCTCCATTGTTCTACCACGAGCAACCCTCCTTAGGCATTTCAAAAGATTTCCTTCACATCTCTTCAAATAGCAGCAAATAAACCACATCCTCCATCTTGAAAATGGTTGTTGTGCTTCCAATGGCCATCACAAGGTGATCCCACGAGTTCGACAAAGACATAACAAAAGCATGCATTTTTCTTGATCATCAATCTTGACACCAACAAAATTCAACTGAGCAACCACCATATTAAACACATTTATGTGATCAACAATGAATCCTCCTTCCTCCATTCTCAAAGAATATAACTTATTTTTTAGGAATAACTTATTCACCAAGGATTTCCCTTTATAAATATCACCAAACTTTTTCCAAAACATAGATGTTGTCTTCTCCTCATGAACATTCCAGAACATAGAGTCAACCAAAAAAAGTCTTATTAGACCCTAAAGCTTTTCGATGCATTGTATCCCAAACATCTTGGGTTGTACTCTGAGGTTTCATCAAAGAAACTATAGTCCATAGATCTCTATCCACAAGCATGTCCTCCATTTTGAGTTTCCACAACTCAAAATTGCTGCCATTAAACTTCTCCATCTTTATTATGATGGATGTGCTTGTCGTATCAATGCTGTAACAAGGTTATGAAAACTTCCTCTATAAAACTCCCATTGAAACTAAATCAACACAAAAAACCTATCAACTCATCAACAATAACAAAGTTGGCCAGGCTCTGATACCAATTGAAAGGAAGCCAAGTGTGGAATAAACACTCCCAAATGCTAAATCTAATAGGAGAGATGATGCAGAAATTTCATACAAACCTTTAATTCTTACAGAATAGATAAACATATGTAAAATCAGATTTTAAAAAAATAACTCAACACCAGATGTACGTGGGAAAACCCTTTTGGAAAAAAACCCACACTCCAAAAGCCAAAGTCAATTGTATTATCAACAACAACCAATATTTACAATGCAAAACTTAGAGCCGGTGCTCTTCAAGAGTATATACAACAATAGAGAATTCTAGACAATATTTGACACATAAAAGCTTCTTAGAAGATATCCAACCTATCATACAAAATACACTAAAACGCCACATGTTTATAGAGCTCAACACAAGTGAAAAGCACCCATGGTTTTCAAAACCAACTCCAATTTTAAAGAGATATGTGGTGTCATAAACAACTTGTTAAACCCATGGCATGTTGCACATAGCAACTTCTAAAGCAACAATGCATAACTCATCTAAAATGATCACCTTGCCATATGCAACACCTACCTCACACTTGTCAAAAGTGAACTCCGCCATAAATACCAATTACTAAATAATAACTCTCCATGACTCTTCCACTAAACTAATAACTGTGATAGTAAATATAAGAAATTCGTCATAGTTCCAACATAACAACTTATGACACTAACCCCCTCTTTTTAGGACTTCCAAAATGGATGTAATAAATAAATAAATAAAATAAAATAAACATACTTGATTCTAAGATTAAGACACCTTAACCCTGACAAATGTTGGGTTTGAGCCATCACTTGTTTGTAGTTGAGTTGCTCACACTTGCTGAGCTTGATCCTATCTGAATTAGTTGTAGTTATGGTTGTTTAAGAATCACTCAATGGCAAGTCTGACTAGCTGAGTCATAAGTGCTTGCAGTCCAATCCATCCTTGTGTTAAACCAAACTATTATGACTTTGAGTACATAATGCCCCAAACCAAGTAAAATTTTAATATATTGTACTTTAATTCATTTTTCATTTTTTTTTTAGCAAAAGTAATGAAAGAAAATATTATTTTTAATAATCATTATGATTCAATTTTAAATCTAAAAACATTAAAATTTAACATAAAATCCCAAGGAGGTGTTTGGATTCTTGTGGGAGGTATTTTTGCATTATGAAGTTATTTGTGGTGGTTATTACAGATCATTTTGAGCTGTGAAGAGAACATGCGACACTTTAACAACAGAAAATTGTGGGAGTTTATGCAAATTCAAATTGTATTCTTCCCTACCAAATGGGTGTGGGGCTTAAGTTGATGCATTTTCTAAATATTCTTTACTAAAGACTTTCATTGGATCAGTTTGCCAATTTATCTACTCAAAATTCCATTGCATGAACTTTTGATTTGAAGTCTTTTCATGTGGATGAAAATGCATAGGAGAATACAACTTGTGGACAAAAAACCATGGATTGCTAGGGTCAAAGGGAGAAATCCCTTTGATTTTGAAAAGCATTTTCACTCAGGAAGCACACTAGAGCTTCTTAGTTTTGTGTCCTGGTTTCCGAGAGTGTTGTAGGAGTTTGCTGCTGTAGGTGAAGTTATTTCTAGCACATGAGATCAATTATTCTGCTGTAGCTAGCTTTCTTTTGTGTTATTTGGATGAAATCTGACAATATATTGTTAAACTCAATAATGTATAGATCACTTGATTTTGTGTTGAAGTGTTTGAGTTCTTCGCAGTTTGTATGTGCTGTTGTGCCTGTTGCAGATGTTAAGGTAGTTGTAGTGACAGTCCATTAGATGGTCATTTCTGTATTTTGTTAATGTATTTTCGTTTGCAAATAATCCAGATAAATACAGCACGGTTTTGGAGTTTTCCATATAGTTTTGATGATTTTTACAAATTTGGTGAAATATATTTTTTTCAGATGTTTTAATGATTTTTACAAGCTTGGTGAAATCAATTTTAAAAATTATTTCAATCCGATATTACTTTTGGAAATTAATCATTGGCATATTTTTGGCATATTGAAATTACTCATTGGCATATTATAGAGTACTTGTGAGCATCTAGTGTTAATTCATGAAAATGATGGTACAAGTGGCCTTGGGTTGGGAAATGAGATTGCTGATCCAAGGTTGGGACTCAGTTGCCCACCATGAATGTGACTCGAGTGTTGGCAAGGGGAAGCATGGAAAACTGTTTTAATTCACTGATACAAGAATTCTTAAGTTATTCATAATATAATGAATGTGGCGACTTGTTTGAAATTTTCTTGCCATTCCCTTAGAAATGATCTCCCAGAAAAGCCATCCCATAAAGAGTCACGTTGCCCCCGTCCTAGGAACACATAGGTCTTATGCCTTTCTCTTAAATATTAAAAATCCTCTTAAACGTGTAGTACTCTTATTTTCTTGTGTTGTTTCTCATATTCATTTTCTTGGTAATGATTAGCTTGATAATTACAGAGATAACACAAACCCATTTCTTGTGTTGTTTCTCATATTCATTTTCTTGGTATGATTAGTTTGATGATGGATCATAGAGTATGATCCAAAACGTCAAGCAAAAACATTTACACAGTTGATTTCTGAAACTATGTATATTAACACTGTAAACTGCAAAATCATATATCTACAACAAACCCGTTTGATTTGTGTCATCCCATAATTAGTCTGCATCCCTACTGGCATTAGCTCTCAGATCGCCCATAATCTGTTTGCCTTTCTCAAAATATTCCTCTTGACCACGCACCATTGTTTTTGCCAAAAACTACCAATTCCAATCTTACATACTTCTAATTTCCAACCAAAAGTTCATATTGAAAGCCAATCATAAAGCAATGTTCGCAAAGAGACAGTCATGCAAATTTATTATTTGTGGCCCTTTCCTTTCCCCGTAGACCTCTCAAACTCTGCCTTAGGTATTCCAGTATATAATTTGTTGAAAACATTCAAACTCACAAATTCTTAGTTTTTAAGTTATTAAGGTTCTCATCTCTTTATTATTTTATCACATCTTGTCTTGGTTCTTTGTTACCTTTTTTGAAGTTCGTGCTACCCTTTTCCATCCATTTTTTTAATTTGTCTTGGTTTACATTTCATCCATTTTTTTCTTATGGCCCTCTCATCTTGATGATGGATCATAGAATGTAATCCGAAACATTGGTGCAAACAAAATTACACAGTAAAATCCAAAAGCAAACCAATTCTAATTCTTAGTTTTCATTAAATCTATCTTTGGCTTCAAATCTCCCTGTTTACTATTACGTGTTATCCTTCGTGCAAGAGTTCCAAACCTTCTTTTTCTGCTCAATAAAAATCTAACCATCAGGTATGCAAAATTCTCTTTTCTGGCCCCAGGTGTATTCCTCTCCTTTGCTGTAGCGCTCAATCACTACAGTCTAAACTTAATGTTGATTCTCCTGTATGATTAACTAACTTTGTCCCTGTAAGTAGGACTGTCTGGTGACCCCTCACAGCCCCACCCTCTCTACTCATGTGTCGTGTCTTTATGATACAGGTCTTGACATCCATGCTTTGTAGGCTTTCGTGCCATATTTAAATTATGTACTATCTGCTAACTGAAAATGAAGATAGAGAGCTGTGAAAACGAATACTAAAACAAAAAGCAAATTAAAATTAATTTAGTTGATCATCTAAGGGGTTGCTAGATTATTCTTCTTTTTTTCATTTGTGCTTGATTGACTATTGTGCCATAGTCGCTGCGGGACTAAGGCTGATAACTTTTCCAAATCACAGTTAGAAAACATCTAAACAACCTGGACCTGTGGCATAAGACTCTAGGCCAAAAATCAACTGCTAGTATTAGATAGCCTGTATTTGAGGGTTAGCCTGCTTTAGCAATTTCATAAGTATATAATGTGAATGCCATTTTCACTGCTCATATCAAACTATATATACCATGGTCTAGGCCCTCTGTATGTTGTGTTGATAGGTCTTTTCTTTTGGTTTAAAAGATAATTAGATACAAAGTACAAGTCATGGAGTATAAACCGTAGGTAAAGTCATGTTACCTAAATATGCATAGACCTATTTTTCCATAACATAACTCAAAATAGCTTTATACAGTATGGAAAAGCTCAAAATGGCTTTACACGGTCCTGGATGAACACTTACAGAGCCAAACATAATATAAAACTGACGAGAGAAATATCATGAGAGCATCTGAACAGTATAGTCATACAGGGTAGTAGAAAAGAAGAATGTACAGACTCACAATAAGAATTGGTAAACACTCATCTCTGAGGGCTGGCAAATCATATATGTTATGGTGCTCACTTCGTAGAAACTTTTCACAAAACCGCAGACCTGAATATCTTCTTTTTTCCTTTCTTTCTTTCTTCTTTTTTTTTTTGGGGGGGGGGGCCGCGGCCTTTAAAAACCTATTCGCATAAGCTCACTTAGGTTCTCTCCAATTCGGTACATCAAACCCAAAGCTACGGAGATGGCAAATTTTGGAAAACTGTTTCCTGAAGCTTACCAATGTGTAGTTGTTACATAATTCCCGGTCCACCTATTAAATGTCTTGTCCTGACATTGATTCGGAATCCAAGTATAATGATACAATTTCTAAACAGAATTTCAGTTGCTATTAGATTTCAGGCTACATCTCAAACAAGATGACTACCAATTACAAACTTACTTAAGAAATCTAACATTGGGTGTGTTTACCTGGCTTGAAGATTAATTACACACAAAAGCCCGTAGCAGTCATTTTTCTCGAAAGACAGCACATTTATATAAGCTACCATCCTGTTCCCCCACAGGGAGAAGTAAATCCAGCAGAACTGACGCCATGCCATAGTTTTATCGCTTCGTCATTTAAATAAGAGCGTGGCACTTCTTGAACCCATTAGACTTTACTCGAGAACTCTGAAACGTTAGCCAAAGCCATTTCATAAATTGGATACAATGCCGGACGCCTGTTTAAAACATCGCTAAGAAACTTCTTCTCCGGCATGAACAAAATAACATGAAGCGACAAGCCCTTACGATACTTTCGCCCATACATGGACGTCAACGATCGCCAAACTAGAAACCGAGGTCTAATAACCCTATTCAAATTCATTGTTAAAAATTTTGGGTACTTCACCACAGAATTGGCAGGAAGCTCCATCGTATTGACTATGAAATCCATCACTTCACTAACCTTCTCCACCCTAAAACCAAGGGTTTTAGGACAAACTCTTAGCAACTCAAACGCTTTCTCCTCCGAGAGTCCGCACAGTTGAAGATTTTGCATTTTAGCTTCTAGTGTTTTCATGGGGTAAGTAACCACAGAGACCAAAACATACTGGTACATTTTGCTTCCTTTGTCGATATCAATCTTGTGAAAAAAATCAACCTTATCCGGCGCCAAAGAAGAGTACTGCAGAAGGCTCGGCCGCGAGCTTATTAACTTCGCAAGCTCCCAGTCGCTAAAACCAAATCCCTCCCAAAAAGCAAGAGAGGGTTTCAGGGTTTTTTTCGCATCGTAAGTCAGAACTATAGGGCTTTTCCGCACGACTTTGACGAACAAATCCTGCGACTGAAACAAGTTTTGCAGAATCACCATTCTGGGAAGAAGATCTTGCTCCAGTGTGCTGGTCAATATACGGGGTCTGCTGGTCAAAATATTGGCCAAGTCCTCCCCCTGAATGCCCCACTCTTTGAAAAACTGAAACTTGGGTTCCAGTAGTCTGCTCACCCTGGTAGTCAGATGTGTGGGCACGCTTATCATTAGTTTGGCGATCTGGTCTTCCTTGAACCCATTTTTGCTCAGCATTTCGACGAATCGCTCAACCTGATCGAGGGTTCGGAGCCTCTGCAGCCACGGAGCACGTTTGCACATCGATTTAATGTTGATGGAAGAGAGATTAAACTTGCTGGTAGCGAAGTCTGCAAAGGGGTTTTGCAGATGGCTACTGATGGAGCTTTCGTTCTCATTCCCGGTCTCTCCATGTGTAGAGAGATTTCTCTGAAGAACGGAAGGAAGATTTTGGAAAAGAGGATTCACAAGCCACCTGCGTCTAGCAAGTAAGCGAGCGTGGAGTCTGGTTATCATGAGTTCTGCTTTGATATTCTATTGCAGGCAGAGCAGTAGAGCCTCTGTTGAGCGATCAAATGAAGCGAGGTTTTGCTTTCTCTCTTTCCTTCTCCATTTCAAATGAAAGTTAGGGTTTTGCTTTCTCTCTTTCCTTCGCCTCCATTTCAAATGAAAGTTAGGGTTGTGCTTTTAAGGGTATTGATGGTCCATACAAAATAATATTTCGTATAGTTTTTAAAATTCGTAAAACATAATGGGTTTTTGTGAAATTTTCAGTAGCTGAATTTTCATGATCTGCATAAATCCGCAAAATACAACAGATTTCCGTAAAATTTTCAGTAGCTAAATCTTCATGGTCTGCATCCCCATTGTTGTAAAACCACAAAAAATTGAACGAAAAAACAATTTGATCTGCAGACCCGAAAGTTTTTTTACAATGTCATTGTGTGTGAAGATTAGTCGTTGGCGCCAATATGAAGTCCCTTGTGCAAATCCTCCTTATCAAGAAAGTGGGCATTTTCCTAGTTAGCCAAGTCCTTTTGAAAAGTTACTCACATTAATTCCAACCTCATCTCTTATGATGTTAGAGTATTACACTCAACAAGACTGATCCCTAGTGAGCTCATTAAGAACCTTTCAACTTCACTAGTAGACCAAGGGTCCATTGACTAGTCTATGCCTCTTTTTGTCACCGTTATATTCAAAAAATTTGGTGTATTAAAGAATGTTGTTATTAAAATATTTAAGCAAGTTAAAACTTTCATCAATTTTAATGATGGGAATTCTTATATGATTGAAGTTGTCGCCTTGCCTTTTTCTTAATGTGTTTTCAAATCGTATATCATTGTCAAAAACCTCATCTTATCGATCAAAGATCGAAGTATCATTAGCACATATAAAATTAATTGTATTGTGGGGCTTGTACTTTGTCAAAATGGGTCATTCCATCAACATTAAAATTAAGGAGCATAGCACCCACATCAAACACAAACATATCACAAAATTTATACCTCAATTGATTGGAGTCTATGCAAGTCAGAATCAAAGAAGATAACATTTACAAAATAAAACTCGAAGAAGCTATTCTAGAAACCACCCTTCAAATGTCAATTGAAAAAAAAAGAGTGGAGTTTAAATATTGTGTGGTATACTCTATTTAATTCCTTATAAACTAATCCCACCTCCCCCTATTGACACACCCTCTTATTTGCCTTTCCTCTCATCCTATTCGGACCTATAAACTTATCTTCCTCCTATTTTTTCTTTTCGCACTCTTATACTCCTAGATTCCCCTTGCTTGCCTACTTTTGATCAACTTCTCATCTCTTCCTTTATTGCTCCTTGTATAGTTTTCACCTTTTTCTTCTCTTAACCTTGCTTGTACGTTTATCTCTATTCATTTCATCCAAATTGCATTACTCTTTTTGTTTACCTATTTTTTCTCTCATCATTATCACTTTTCTAGCTTTTATCTTTTTAGCTCCTTTCTTATGTCCTACTAACCTTTTATTTTCTCATTAAGTCTTTTCTTGTGTTTATTGTTGTATTATTTAGTTTGATTTCTTTATCCGTATTTTGACTTTGTTTTGTGGCCTAATAATCTAACTCTATATTGTCTTATTTGTTTTTTTTTCTCTATTTCTTAATGTTATTCCTTTTATTTCAATCTTGGTAAATAAGATAACCCTTGTTAGAATAACATCAATGAATATCCATGTACTTTTAATTTTGCCAATCACCTCACTTGGGACATCAATGGATAATGTGCTCCTTTGAGAAAATATATGGCCCTGTCTACCGACTTTCGCTGCATCTCCTTTATCTTTGCATGAAAGATTGGTTTTACAATAGAAAGCTAATTCTTACCTAATAAACTCATTAACTATTTATCTCCTACATTAAAATTTATATTGTTGAAAATAATAATGACATCTTCATATTTTTTACTTTTACAATATATTATGCAACATGTGTTAGCATAATATTTCATTTATTATGGGTATGTTTTGACCTAAGTATTATATTATGCTTATTTATTATGTTCACTTAACTAGGATGGGATACTAAGTTTAAGTTCACATTCACAAGATTCTATTCTATATTATCTTCACAAATTTGGAAAATTAGATAAGCAATTCCTTGCTTTTTGGTTTTATGTCTAATCATTATCCTCATTAGATTTGAAAACTATAAGGCTAGATATTGCAACTCTTTTTTCCTCCTTATATTGATTCAACAACTTTTCTTAGCGAACTCTTGATGCAAATTTATATTGCACATTTCTCATAAACTTTGTATGTAATTTGCTTAAGTATTTACATTTTTTATTTTTCTTATTTCTCTCAAATAAAGTGTTTAGGTTAATCATCTATCAAATTCTAGCATGGTATCATAGCCTTATATTTTTATGTCAAGGGGAATTGAGAGAGTTGGAATTTTCTATTTTATGAGATTTCTTAAACAGTCATATGTTCTTCTCTTGCATTCTATGACGATCTTGAGAATAAAAAATGGTTTATATAAATCTAATCAAACTCTAGGTTTATATGTGTTTTCCTTGAAACTTGGGTGATTGTAGGCTTTCTAGTGATTTTGGTGTCATTTTTTCTATTCGTGTTACATCTAGAAGGTTCAAGAAAGTTAGTTGTAAGTCTTTTATTTCCCTAAAATACTAAACTTTTGAATGAGGATATAAAGTTTATATCTAGAAAATAGCTTTCAAACAAGGTGTTTTCATGTCAAATGGACCTCACTCTTGCATCTAAAAGGCCCAAAAACCTAGATTGTATATCAATTTTGGTATAAGAAAAAAATTTCCCACAAAAGTCATTCAACCCTACACAAGTTATACTATATGGGAATAAAAATAATTTAAAAAATTTAAAAATATATATTTTACCAATTTAATTAGGACAAACCACCAATGATTAATTGTTAAACTACAAGCAACTTGCTAACTAATAGTAGGTTGCCTAAATAGCTTCACCCAACAAGCATGAGAGATCCATTGCTATCAACAACACAACCTTTTCAGTATCAATTTACCAAGTTAGTTGAACACCTTGAGCAACTCAACCTATCCATCATCATTTTACCACTCAGCCAAGTGGCACCACCCTCTAATTGCTTAAGCACCATTGACCCTGTTAGCATTACGCTATATATGTTGTCATTGATGTCAAAATTTGTGGTCTGGATTAGATTCAGATGTGGTATGTTGAGCAGCAGCGTTTGTATGAGATATTGTTGGGCATTTGGAGATTTCTCAGATGTCTTGGTTTTTCAGAAGATGTGTTGTTAATACTACTCAATGATATTTTTGGGTCCAGATTGATCCAGAAGTTGAGGTTTTTGGTCAGGATGATGAAGTTGTGTAACAACAATTGTATAGCGTGTGGATAATGTTTTGGGTTAGGCTTTGGCAATGTATGTAATGTGTTGATGTGTTCAACGAGGAACATTGTGATTTGGTCCACTTCTCATTCCTTCCCACCATCATACTTTTTAGTGGTGACCTATTTTAGATCTCTATTTTGGCCGACTTAGAGGATTATGGTTTTTTGAAGATAGTATATGTAGGAGTATGATCTGGATGAGTTGGTATGGCTTTTTTGTTGTTGAAGACATGTGAGATTGAAGCAATCCAGTTGATGTGCAACTATTGTGTTGTAGATGGTTACCGAAACAGTTTCGGTAGAGTTAACTGTATTTTAGTGGTGGATTCTCTTTTATCTTTCTCTCTTTGGCAGTGAGCCTTTTTTCTGGGCAGTGAGCCCACTTGTAGTGAGCCATCATTTGTAAAAATCACATTAATCGGTGTTTTTATATTGAGAATTTTAACATTCTCTGTGGTTTTTCCCTTCTTGGGTTTTCCACGTAAATTTTGGTGTTTTTCGTGTTTGACCTATTATGTGCATATGGTTTCATGCTTTATCTGTTTTGATTAATTTTGTTAGTTGTTCCAGATCTATGAATGAAAGTTTAAAGAAATTTTTTATTGTCAACTGATTCACCCCCCTCTCATTTGCCCAAATATTCAACAATTGGTATCAGAGTTGTGGTTCCTTGATATAGAGCTTAACCACTTGAGGTAGATCCTGATCCGATGGCACACAATTTATCCATTCCTATCTTTGAAGGATCTAATTGTAGTTTCTGGAAAGTAAAGATGAGAGGTTATCTAGTTTCTCGAGGTTACAATACTTGGAAGGCTATGGAGACTAAGTATGTTCAACCGACGAATAGTCTTACTACTCCAGAAGAGATTCAAGCCTATGAAGAAAATGAAAAGACAAGGTACCCTATCTTTAGTGCATTATCAAAAACTAAATTGACAAAGGTTATTTGAATATTGCTTATGAGGTTTGGCAGAAGCTGAAAGACAACTATGAAGGAAATGAGAGAGTTAAGTTGACAAAGAGGCTAACAACTAAGTGAAGGTGTGAAAACCTAAATATGGAAGAATGATAAGACATAGCTACTTTGAGAAGGTTGACAATAGTTAAGAAAATCAGAGAACTCAGAGGCACCTTGAATGATGAAGATGTGATTGACAAAATCTTGATGACTTTACCAGTGAGTTACAATGATAAACTCTCAACTATTGAAGAAACCTATGATCCAGAAAAGTTCACTAGAGAGTCACTATTTGGTACTTTGACAACATTTGAAGTGAGAAAGCTTGGAAAGGACAAAGACAAACCAAAGACTACATTCAAAGCATTTGAAGATGATCCAGATGGTGTTGAGAGCTCGAACGAGACAAAAACAAACTTTGTGAGGAAATTGAAGAAGGCTACCGACACGTACTGTTGGCAAGAGACATTGCATTGTTGTTCAGATGTTGTCATTGATGGCAACTAGAGTCAGATATCCAATCCACATTTCATAATTCATTCATACTGGAAGATTGGTTGAGGTCCAGTGAGAAGGATAGAACATCTGACAAAGTGTACAGTGTTTTGATTGGCAATTCAGTTGTGTTAAGTATTTTGTGTTGCAGATCTTGGAGATGCATTGTGGACGTGTAATATGCCTTATTCTAGGTTTATGGCCTTCGGTGTTGAGTCGTATGTAAATTGGAAGATTCGGTAGATAGGTTTTTTAGTAGAACAATGCTTATCAGTAGTAGTGTGTGCAGATTCATTGTGCGGATCATGTAGAGTGATTTTGGTGATTGTTTGTGTGTTCGAAGTTAGTGAGCCGACATGTGGGAAGCACATGGATAATTTGTTTTGGTCTGAATGATTGTTTTGGATTGGATTGAGCCAACTTGGGTAACACATTTCATTTACGTGTTATGCATTTTTGGGCTGACATGATGAAGACCTAAAATATTCATGCGAATATATAAGACCGATTGATTTGATCATTTTTGATATTGATGATTATGTGTGTATAGGCATTTGTGCGCAGTTTCACATGTGCAATTGTAAGATTTGAGCTCCAAAATACAATAAAATTTCTTAACGGAGTAGTGTTGCAGAACAAAGTCTTTTATGCTTAACCGGAACTGTTTTTGGCATTTATAGATGTTGTTTATTAGTTTAGACATTCCAATTATTATCTCTAATCATTTTTAAGGCAGTGAACCTTTTGGGGTTGTAGCCCTTATTAAAATTTGAGCAGTGAGCTCTAGGTAGTGTGCCTAAATGCATGTGCATTCCCCTCATGTAATATTATTATACTTCTAACAAGGTATATTAATATTGTGGGTCTCAATCCCACTGTGGTTTTTCCCTTAACCGGGTTTCCATGTAAAAAGCATGGTATTGTTGGACATTGTTGCTACTAGGATATGTTGTTGTCATTGATGTCAACATATTCTCGTGATTTATTGCTCTGGTGGTTGCAAATTGGTTTATTGGGATCATAGTTTGGTGTATAGAGTATTTCTTGTATTATTATATCTTTCTGTATTGGTTTCTGTGATCTAGAAGCTTAATTGATCATATCATATGATCTGGTTTACAGTTTGGTTTTTCTAATTAGTGCTTTGCAGAGTTTGGTATTTCCTCTAGTATATTCTGGTGTGATCAGATCTTGAGTTGATTTTTTGGGAAATTGTTTGGGATGTTCTTGTGTATCTTCATTTCAGATGGTTCTTGATTTGGTGCTCTGCAAGTTATCTTTCGTCGTGGTGGTTGTTGTTGTTTGAGTATTCTCGAGTCTCAGATGTTGATCGATGAAGAATTGATAAGTGGTGTTGGTGTTGTTGTTACAAATGATTCTAATGTGCTTGTTGGTGTTTCCTAATTGTTCCCTACCCGTTTTGGTGGTTTGCATTGATCCTTGTGCGCATTCTTGGTGATTTTGTTGAACCGGTAATATTATTCATGTTATGTGGTATTCTTGGTGGTGTACCATGTTGCAGTTGGTCTTGGTATGATTTATGGTGGTGTTGCGTGTTTGAGAATTTGTTTTAGGTCCATGTTATGTCATGTATATCATTATATTGGTCTGATGGTCAATCTTTGTATCATGTGATATAATTTTGTAATTGTGAGTTGAGGGTTTGGTCAACCTTGCATTCAAGGTTGATGAATCATACAAATAGGTGATAAAGTCATGTAAATTGGTATCGGTGTTGTGTTTGCATTATCAGAGAATGGTAAAGGTGCGAACACGCGAATACATCCTTCAACATTATGATTGAGCAGAGATTGGAGTGCTGCAGAGAAAACAAATGTGCTTAATTGGAACTGTCATCAGGCATTTGCAGATGCTATTCTTTCAGTTCATTTGATTCTGGATTGTTGTCCGAATATTTTTTAAGTCAGTGGGAATTCCTTGTAAGGTAGTGAAACTTCCTTGAAGTTTGTAGCCTTTTGAGTTATTACATCTTGAGTAGTGATCTCTAGGCAGTGAGCTTGAATGCATGTGCATTCCCCATTGTAATTGTTTTCACATACTACTGTAGAGTATCATCTTATTGTGGGTAGGTTCCCACCGTGGTTTTTCCCTTAACTAGGTTTTCCACGTCAAAATCTTGGTGTTGTGTGATGTCGTATTAATTTGTTTATCTTTATTGTTGCTGCAATTAATCAGATTTGCTTTTGAGGTTAAGTTTGTTAATTCGGTGAAAACGGATTCACCACCCTCCTCTCAGTTTTCCTTCATTATTGTTGCCAACAATTGGTATGAGAGCTAGATCCTCCGGAAGAAGCTTGACCGATTGAGGAGATCCGGGATGGCAATTGGAGGTGTTTATTTTAAGAAGGAAAGTTTGAGATTCAATGGAAGTAATTATGCTATACGGAAGAATCGGATGGAGGTGCACTTGAGATGTCTTGGAGAGGATTACTGGAAGATTACAAAGGATGCCTATTCTGTTCCTCATAATGGATTGGTTACCGCTGCTGAGATCAAAGATGTTGAAAATAACATTAGAGCTAAGGAAGCATTGCTGAGTGCCTTGATTGATTTTGAGATGACTAATGTAATGGGACTTCAGACTGCACATGAGATCTGGGAGAAGCCTGATACCTTGTATGAAGGAGATAAACAAGTCAAAGTTGCTAAGTTGTAGAGTTTGAAAGGGAAGTATGAGATGCTAAAGATGAAAACATAAACTCCTTCATGGCTAAGGTGAATGACCTTGGGCTAGGTATCAGATGTTTTTGTCGAACCCTTGAAGAAGATGAAATTGTTGCTAAGGTGCTGAGATAATTGCCTCCTGCTTACAAACATAAGGTAGCTACTATTGATGAGATCTGGAGTGTGACTACCGTGACAAGCGACATGTTGGTTGGAAAGATTGTTGCATTTAAACTGAGTGAGTTTGGAGAATCACATGGAAAGTCTGAGACAACATTTAGAACATTTGTATCCGGAAAGTAGAAGTATGATCTTGATGAATGCATAATATCCAGATACGAAAGAGAGAGAAGAGAGATGGAAGAGAAAGAAAGAGAATTGGATGAGCTTGAAGCATTGATTGACTGGAGATTGCCTTAAGGAGTTGGTAATTATGATGGAAAATTGCCTCTAAAATGTTTCTCTTGTAATAAGATAGGACATTTTGCTTCTAGGTGCCTGGAGAGAATGTCTAAGTATGATAGGCATAAAAAATTGATAAGCATGATGTGACAAGTCTAACCAGAAGTATAAACATCAGAAGAGTTGTTATTATGTTGCTGATGAAGGTGTTACAGATGAAGAATCAGAAGGAGATGAAATTTTGTTTATTGTTATCAAAGAAGATGGACCGGTGCCTATGGATTCCACAAGATGCACTATTGAGGAGAAAAAAATTAGTTGCTAAAGTTGAAGAGAAAGATGAATGGGTGATTGATAGCGGTTGTTCACATTATATGACCGGTGATAAAAGAAAATTTGTGAATATGGAGAGGTATGATGGTGGAATAGTAAGATTTGCAGATGACAAGGCCTGTGTGATTTGTGGTAGAGGTTCTATTTCCTTTGATGGTAAGCATAACATTGATGATGTCTTCTATGTAGAAGCTTTGAAGCATAATATTTTAAGTGTTGGACAGATGGTTGACAAAGGTTATGATTTGCAATTCAAGAGTGGAAAATGCAAGATCCTAAATGCCTCTGGTATAGAGATTGCATCGGGAACTAAGACAGAAGGTAATATCTTTCATTTGAATGCCGGTGAGAAAAGTTGCTTGAGTGCTCAGATTGATGAAAGTTGGTTGTGGCATAAGAGAATGTGTCATGTTAATTTTGACTCAATGATTAAGATTAGTTCTACTCAAGCTGTTAGAGATTTGCCTAAAATTGTTAAGGCTACTAATTCAGTATGTAAGGAATGTCAAATGGGTAAACAAACAAGAGTTTTTTTCAAGAGAAAGCAATATACATCTGATGGATTACTAGATCTTGTGCATACTGACCTATGTGGACCTACTAGTATAAGATGTGTGTCGGTGACAGATATTTATGTTGTTGATTGATGATTATTCTAGGATGATGTGGGTTGCCTTTTTAAGGAAAATATCAGAAGCATTGGAAAAATTCAAGATATTCAAAGTAAAGGTTGAGACTGAGACATGATTGAAGCTAAAATGTCTGAGATCTGACAAAGGAGGAGAATTTTGTTCCGGTCAATTTGACTCATTCTGTGAGAATCATGGAATTAGAAGACAATTTTCTGCTCCTAGAACCCCATAGCAAAATGGAGTTGTTGAAAGGAAGAACATAACTATCTTGGATGTTGCAAGGACTATGTTGATTGAAGGAAATGTTTTGAAGATCTATTGGAGAGAAGCTGCTAGCACTGTTGTTTACACATTCAACCAAGTGCATATAAAAGGTGATTTTGGTAAGACTCCTTATGAGCTATGGTTTGGTCATATTTCTATTGTGAGATATTTCAAAATTTTTGGAAGCAAGTGTTGTATCAAGAGAGATGAGAATGTAGGAAAGTTTGATGCAAGAAGTGATGAAGGAATTTTTTTGGGATATTAAACAAAGAGAAAAGCCTACTGGTGCTACAATAAGAGACTAAGAAAGATAGTGGAAAGTGAAAATGTGAAGGTTGATGAGAACTATGGAAAAGAAATTAGAGCATGTGGATATGATGATTATCAAAATGTTGTTTTAATGCAAATTCAGAGAGAATAATTAAAGTAGAATGATCCAGTAGAGAGTTAATCCGAATATTGTTGTTGTCAGTGAAGAGGTGTAGGAACCTGAAAATTAGAATAATCAGAAGAATTTGAGGTATGTAAGATTGAATCATTATGAAAATCAGATCATTGGTGATAAAAACAAAGGTGTAATGACTAGAAGAAGGCTAGTTGTTGAAGAGGTATGTTTGATTTCCAAAATTGAACCTAAAGATGTTGTTGAGGCTTGCAAAGATGAAAATTGAATGAAGTATATGGAAGAAGAATTAAATTAGATTGAAAAAAATAACATATGGGAACTTGTGCCTAGACCTAAAGACAAGAATGTGATTGGTACTAAATGGGTATTCAGGAACAAATTGAATGAAGTCGGTGAAGTTGTCAAAAATAAAGAAAGATTGGTATGCAAAGGATACTCACAAAAGGAAGGAATTGAATATGAAGAGAATTTTTCTTTGGTAGCTAGACTTGAAGTTGTTAGACTATTGCTTGCATATGCTGCTTATAAGGATTTCCAAGTATATCAGATGAATGTGAAGTCAACCTTTTTGAATGGTGATCTTGAGGAAGAAGTCTACATTGAGCAACTTGATGGATTTTCATTATTAGATGATGGGGACATGGTATGCAAACTGAAGAAAGCTCTTTATGGATTGAAACAAGCCCCTAGAGCCTGGTATGCTAGATTGGATAATTATTTGTTGAAATTGGGATTTACTAAAGGTACTGCTGATAGTAATCTATATTTCAAGATAGTTAAACATAGGCGGAGTAGCGATTTTATGTAAAATTGATAAAACAAACTACTTTGATATGACTATATCGGAATAGCTATGCTGACTAGGAGACCGAGGATACCTATTAGAGTAGCTATTGAAGACGGATTGATACATTCTTGCTATGTCGATAGTGTAAACTATTTCGACAGAGTAGTATGAAGAGAAGTCCCCTTGGTAATTTCATCGGAATAATATATGTTGATATGTTGAAGGACTGTGGGTATGCAATTTTGGAGTAACTATGTCAATGGAGGTTCAGGTTGGGTCATCTGAATAGGTTTGTATTGACGGGTTAGTGCCCAGAAGCTAATCCGATAGTGTTGGCTATTCCGATGGAAGTTCTCATCGGAGTAACCTATGCCGTTGGGGATAGCAATGTCGAATGTCAAGATAGAGTCACTTATCAGGATAACTAAACATAGGCAGAGTAGTGATTTTATGTAAAACCAATAGATTTTATGTAAAATTGATAGAACAAACTACTCCGATATCAGTATATCGGAATAGCTATGCCGACCAGGAGACTGAGGATACCTATCAGAGTAGCTATTGAAGGTGGATTGACACATTCTTTCTATGTCGATAGTGTAAACTATTTCAACAGAGGATTATGAAGAGAAGTCCCCTTAGTAAGCTCATTGGAATAACATATGTTGATATGTTGAAGGACTGTTTGTATGCAATTTTATAGTAACTATGTCAATGGAGGTTTAGGTTGGGTCATCAGAATAGATTTGTATTGACGGGTTAGTGTCCAAAAGCTAATCTGATAGTGTTGACTATTTTGATGAAAGATCTCATCGGAGTAACCTATGCCGATGAATTTTGTCACCGTGGGGCTTGAACTTCGAAATACCTATGTCGATAAAGGTGAGTTGACAGTGTGGCATCGAAATAACTTGTTTGGTCGATCTAATATGATTTTTCTATGCCAATAGTTATGGTTATTCCGATGAGTAGTCATTTGGCTTGAAGCTTTTCAATTCGGGATAACCTAATCCGACAAGGTCTGTCAACATGGTGATTGTTCTTCGGGATAGCCCATGGCGACAAGGGAAATCAAAGGTGAGTTTCCCATTGTGAGATTTTTCCAAGATCAAAAGCTCAATGAGAGGGGCCTGCAAAATTTTTGAAAAATGTTGATGTGGCATTGACGTCAGCAAGTCACTGTGTTAAATTTGACGGCCGTATGACCGTCGCAAAACTTTGCCTCCCTACTGACTGGGCGTCCGTACTGTATGGACTATTGACTGGGCAGGTGACTGTGTAGTACGGATGCTGATGTGGCACTGTACAGTGGTGTACGAAAATCTGACGTGGCATGCTGATTTGGCTGATGATGTGGCGGCCATACGAATGATGTGGTGTGGTGTGTGTACGGAGGTTGACCGTGGGCCAGTGGCCGCCTGCCACGTGGCGGACGTGGATTCACCGGTCTGGGTGGTCGCCGAAAGACTTTCGTCGGCGGCTTGTGGCCCCCCCTCAATGTGGAATCTGCACCAATGATAGAAGCTTGATGTATGAAGAAACTGCTCCACGAACATCGAACAACATTCCTCCCCTTAGGAAGAAACAAAACCAAAGGTGTATCCATGAAGTCTCCCCAATCATGAAGGGATGATGTATGAATAAAACTCATGATGAAAGGAATCTCTGAAAACTGCTCAAGTGTCCCCATGTTGATGCTGAAAGATACCCCCTCCAAAGGTGGTAAACTATGCCACACTGCTGAAAAAGGCACTCTAAGATCTAGTGGAGATGGATGTAGAACATGTCCCAAAGACTCACATGTCTCCTCAAAACATAAAGAGACCTCCTCCAACTATTGTACATAAGTATCCACAATCATGTCAACCTCGAAAGAATGATCATGTAGAGAATGAACAAGAGGGTCAGAGTGTGGCCTTGCAACAATCGAAGAAGGATCACCTTCATCAAAGAGAAGATGAATGTCAACAATGATGTCTCCCAAATCTGCAATGTAGGATTCCACAAACAAACCTGCAATATCTGTCAAGTAATCATCCCATGAATCTGAAGCTGGAAGACAATGAATATCCTACTGCACTAAATCACATGAAGGCAAAACTGTCGCACTATCCACATCATCAGGTGCAATAGGTGATGTGATATCAATATGAGGAGATGAAATACAAGGCTCAAGAACAGGTTCACATGTGAGAATCCCCATGTTCAAGTGCCCAAAGTTCTCCTCAAAATCTGAACTATCACAAGAAGTGTGATCATAATGTGTAGAATCATCAAATGTGAAATCATCATCATCAACAAAATCTGAAAAGGAGTATAACTGAGATGCATGATCAACCACCCCAGTTGCAATGATAGCTCTAGTCTCCAAGTCTCTAATGAAAACTGAGTCAGGTGTGAACTCCACAACTCTCTTAGTTGTGCCATGTGTGATTTGATAGATAGAAAGGAGATTGTTTGTCAAGTGGGGTACACACAACACATCATTGAAGGGTTATCCCCAATGTCAATAGATCCTTTCCCAATCACATCCATGTATGTATGATTGCCCATCAAAATCTGTGGCATGGTGCAAGGCTCAAATGTAGAGAACATAGACTGCGAAGATGCCATATGATGAGAAGCCCTTGAATCTAGAAGTCATCTCTCTGAATTATGACTAATAGTAGCACATAGAGCTTTTCCTTTTCTTGTTCCAAAAGAGTGATCTTCCCACTTGTAGAAGCCATGAATGCTTGCCCTTTTCCTTTTGAATGTGAGGAAGTGGAAGTTGATGAATCATCCTTCTTGTAGACTTTAGGCAAATCAATGTTATGCTTTTTGATGATATGTGTAAGCTCATCAATCTTCTTAGAATGGCAACGATGCTCCTCATGACCAATCTTTTTACATTAAGCACAAGTAGGTCTCTCCCTCTTTGGTGAATTATCTCTCTTGGAAGAGGATGAATCTCCTTGTTGTGGAGAAGATGGTGCTTTTTCTTTAGGCTTTGATTGCCATTTCTTCTTGTTTGAGTTGTCATTTCCTTGATTTCCTTTGTTCCCTTGATTTGCCACTAATGCTTGAGACTTAGAAGCCTTAAGAATGCCCATGCTTATCAACTTAGTTTGTTCCATCATCAACATTTCATTGAAAGCATCAAATGTAGGCATTTTGTAGCTTGAACCCATTGTCATCCTATGGGTTTGGAAACTAGAAACAAATGCTGCATATTCTTGTGGAAGCTTGCCTATCAAGTTGAATATCAATTGAGTATCCTTTTTATCAATGCCACAATCTTTGAGTTGTGCCCTCAACTCATTTGCCTTAGTGACATAATCTTGTATAGTATCAAAGTTCTTGGGATCTAACATGGTGAGATCACTATCAATTTGATATCCCCTAATCTCATCAACTTGACCATACAAGTCTTGAAACTTTTGCCAAGCATCCTTGATTAGAGTACACTTCTCAATATGAAAAACGAGATCCTTTGATACATATTTTCTTAAGATACCAATTGCCATGATATTTTTCGTGAGCCAATCCAAGTGACCAACTGGATCAACCTTAGGATCAGTGGGAGCAACAATAGTTCCATCAATGTAATGAGTGAGTCCTTTTTCCATAAGTTTACTCCATGCATCAATTTTCCAAGTAGCATAATTATGAGGAGTTAAGAGAGGAAACTTAGAAGAACCCATAGCAGCAAAAGAAAGAACACAATTGAACAAGAGCACAAGAGACACCCCCCCAAATTCACTCAATCAAAGTACCCCCCCAAAAGTGATGATTTTGACACTTTATACTTAGTGCGATTACAATGAGCCACTTGCAAAACAAGGCAAAGTGGACTTATGATGCAAATTTTACAACTTCTCAAATGAGATACAAGAGACTTCAATCAATAGTGCAATGAATCTAACTGAGATTCAAGCAAATATACAAGTACCAAGAGAGCCAAAATGGCCAAAATCTAAAAGTACAATTTCTACTTACAATGGCATCAATCTGATAGCATCATGTGAAAGTAGATGAAAAAATACGCACTTTAAAAAAAAATGGCACCTGAAAAGGAGGTCACAGGGCCCTAAACGAAGCCTTTGAAGTTGCAAAAACTGGATTACTCAGGTACAGTCACCAAAAACTGCATTTTCTGAAAAATCAGTTCATCAAAATCAAAAATTTCTTCACCACTACGGAGAGCATGAAATTATAGCCCATTTCAAAAAAAATTGCACCCAAAAAGGAGCAAAAATGAGCAAGTTATGGCCATTTGAAGTTGAACTGCAAAATCAAAAAGCTCAATGAGAGGGGCCTGCAAAATTTTTGAAAAATGCTAATGTGGCACTGACGTCAGCAAGTCACTGTGTTAAATTTGACGGCCGTATGACCGTCACAAAAACTTCACCTCCCTGCTGACTGGGCGTCCGTACTGTACGAACTGCTGATTGGGCAGGTGACTGTGCAGTACGGATGCTGACGTGGCACTGTACAGTGGCGTACAGAAATCTGACGTGGCAAGCTGATTTGGTTGATGATGTGGTAGCCGTACGGATGACGTGGCGTAGTGTGTGTACGGAGGTTGACCACGAGCCAGTGGCTGCCTGCCACATGGCGGACGCGGATTCGTCGATCTGGGTGGTCGCCGAAAGACTTTTGCCGGTGGCGTGTGGTAGCGGGCACCGGAGAGGAGGTAGTGGGTGCCAGAGAGTGGCGCGATCGACGGGAGGACGTGGCCGCAGCTGAGGATGGCCGGTGGGGGAACGGCAGGTACCGACACGGGCGGCAGCGGTACAAGTACGTAGTGCAGGTACAGGTACGCGGCGAATGACAGAGTCACAGGTGATGGCAGAAGACGGTACGTGGCACAGACGACAACGGGGAGATCGATAGGTACGGGCGGCGCCTGCAACACCTGCGTTGCAGACCTACAGGGTACGGCAGGTCATTGGGGGGGTCTACGGACCCCCCAAAAATTGATTTTTTTTTTTTTTGATGATTTTTTA